>NW_024070212.1:60847302-61447302 GCF_014754425.2 Oryx dammah | reverse complement strand
ACATGGTAAATTGAGTGATAGCTGCTTAACTCAGTAGAAAAGAGTTCTTTTATTATGTGATATCACCAGGCTTTTATGGTGAGCTTTATGAGATCTCACACGGTGATTTACAATTACTCTGTGTCACCACTGTGGCACTACCGTTGCATTGTTTTGGCTATTAAAGTAACTGCCTCCTGAGCCAAGTTGTGAACAGAGACAATTCACAAAGCGGCAGTGCTTTGTATTGTAAAAATAGATGCTTGAGATAATTGGGCAAGGTGGTGTCATGTCACTTGTGTGCAGTTCATTAATTAACTGCTTGAAACTGCTATAAAATAATAGCCATGTCATCAGGATGAAAGTACAAGAGTGCAAAGGAAATTAAACTTCGTAAGTAAGAAGGCAGAAGTAGCTGTTATGAAGAAAACTCAAATATTTTCTTCTCTTTTAGTACCCAGCCTTATTTCCCTGTAGTTACAAACCTGCACTTCAGCTTTGCTTATTATTACGTGTTAGTGTTTATTGGGTACTAGATGATTCACGCAATTTATGTTCCCCTCCAAATCGGCGATGCTGATAGATAGTTCACTAAAAGAGCTCAGGGATCATTGCCACTGACAGAACAATATCCAATGATTTTCCTCCCACAGTTCAGAAAAAATGTCCATATTAAAGCCATTCCCAAATGTGTCACTAATGGGATTTTTAATTTCAGCAACAACTGGATCTTTAGTTGCTACAGTCACAACTCAGGAAATAAACCTCCTTGGAGGAACTAGTCTTTGATGCTATAGTGTGTCATCTATTAAATTATGTTAGTAGGCATCCTACTATTCTTCCCTAACCAGACTGGTTAATTGGCAGCTGCATCAAAGGAATGGACAGAGCTGTAAGTCAAAATGCGGTCAGTGGAAAGTATTAAAATAGTAACTCTGTGCATACCACACCAATAACTATTTTTATCTGCCTCCCAGTTACCAGCTTCACAACAACCTAAAACCTAAAGCTGTGATATATACTTAACAACTGGAAAAACAGGTTTGGGGAACCTGGCCTCTGGCTAAAAGAATATGCAATGCCATTATACACTACACAAAGTCTAGAAAAATATAGGATTGAGTATTTAAGTTTCTTTCCCTATCAGGACTCCCACTCTACAGCAATAATGGAAAAACTGGGTCACCTCAAATGGTAATTTTCTCAGAATTATGGTACACTTGAGTCAATTTGATCTCCTTTTAGCTGAACATTGAGCTAAGGAGGGCAGTGATAAAAGAAGCAACCTATCATCCTTATCACAGAGTGTAAGAAGGGTGCCTACAGAATGGCCTCCAAGGTCTGTCAGTGATTGTTCAAGAGCTTAGGCTGATGAAATATTTCCTGTCAGGGCTTATTCCACACCTGACATTTCTCATATTTGATCTGTTAATGGTTATTGCCCACTATGCTAGTTTAAAGGTCAGATTCATAAAAAGGTTCTATCGCTACCAATTGAGCCCTTCTTTAGGAATCTCTATCAAATATGTGTTGTAAGCCATGATAAGTGCCTGATCCTTACCAGGAGCTCACAAGTGTGATGGTTCACCCCAAAAAGATAATTTGTTTTCCTGTCCTTTGAGGAAGATAATAGTAACATCCTTTCTATAAATGCCAGGAGTAAGGAAAAAATGAAAACTATGGATGATTTTTTCATATGTATTTCCACATCTCCTTATTAGAAAAGAAATATTGCAAATCATATTAACAAGGAATTATAACAACTTTGATAGAACTTTAGTAGATATTTACCTTAGTGTTTTTATCTGAAATCAGGTATTTGCTAAAAATTAAAATTTAAAACAAACTGAAGTGGCGAGAGAAAACTTTACTATCTCCATAATACAAGAACAAGTAGAACAACCAAACAGCAGAAAAGACATGGGTATGGATAAAACTGGAGTCAAAGAATTGAATACCCTCAAGATACTCTCATATCAGAATATTTAAGTGTCTGCCTCATTTTTCTTACTGCAAACCAAATTCTTAATCCAAGTATGTCATTTATTTTCACATTGGAAAAGAAATCACTCTCATTTTTAGTTTTAAAATTTAGAAAAACTCTGATTAGTTTAACTTGGGTCTGTCATCTCTTAACCAAGGAGTTTGAGATGAGAAAAATGTATGAATATGGTTGATCCCCTTGAACAAAATGCTTAGATTGGAGGATGGGAGTGATAGTAGCTCCCAAAAGGAGTTGGAGTGAGGAGGGAAAAAGGAGGAGAAGAATCTGTTTCCAAGAGAACAGAAAAAGCTGCTGGTCAAATAATGGTGTTAAAAATTTCACTATATGCACTACTTGAAAAACAAAACACTATTCCAAAACCTAAGTGTACTGCACATGCTTAGTCGTTCAATTGTATCTGACTCTTTCCGACCCCATGGATTGTAGCCCACCAGGCTCCTCTGTCCATGACGATTCTCCAGGCAAGAATACTGGAGTGGGATCTTCCCCAACCAGGGTCTCCCACATTGCAGGTAGATTCTTTAATGTCTGAGCCACCAGGGAAGTGCATATGTATATCATTAAAAATGTCCTTGACTTTGCAGAGCTTACTTTTTAGGGGAGATATTCAGACAGTAAACAAGTATAAAATTATGTATTATCTTAGCATATGGTAAAAGACATAACAGGATAAGGGGGTGAGGACAGGCAAGAATGAAGGAGTTGGTTACTGCTTTATGAGAAGCGGTCAGGGAATTTTCCTCTAAAGACGTCTTTGAATTGATTCCTGAAGTGAATGAATGAGTCACACACAAATCTTGGAGGAGACAAATATTCTTCAATATATGGTTGCTGTTCAGTTCAGTTCAGTTCAATCGCTCAGTCGTGTCTGACTCTTTGCGACCCCATGAATCGCAGCACGCCAGGCCTCCCTGTCCATCACCAACTCCCGGAGTTCACTCAGACTCACGTCCATCGAGTCAGTGATGCCATCCAGCCATTTCATCCTCGGTTGTCCCCTTCTCCTCTTGCCCCCAATCCCTCCCAGCATCAGAGTCTTTTCCAATGAGTCAACTCTTCGCATGAGGTGGCCAAGGTACTGGAGTTTCAGCTTTAGTATCATTCCTTCCAAAGAAATCCCAGGACCGTTCTCCTTTAGAATGGACTGGTGGGATCTCCTTGCAGTCCAAGGGACTCTCAAGAGTCCTCATAAAAAGGTTGAATTTGAGACTGATGTGAAGAACAATGAAAAGATCACTGACTTAAGAGCCAGTTTACTCTTAAGAATTTGTGAAAACTTAGAAAGGTATTTTAATCCAGGTTTCAGTTTCCCCATCTGTAAAATACATTTCCTGGGTATTTTGCCAAATACTAAAATTCTTAATTTGACAAAATTAGTTCCAAATATATAGCTTAGATATATGAACACTGAACAGTTTATAGGTCAGTAAAAACTGCCTGATATTTTGCTCAGATTACATCAATAGCTTCATAACTTATGTCCCCCTCTCTCTCCCTGCCCTGAACATATTCTAGAATTAAGACTTGCGTCAGGTTGTGTCACCCCTCCACTTAAAGCCTCCAATTCCTCTCCATTTTACTCCAGTGAGAAAATACCCAACTTCTTAGAAACCTTCATGTACCAGGACACAATACTTTTCTGTTATGGTCTGAACTGTGTCCCACTCAAAACATGTTGAAACCCTTGCTCCAGTATGCTCAGAATGTGACTGCATTTGGAGACAGGACATTTAAAGAGGTAATTAAGTTAAAAGGGGATAGTTAGGGTGGGCCCCACTCCAATGTGACTGGTGTTCTTAAAAGAAAAGATTAGAACACAGATAATTAGATTGATGAGGACAAGAGAACACTTAAGGACACCACCTGCAAGCCAAGGAAAGGGGACTCAGAAAAACCTAAACGAGTCGACCACATCTTGATTTGGGATTTCTAGGGTCCAAAATAAGAGAAAATAAATGTGTAATCTTAAAGCCACCCAGTTTGTGATACTTTATTATGGCAGCCTTAGCAAACTAAAGCCCTTTCTAACTTGAACATTATTGCCAAATTCAGACTTAAACTGAAGAAAGTGGGGAAAACCATTAGGCCATTCAGGTCTGACCTAAATCAAATCCCTTATGATTATACAGTGGAAGTGAGAAATAGATTCAAGGGACTAGATGTGATAGAGTGCCTGATGAATTATGGAGGTTCATGACACTGTACAGGAGACAGGAATCAAGACCATCCCCAAGAAAAAGAAATGCAGAAAAGCAAAATGGCTGTCTGAGGAGGCCTTACAAATAGCTGTGAAAGGAAGAGAAGTGAAAAGCAAAGGAGAAAAAAAAGGAAAAATATACCCAATTGAATACAGAGTTCCAAAGAACAGCAAGGAGAGATAAGAAAGCCTTCCTCAGCAATCAATGCAAAGAAATAGGGGAAAACAATAGAATGGGAAAGACTAGAAATCTCTTCAAGAAAATTAGAGATATCAAGGGAACATTTGATGCAAAGACGGGCTCAAAAAAGGACAGAAATGGTATGGACTTAACAGAAGCAGAAGATATTAAGAAGAGGTGGCAAGAATACACAGAAGAACTGCACAAAAAATAGCTTCATGACCCAGAAAATCATGATGGTGTGATCACTCACCTAGAGCCAGACTTCCTGGAATGTGAAGGCAAGTGGGCCTTAGGAAACATCACTGCAAACAAAGCTAGTGGACGTGATGGGATTCCAGTTGAACTATTTCAAATCCTAAAAGATGCTGCTGCTAAAGTGCTGCACTCAATATGTCAGCAAATTTGGAAAACTTAGCAGTGGCCATAGGACTGGAAAAGGTCAGTTTTCATTCCAAACCCAAAGAAAGAAATGCCAAAGAATGCTCAAACTATAACATAATTGCACGTTTCACACTCTAGAAAAGTAATGTTCAAAATTCTGGAAGCCAGGCTTCAATAATATCCAAACCATGAACTTCCAGATGTTCAAGCAGGCTTTAGAAAAGGCAGAGGAACCAGAGATCAAATTATCAACATCCACTGGATCATCGAAAAATCAAGAGTTCCCGAAAAACATCTACTACTGCTTTATTGACTATGCCAAAGCCTTTGACTGTGTGGATCACAACAAACTGTGAAAAATTCAAGAGATGGGAATACCAGACCACCTGACCTGCCTCTTGAGAAATCTGTATACCGGTCATGAAGCAACAGTTAGAACTGGACATGGAACAACAAACTGGTTCCAAATAGGAAAAGCAGTACGTCAAGGCTGTATATTCTCACCCTGCTTATTTAACTTATATGCAGAGTACATCTTGAGAAACTCTGGGCTAGATTAAGCACAAGCTGGAATCAAGATTGCCAGAAGAAATATCAATATATGCAGATGACACCACCTTTATGGCAGAAAGTGAAGAGGAACTTAGAGCCTCTTGATGAAAGTGAAAGAGGAGAGTGAAAAAGCTGGCTTAAAGTTCAACATTCATAAAACTAAGATCATGGCATCCGGTCCCATCACTTCATGGCAAATAGATGGGGAAACAATGAAAAGCGTGACAGGTTTTAGTTTTGGGGGATCCCAAATCACTGCAGATGGTGACTGCATCCATAAAATTAAAAGACTGTTGCTCCTTGGAAGAAAAGCTCTGACCAACCTAGACAGCATTTTAAAAAGCAGAGACATTACTTTGCTGACAAAGGTCCATCTAGTCAAAGATATGATTTTTCCAGTAATCATGTATGGATGTGAGAGTTGGATTATAAAGAAAGCTGAGTGCCAAAGAATTGATGCTTTGAACTGTGGTGTTGAAGAAGACTCTTGAGAGTCCCTTGGACTGCAAGGAAATCAAACCACTCAATCCTAAAGGAAATCAGTCCTGAATATTCCTTGGAAGGACTAATGCTGAAGATGAAACTCCAATAGTTTGTCCTGATGTGAAGAACTGACATATTGGGTAAGACCCTGATGCTAGGAAAGATTGAGGGCAGTAGGAGAAGGGGCGAGAGAGGATGAGATGGTTGGACGGCATCAGTTACTCAATAGGCATGAGTTTGAGCAAACTCTGGGAGATAGTGAAGGACAGGGAAGCCTGGCATGCTGCAGTCCGTGGGGTCACAAAGAGCAGGATATGACTGACCAACTGAATTGAACTGAACTGAAGAATCAAATATATGTAATTCCCCATAACTAGTATAATCTATAGTAATTCTTTCTAGAGAGTAAACATTGACTTACTTGTAATAAATATCATGTTTTGTTCATTGAAAATTAACATCTAAAATATTATATTTACATATTTGTTGTTAATTTATAGATGCAATTTACTATAACCTTGTATTCAGTTTTCATTAGTCAAATTATACTAACTATAATAACAAATATCCCCTAATTTTTATTAATCTAAGACTAGCAAAACTTTTGTTTTTACGCTTTTAGTGGCTCACTTCTTAGTGAACAGTGAATGCAGGTTGGAGCGCTAGAAGTGGGTCTGCTACACAGTTATTCAGGGCTCTATTATTTTTTATTAGATAAGCTATTCATTAAATCCTAAAGACAAAGAAAGAAAATCTTGCGTAGAGAATTTGTAGGTTTTAAAGAACAGAACTGGAAGTGCCCCCAAAGTAGTCATTTTGGCCCCACCTACAATAAACATTGTTGAGCAAAGTGCCAAGGAAGAAGAGGTGAACTCAGATATTGGTGAACAATTCTTTCTCAAATATGTAACCATTCTTTGCTATAAGAATAACTGAAATGGAACCTCCACACTGGTGGCGCAGGCATATAACAAAGAGAATCTTTGATTTTCACCATGCCCTGAATTAGTAGAGATCAAAACCAGAAAACTAAGAAGACCTCCTATCATTTTAGCTTTGTTTTATTTGGCCTTATTTTTTAATGTAAATCACCAGAATATTAAATATATTTATTCATATATACATTTAAAATAGAAAGAATTGTAAATTATCTTATAAGTGACATCACTATTTTTACGTGAACATGTCCCCATGAGTGCAGATAATTGAGAGTTCATTATAATAATACTTCCAAAAGTACTTGAAAGCACAAAAAAAAATATGAAACATGAATGTTAAAGGCTACCCCTAAACTGTTATCATTGGATTAATGAAGGAAAACTAAGTTTGTTCATTGAAAGTCAAACTTTTCTAGGCTTAAAGCAAATATAGCAGTGTACCAAGAAGTTAAAGGATTTTTTATATTAAAACCTGATTCCTGGGCTTCAGTATCTCACAACCTACTTAAGTTGAGAAATGCATGATGTTTTTAAGTTTTTGATAGAAAGAACATGGGTTTTGGAGCCATTGTTGAGTACCAGCTATAAAACTCAATAATTAGGTGACTTTTGGCAAATCACTTGACTTTAAAATTTAGTTTCTTCATCTGTAAAACAGAGAATAATAATTCTTACTTTTGCAGGGCTATTCTAGTTGAGAAAACTAGTTCAGTTCATGCCCCATAGTAGCCACCAAATACACTATAGCTATTACTATTATCATTGTAACTTAAGGCAATGAATTTTAAGGGCCACAATAAGTTATCCATATTCAGTTCAGTTCAGTCCCTCAGTCGTGTCTGACTCTTTGCGACGCATGAATTGCAGCATGCCAGGCCTCCCTGTCCATCACCAACTCCCGGAGTTCACTCAAACTCACATCCATCGAGTTGGTGATGCCATCCAGCCATCTCATCCTCTGTCGTCCCCTTCTCCTCCTGCTCCCAATC
The DNA here is from genome assembly GCF_014754425.2 of Oryx dammah. Classification (NCBI taxonomy): domain Eukaryota; kingdom Metazoa; phylum Chordata; class Mammalia; order Artiodactyla; family Bovidae; genus Oryx; species Oryx dammah. Next base: position 61,439,594 of record NW_024070212.1, on the reverse strand, counting down.
CCTCCCAGCATCAGAGTCTTTTCCAATCAGTCAACTCTTCGCATGAGGTGGCCAAAGGACTGGAGTTTCAGCTTTAGCATCATTCCTTCCAAAGAACACCCAGGAATGATCTCCTTTTGAATGGACTGGTTGGATCTCCTTGCAGTCCAAGGAACTCTCAAGAGTCTTCTCCAACACCACAGTTCAAAAGCATCAATTCTTCGGCGTTCAGCTTTCTTCACAGTCCAACTCTCACATCCATACATGACCACAGGAAAAACCATAGCCTTGACTAGATGGACCTTTGTTGGCAAAGTAATGTCTCTGCTTTTGAATATGCTATCTAGGTTGGTCATAACTTTCCTTCCAAGGAGTAAGCGTCTTTTAATTTCATGGCTGCAATCACCGTCTGCAGTGATTTTGGAGCCCAGAAAAATAAAGTCTGACACTGTTTCCACTGTTTCCCCATCTATTTTCCATTTATTGCATTTAAAAATCAAGAAATAGGGGAAACATAAGCTGAAACAAAGGGGAAGGAAGTCCAGGTGGGGCTTGAACTGAATTTTAAATTAATGCTAGTCTTTAGATAGAAAAGTGGAGCAGCAAGAATACAGATTTTAAATTAGAAGTAAATATGAGCTATTTAGAGAATAAGTGAAGCAACTTGTCTAAAGAAACAAATACTCAAATCAATGAAGTTAGAGTACATGCTTACACCACACATAAAAATAAAGTCAAAATGGCTCAAAGACTTAAATATAAGACATGATACCATAAAATCCTTTGAAGAAAACATAGATAAAACATTATTTGACATAAATCATGGCAATGTTTTTCTTTTTCAATGTTTGCATGATTGCCTAGGTCCGTCTTTCAAGACAATACAAATAAAAGCTAAAAAAAAAAAAAAAAAAAGAACCTAATCAAACTTAGCAGCTTTTGCACAGCAAAGGAAATCATAAACAAACCAAAAAGACAACCTACAGTTTGGAAGGAAATATTTTCAAATGAAGTGAACAACAGTGATTAACTTTCAAATATGCAAACAGCTCATACAACTAAATATAAAACAAAACAAAACAACCCAATCAAAAAATGGACAGAAGACCTAAATACATATTTTCCAAAGAAGACATACAGATGACCATTTGTTGTTGTTTAGTCTGTCAGTCATGTCTGACTCTTTGCGACCCTATAGACTGCAGCACATCAGGCTTCCCTGTCCTTCACTATCGCCCAGAGTTTGCTCAGACTCATGTCCATTGAGTCAGTGGTGCCATCCAACCAACTCATCCTCTGTTGCCCCCTTCTCCTCCTGCCCTCAATCTTTCCCAGCATCAGGGTCTTTTCCAAGGAGTCAGCTCTTCACATCACATGGCCAAAGCATTGGCACTTCATCTTCATTGTCAGTCCTTCCAATAAAAATTCAGGATTGATTTCCTTTAGGGTTGACTGGTTAGATCTCCTTGCTGTCTAGGGACTCTAAAGACTCTTCTTCAGCACCACAATTCAAAAGCATCAATTCTTCAGAGCTCACCTTCTTTATGGTCCAACTCTCACGTCCGTACATAACTACTGGGAAAGCCATAGATTTGACTAGATGGCCCTTTGTTAGCAAAGTAACGTCTCTGCTTTTTAATACACTGTCTAGGTTTGTCATATCTTTTCTTTCAAGGAGCAAGCGTCTTTTAATTTCATGGCTGTAGTCACCATCTGCAGTGATTTTGGAACCCCCCCCAAAATAACAAATGGAAACTGTCCCTGTTTCCATTGTTTCCCCATCTATTTGCCATGAAGTGATGGAACCAGATGCCATGATCTTAGCTTTTTGAATGTTCAGTTTTAAGCCAGCTTTTTCATTTTCCTCTTTCACCTTCATCAAGAGGCTCCCTAATTCCTCTTCCCCTTCTGCCATTAGGGTAGTTTCTTCTGCATATCTGAGGTTATTGATATTTTTCCCAGAAATCTTGATTCCAGCTTGAGTTTATTCAGTCTGGCATTTTTCATGATGTACCCTGCATATAAGTTAAATAAGCAGGGTGACAATATACAAGTTTGGTGTACTCTTTCCCAAATTGGAACTAGTCTGTTGTTCCATATCCAGCTCTAACTGTTGTTTCTTGACCTGCATACAGGTTTTGCAGAAGGCAGGACTGGTGGTCTGGTATTCCCATCTCTTTAAAACTTTTCCATAGTTTGTTGTGATACAAACAGCCAAAGATGATAGCATAGTCAATGAAGCAGAGGTAGATGTGTCTCTGGAATCCCTTTACTTTTTGTATGACCCAATGGATGTTGGCAATTTGATCTCTTGTTCCTCTGCTGTTTCTAAATCCAGCTTGTACATCTGGAAGTTCTCAGTTTCAGTTCACTTCAGTTGCTCAGTCGTGTCTGACTCTTTGCGACCCCATGAATCGCAGCACGCCAGGCCTCCCTGTCCATCACCAACTCCTGGAGTTCACTCAGACTCATGTCCATCGAGTCAGTGATGCCATCCAGCCATCTCATCCTCTGTCATCCCCTTCTCCTCCTGCTCCCAATCCCTCCCAGCATCAGAGTCTTTCCCAATGAGTCAACTCTTTGCATGAGGTGGCCAAAGTACTGGAGTTTCAGCTTCAGCATCAGTCCTTCCAAAGAAATCCCAGGGCTGATCTCCTTCAGAATGGACTGCTTGGATCTCCTTGCAGTCCAAGGGACTCTCAAGAGTCTTCTCCAACACCACACTTCAAAAGCATCAATTCTTCGGTGCTCAGCCTTCTTCAGAGTCCAACTCTCACATCCATACATGACCACAGGAAAAACCATAGCCTTGACTAGACAGACCTTAGTCGGCAAAGTAATGTCTCTGCTCTTGAATATGCTATCTAGGTTGGTCATAACTTTCCTTCCAAGGAGTAAGCATCTTTTAATTTCATGGCTGCAGTCACCATCTGCAGTGATTTTGGATCCCCCCCCCAAAAATAAACTCTGACACTGTTTCCACTGTTTCCCCATCTATTTCCCATGAAGTGATGGGACCGGATGCCATGATCTTCATTTTCTGAATGTTGAGCTTTAAGTCAACTTTTTCACTCTCCTCTTTCACTTTCATCAAGAGGCTTTTTAGTTCCTCTTCACTTTCTGCCATAAGGGTGGTGTCATCTGCATATCTGAGGTGATTGATATTTCACCCGGCAATCTTGATTCCAGCTTGTGTTTCTTCCAGTCCAGCATTGCTCATGATGTACTCTGCATAGAAGTTAAATAAGCAGGGTGACAATATACAGCCTTGACACACTCCTTTTCCTATTTGGAACCAGTTTGTTGTTCCATGTCCAGTTCTAACTGTTGCTTCCTGACCTGCATATAGGTTTCTCAAGAGGCAGGTTAGGTGGTCTGGTATTCCCATCTCTCTCAGAATTTTCCACATTTTATTGTGATCCACACAGTCAAAGGCTTTGGCATAGTCAATGAAGCAGAAATAGATGTTTTTCTGGAACTCTCTTGCTTTTTCCATGATCCAGCGGATGTTGGGCAATTTGATCTCTGGTTCCTCTGCCTTTTCTAAAACCAGCTTCAACATCAAGAAATTCACGGTTCACATATTGTTGAAGCCTGGTTTGGAGAATTTTGAGCATTTCTTTACTAGCGTGTGACATGAGTGCAATTGTGCGGTAGTTTGAGCATTCTAAGGCATTGCCTTTCTTTGGGATTGGAGTGAAAACTGACCTTTTCCAGTCCTGTGGCCACTGCTGAGTTTTCCAAATTTGCTGGCATATTGAGTGCAGCACTTTCACAGCATCGTCTTTCAGGATTTGAAAGAGCTCTACTGGAATTCCATCACCTCCACTAGCTTTGTTCGTAGTGATGCTTTTAAGGCCCACTTGACTTCACATTCCAGGATGTCTGGCTCTAGATGAGTGATCACACCATCGTGATTATCTGAGTCATGAAGATCTTTTTTGTACAGTTCTTCTGTGTATTCTTGCCACCTCTTCTTAATATCTTCTGCTTCTGTTAGGTCCAGACCATTTCTGTCCTTTATCGAGCCCATCTTTGCATGAAATGTTCCCTTGGTATCTCTAATTTTCTTGAAGAGATCTCTAGTCTTTCCCATTCTGTTGTTTTCCTGTATTTCTTTGCATTGATTGCTGAAAAAGGCTTTCTTATCTCTTGTTGCTATTCTTTGGAACTCTGCATTCAGATGCTTATATCTTTCCTTTTCTCCTTTGCTTTTCGCTTCTCTTCTTTTCACAGCTATTTGTAAGGCCTCCCCAGACAGCCATTTTGCTTTTTTGCATTTCTTTTCCATGGGGATGGTCTTGATCCCTGTCTCCTGTACAATGTCACGAACCTCATTCCATAGTTCATCAGGCACTCTATCTATCAGATCTAGGCCCTTAAATGTATTTCTCACTTCCACTGTATAATCATAAGGGATTTGATTTAGGTCGTACCTGAATGGTCTAGCGGTTTTCCCTACTTTCTTCAATTTGAGTCTGAATTTGGTAATAAGGAGTTCATGATCTGAGCCACAGTCAGCTCCTGGTCTTGTTTTTGCTGACTGTATAGAGCTTCTCCATCTTTGGCTGCAAAGAATATAATCAATCTGATTTCAGTGTTGACCATGTGGTGATGTCCATGTGTAGAGTCTTCTCTTGTGTTGTTGGAAGAGGGTGTTTGCTTTGACCAGTGCATTTTATTGGCAAAACTCTATTAGTCTTTGCCCTGCTTCATTCTACATTACAAGGCCAAATTTGCCTGTTACTCCAGGTGTTTCTTGACTTCCTACTTTTGCATTCCAGTCCAGTTCTCAGTTTATCTACTATTAAAGCCTAACTTGACAGATTTTGAGCATTCACATACTAGCATGGGAAAAGAGTGCAGTTGTGCAGTACTTTGAACATTCTTTCGCATTGCCCTTCTTTGGGATTGGAATGAAAACTGACCTTTTCCAGTCCTGTGGCCACTGCTGAGTTTTCCAAATTTGCTGTCTTATTGAGTGTAGCATTTTAATGGCATCATCTGGTGTCATCTTTCAGGATTTGAAATAGCTCAGCTGGAATTCCATCCTATCTATTAGCTTTGTTCATAGAAATGCTTTGTAAGGCCCACTTGACTTCATACTCCAGGATGTCTGTCTGTAGGTGAGTGATAACACCATCAAGGTTATTTAGGTCCTTGAGATCTTTTTGTTTAGTTGTTCTGTGTATTCTTGCCAGCTCTTCTTAATCTCTTCTGCTTCTTTTAGGACCATACCATTTTTGTCCTTTATTGTGCCTATTTTTGCATGAAATGTTCCCTTGGTATCTCTAACTTTCTTGGAGAGATCTTTAGTCTTTCCCATTCCATTGTTTTCCTCTATTTCTTTGCATTATTCACTTACAGTGACAAGAAAATATGCTCTTCATCACTAATTATTAAACAAATGCAAATTAAATCTATAATGAAGTACTGCCTCACAATGGTCACAATAACTATCATTATAATGTCTACAAATAAGCTGGAGGGGTAGGGGGGAAAAGCTGCACACTGTGGCAGGAATGTAAATTGATACAGCCACTATGGAAAACTGTATGGAAGTTACTCAAAGAACTAAAAATAGGGTTGCCATATGATTCAGCAATCCTAAAGGTAGTCATTGAAAAGACTCCTGAATATTCATTGGAAAGACTGTTGCTGAAGTTGAAGCTCCAGTAGTTTGGATACTTAATGCTAAGAGCTGACTCATTGGAAAAGACTCTGATATTGGGAAAGACTGAAGGCAAAAGAAAAAGGGGGTGGCAGAGGATGAGATGGTTAGATAGCATCACCTACTCAATGGACATGAATTTGAGCAAACTCCAGGAGACAGTGGAGGACAAAGGAGACTGTCTTGCTACTGTCCATGAAGTTACAAAGAGATGGACATGACTTGGTGACTAAGCAATGACAATAATTCATCAATCCCACTCCTGGGCATTTATCCAGACAAGCCTATAATTCAAAAAGACATGCACCCCTATGTTCATAGCAGTGCTATTTACAATAGCCAAGATGTGGAAACAACTTAAATGTCCATCCACAGATGAAATGATAAAGAAAATATGTTATACATACACAATGAAATATTACTCAGCCATAAAAATAATGAAATAATGCCATTTGCAGTAACATGGATGGACCTAGAATTTATCATACTAAATGACATATCAAAAAGAAATACAAATTCCATATTATATCACTTAAATGTGGAATCTAAAATACAACACAAATAAGCATATCTACAAAACAAAAACAGACTCACAGACATAGAGAATATACATGTGGTTGCAATGGGGGTTGGAGGAGGAAAGGTTGGAAGTTTGGGATTAGCAGATGCAGACTATTATATACAGGGTGGATAAACAATAAGGTCCTACTCTGTAGCACAGGGAACTATATTAATATCCTATGATAAACCAAAATGAAAAAGAATATATATGTATACCTGAATCACTTTGCTGTACAGCAGCAATTTAAATACCACTGTAAATCGACTACACTTCAACAAAAGTTAAAAAGAAAATAAATATTGAAATGTCCAGGGTATATGTACATAGTTTATTATCTTGCCTTTAAATACTCTTAAAGATGAATATCAGGATTGTCAATGTGTGAATTTAAAAAATGTTTAGTTTAATAAAAATATTCAATAAGTATATTGAATTTATACCTGCTGGGACTTTGGGTTGTGAAATGCTTGGGTGTGAGTCCCTGCTGCCAGCCTGGGCTTCCAGACAACCCGAGGGTGAGTCAACACTAATGGAAGCTGGGTCTCTTCAGGACCCACTGGGGTTTCAGCTTTGGGACATCCAGTGTGGCGTCCAGTTCAGGACAGGAGCCGGTTTCCTCATGACCTGCTGGGAGGTAGAGCTGTTGAGGGAGAATGTCACCCAGAGGACCCAAGACATGGTGGCTACTAATCAACTCTTCCCACAGTGTTTCTTCATAAATGTGGACTCCTACAAGGTCAACAAGCATCACAACTTCTCTTGAACATGATCCGGGGTGTGAGTGAAACATGTCTCTTGAAATTGGCTTCTTGAACTTCTGCCGTGTATTGGATTCTTTATCGATGACCACACCTAGGACACTTCTTGAGGGTAGCAGGAATCTTACTAGATTTTTCATGGAGAGATTAGATATCATCTTGCAAGAGCAGAATCATCTTCCCAACACATGAAAAAAGAATAGACACCATTCTGCACCCATATTATCCTTCTCTGCCTGCCTGGCCGATCATGGCAGCAACAGGTGTCCCTCCTTTTATCACAAGCAAACCCCAGGAAAAAGACTCAGATGTAAAGGAAACCAAATATTGTCTTGAACTACAGATACTTTGGGGCTTTCCAAGTAGCTCAGATGGTAAAGAATCTGCCTGCAATGCAGGAGACCTGGGTTTTATCCCTGAGTTTGGAACATGCCCTGGAGAAGGAGAGGGCAACCCATTCCAGTATTCTAACCTGGAGAATTCCACAAACAGAGAAGCCCGGCAGGCTAGAGTCCATAGGATCACAAAGAGTTGGACATGACTGAGTGACCAACACATAACAATAATAAAAGTCAAAAGGTATGCCAAGCCATTTATAGATGATTGTCATAAGAACATTCGAATAACAGTTTAATTTTTAGATGCATCATTCATATTAACTTTTGTATTTTGAACAATATTTAAAATTAAATGCTAGGCAGGATGTATTAAATTTATATTTCAAAATATCAAACATAGGTAACATTTTAGAGTTCTTTCACTTTTTAAATTAAAGTGGGTAGAGATGATTGATTGCAGTGGTGTGAATTCTTATGCTTCTGATTCTTTGATCCTAAATCAGAGAGAAAACAAATAGGAAAATGGACAGATTGAATATGGCATAACTTTCCCTGTCATGAAAAGCCTTATGATAAATTGACTTTAAAGAGATGAGAAGTACTTGCAAATAACATTTTGTTTTCTAAAAAAATCTTACTTCAGAAAATATCTTGCTTGAAACAAAATAAACATAAGAAGGTCTACAAACTTGTTCTTGTACCTTTCTTAAGTAGCCATACAGCCATGGATGGAGAAACAAACTAGAAAGTTGCTTAGTTTTAAAAAAAAAAACATATTTTTAGCAGTGAGTATAAAACAGTATTTCAGATCCAGATAACATGGAATTTCAACTCAGCATCCATTTCTTATCTCCTCTGGGCTGCCCCGGTGCCATTCAGAGCCTAGAATTAACATACATATACACACTCACGTACGCACACCACACATACACACACGGAGTGAGAGAATTTAAAGTCCTTAATTTCTAGGACATGTGAGATAATTTTAACAACTCAAGGGTATTCAAAGTTTGATGGTTAAACAAACAAATCAGCCTAACAGACCACTTTATTTATTTATTTTTTTTAATTTTTTTTTCCACTACAGCACTACTTCATCACATCGAATATGTCCTGTGAGCCAAAGTTTCAGTCCCTGCTTGATAGTTCACAAATGTTTGAGAGGGTCATTTTCAGACCAGTTATTGCCGCTACAGAAAAAGTGGACTTACATAAATTTGTTACATATAAGTTGATAAATATAATGTGAGATATTTTATTTATAACCATATTTTCATATAGGAATTAGTGGCTCAAAAGCAGTGATTATTGAATTTACCCTAAACTCATATTCCATGAGTATATTTACTATTAGAAATAAAGTCTAAAAAAAAAGTACACCAAAAATGGGTATTTATAGTAATTATAGTAATTTATAGATTGCTTCCCTTGTAGCTCAGCTGGTAAAGAATTTACCAGCAATGTGGGAGACCTGGGTTCAATCCCTGGGTTTGGAAGATCCCCTGGAGAAGGGAAAGGCTACCCACTCTAGTATTGTGGCCTGGAGAATTCCATGGACTGCATGGTCTATGGAGTCGCAAACAGTGGGACATGACTGAGCGACTTTCACTTTCACTTTGGGTTTCCTTGGTGGTTCAGAGGGTAAAGTGTCTGCCTGCAATGTGGGAGACATGGGTTCAATCCCCAGGTCCCCAGAAGGAGGAAAGGGCAACCAACTCCAGTACTCTTGCTTGGCAGGCTACAGTCCATGGGATTGCAAAGAGCTGCACGTGACTGAGCAACTTCACTTATCGTAGTAATGCACCAAATATTTAGGATATGACAACTGTAGGCTTGATTTAAGTGGAAAGTTAAATTTGAATTTTCCTCTCCCTCTTCATTATTATTATTGGTTACCATAAACTGTTTTCTCAAATTAGTTATGTCTAAATGAATATATATTATCAAGCATTACATGCTGGATCATCATTTCTTCACCTACTCTAAAATATGATGTTATTTGCATATCAAATGAAAAGGGAAAGAAGGATATCTAATCCAAAATTTCTTGTTTGGTGAAAGAAGGAGAAAAGTAGGAACAGAAGGGGAAAAAAAAGCTTAGAAGAAGGAAAAGAGAAATAAATAAGGGAGGGAGAGAATGAGGAAGGAAGGGTAAGAGAACAGCAAAATAATTTAATTTTGTTTGTGTAGGAAAATGATCACATGATTCCCTGAAACAACCTGCCTTATAAACAGGAGGACTAAAGTGGTGACTCTTGGGTTTTAAACTTTTAGAAAAATAATAATTAAATGTTAATTACTTGTCAAATTAACAAAAATGCAAGATTGTTAAACTTTACTGAAAATACTCTTAAATTCTGGCCTAATAACATGCTTTACCTGAATTGTCCTATATAATTATGGCTGTAGAAAAAGGGGAATATGAGCAGAGTGGGCAAGAAGTTACAACAATTTCAATTCCAAGTAATGAACACAGATTTTTTTTTTTAATCCAGTGCTAACCATTTCCCCCTTTACTATGAAGATGCTTAATTCTACCATACTAATGCCCCACCCTCCATTTTTACCTCCACATACTCTTCCTCCACATACGCATCCAGTCTTTTGCCAATGGACAACTAAAACCTCCCCATGCCACCCCTACTTCCATTGCTTTAGCTCAGACTTTCCATTCCTGCTTGAATTCCTGCTATAACCTACTGATTGTGCTCAGTATAACTCAGTCCTCCAACCTATCTTCCGTACTATTTCCTCAGTCTTCAAACTCTTCATGACATTTATTCATCTAATGGCAATCCCTACACTGTCTTTAAAGTAAAATTCATGTCAGTTGCCACAAAATTCATGGACTATCATAAATCTTTCATTGATACAATAAATATTATTACATTTTCTATAAGCAAGAAACTTGGTTAAATTCTGTGATTATGAAGATGAAAAACAGTTATTTCCTTCTTGTATTACACAGTCAAAAGAGAAAATAGGAATATAAATAAGCAAATTGATTGAGATAATTTCTTCAGCAAACTTCAGTAGCAATGAAGAGAAAACAGCACTTAATACCTCTTTGAGCAAGTCTCGGCACAAATGAGAGAAGGCAATGGCACCCCACTCCAGTACTCCTGCCTGGAAAATCCCATGGACAGAGTAGCCTGGTGGGCTGCAGTCCATGGGGTCGCTAGGAGTCGGACACGACTGAATGACTTCCCTTTCACTTTTCACTTTCATGCATTGGAGAAGGAAATGGCAACCCACTCCAGTGTTCTTGCCTGGAGAATCCCAGGGACGGGGGAGCCTGGTGGGCTGCTGTCTCTGGGGTCACACAGAGTCGGACACGACTGAAGCGACTTAGCAGCTGCAGCACAAATGAAACTTTTCTCTTGTTCAAAGTGATCATTATGTATTCATGCATTTGTTCAATAAATATTTATTGAGTTGTTATTGCCAAGTACTAAGAAGGAATGGAAATATGTAAATAATTTTTTTGGTGAATGAAAAAAGTAGTGAAAAATTATAAGTTGACTTCAATACTTTCACGTTTCCTTGATGAATCCTACAGAAAGTGTTTTTTTTTAATGAAGTTTAATTTACAATGTTATGTTTCACTTAACTATGTAGCAAAGTGATTCAGTTATACATATACATACACACATACATATACATATATACATATACATACATATATATACACATACACACATACACACACACATATATATATATATATATAAGCTTCCCTGGTGGTTCAGTAAAGAATGAGGGAGACCTGGGTTCAATCCTGGGGTTGGGAAGGACCCCTGGAGGAGGGCATGGCAACCCACTCAAGTATTCTTGCCTGGAGAATCCCCATGGACAGAGGAACCTAGCGGGCTATAGTCCATGGGGTTGCAAAGAGTTAGACATGACTGAGTGACTAAGAACATATATATATTCTTTTTCAGAATGTTTTCATTATAGGTTATTATAAGATATTGAGTATAGGTCCCTATGCTATACAGTGAGTTGTTGTTTATCTATTTTGTATATAGTAATATATATATATATATATATATATTAATCCCAAACTCCTAATTTCTCTCTCCTTCCCCACCTTCCTGCTATCCCCTTTGGTAACCATAAGTTTGCTTTCTATGTCTATGTATATTTATGCTTTATAAATAAGTTCATTCATATCATTTTGTTTTAGATTCCACATACAATTGACATAATATGACATTGTTTGTCTCAGCTACTTTGCTTAGGATCATAATCTGTAGGTTCATCCATGTTGCTGCAAATGGCATACTTTCATTCTTTTTATGGCTAAGTAATATTCCATTATATATATACACCACATCTTCTTTATCTACTCATCTGTCAATGTACATTTAGGTGGTATCCAGTTCTTGGCTATTGTAAATAGTGCTAGCATGAACATTGCAGTGCCTGTACCTTTTCAAATTACAGTTTTCTCTGGATATATGCTCAGGTGTAGAGTTACAGGATCACATGGTAACTCTACTTTTAGTTTCTTAAGGAGCCTCTAATAATCAGCAATATTGAACGTCTTTTCATGTGCTCATTTGTCATCTGCATGCCTTCTTTGAAGAAATGCTTCTTTAGTTCATCTGCTCATCTTTTTGATAGCTTTATTATTATTAAGCTATATGAGTTATTTGTATATTTTGGAAATTAAGCCCTTGTTGGCAGCATTGTTTGCAAATATATTATCTCCAACTGTAAGTTTTCTTTTGTTTTATTTATGGTTTACTTTGCTGTGCTAACGCTTTTAAGTCTAATTATGCTCCATTTATTTATTTTTGTTTTTATTTCCATTACTCTAGGGGATAACTTCAAAAAAATACTGCTGCTATGGTTTCTTCTAGGCATTTTATACTATCCAGACTTACATTTATGTCTTTAATCCATTTTGAGTTTATTTCTTATATGGCATAAGCAAATGTTCTAATTTCATTCTTTTACATGTACATTCTTTTACATTTTTCTAAAAGCTATTTGTTGAGATAACTTTCTTTTCTCTGTTATGTATTCTTGCCTCATTTGTCTTAGATTAATTGGCTAAAAGTACACGGGTTTATTTCTGGGAATTCTATTCTATTCCATTGATCTATATGTCTGTTTTTGTATCAGTACAATACTGTTTTGATTACTGCAGCTTTATAGTATAGTCTTAAATCAGAGTGTGTGATTCTTCCAACTTTGTTCTTCTTTCATAAGATTATTTTGGCTATCTTTTATGTTTTCTATACAAATTAAAAAAAATCTAGTTCTGTGAAAAAATGCTATTGGTAATTTGAGAGGGATTACACTGAATCTATAGATTGCATAGTACAGACATTTTAAACAATATTCATTCTTTCAATCCAAGAATATGGCATATCCTTCCATTTGCTTGTGTTGTCTTTAATTTCTTTCACCAGCATTTCATAGTTTTTGGATTACAAGCCTTTTTCCTCCTTAGGCAGGTTTATTCCTATTTCTTTTATTCTTTTTGATGTGATGGTAAATGGGATTGTTTCCTTAGTTTCTCTACAGAAATGTTACAGAAGGTTGTGTTGGACAACATGATACATCAGGCAGAGTCCTCTTCAAGACTGATGAATGTATTCTGCCAAATGTATATAGTGCTTTGAGAAGGCAGCCCAAAACTGTGGGCATTTTTTTATTACCTTGTCTAAAGAGACTTGCCTACAGAAGATGATGCCCTTTTTCCTAGGCAGCCTATATTCAGTGATTAATCAATATGAGGAGACAAAGGCTCAGTTTCCTTACACAACTACCTTAACTTCAAGCTCATCATGGGGTCAGCTGTGGCCTTTTTTGAGTCACACTGCAGTCCAGCTTCCTTACTTGCCTAATCCTTAGTTTACCTTCCACAGCTGGGGATTCCAAAAACATATCCTAAAAAGCCTCCTGCACATTAATATTTAACTCAGAATATGGTTCCCAGGGAAACCTACATGTTATATAGGCACACCATTTCCCCCCTTAATTATCAGTTGTAAATTTCAGTTCAGTTCAGTTCAGTTCAGTCACTCAGTTGTGTCCAACTCTTTGCGACCCCATGAATCGCAGCACACCAGGCCTCCTTGTCCATCACCAACTCCTGGAGTTCACTCAAACTCATGACTATCAAGTCGGTGATGCCATCCAGCCATCTCATCCTCTGTCATCCCCTTTTCCTCCTGCCCCCAATCCCTCCCAGCATCAGAGTCTTTTCCAATGAGTCAACTCTTCACATGAGGTGGCCAAAGTACTGGAGTTTCAGCTTTAGCATCATTCCTTCCAAAGAACACCCAGGACTGATCTCCTTTAGAATGGACTGATTGGATCTCCTTGCAGTCCAAGGGACTCTCAAGAGTCTTCTCCAACACCACAGTTCAAAAGCACTAATTCTTCCATTCAGCAATTCAATATATACTTCAAATATGGCAATGAATTCACAAAACTCTGAACTAGCTCAGAAGAATATGATTCCCAAAGGGCTGGAAGAAGCAATTATAAAAATGTAATAGTTAGCAAAGTTGTCTTTATACATTCTATCCTAAATTTAACTTCATAGATGAGGATAATATAGCTAATGTTCATTGCAGTATACCAAAAGCAGTAAATGAGATTTTAAAAAATAAAATCCTAAAGTTATAATTATTTAATAATATTTTACTTTGTACTCAGTTATTGGCAATTGAGTAGTATTAGAAAGCACAAATCTCTGCAAATATAACATTTTAAACTTACAAAATTTTAATTGAATTCTAAAACATGTGCAAACCACTAAATATATTTCTTTGCTTGGCTAAATTATGGAGGCTGCAGTAAATTCTTACTGATTGAAATTTTTTAAATGCCAAGATAAATAAATACAGCTATATTCATTTGCCGTGTTTAATAATATGCATGCAGAAACAGGCAGTAATACCTACATACTGTGAAGTATCTTGCCTTTTTGAAAATAATATTCTATATTAAAATTATAGTGGGTAATAAAACAGTACAAATTTAAAATATATATGTATCACCAAAAAACCCTAAAACATTATGATGTGTTTATACTGCATTTTTCAAAATGTTACTACTGTTTACCCTGTACTTTATATGCATAAAATTATAATAATTTTTAGAATTTAGATTCACAGTTTAAACCTTTACCTCTAAGAACATTCATAAATTTAATTACTGTTTCTATATGCTTACTTAAATAAATCCACGTATTGTGTTTATTGTGACAGACATAAAAGCAAATCTCTAATTTCTCTGGACTGTGTCTTTCCTTTTGGTCAAAGTATTATCAACATTTTAAGATATTAAAATTTGCTTCCTCTTGAGCACCTAAAATTTTTATCCTTGTAACTTTAGGATACTTTTAACATGTAAACTTTATCATATTTTAAGAGAGAAAAAAATCACCCTAAGGCAGTCACCTATTAGTATTCTGCCTTAACTAAATGGATTATGGACTTTGAAACTAAACCTGAACATGTCTTAAAATGGTGCCCGAGCTTAACTATCTTGTCCTATAAATATGGAAGGCACTTTGACAATAATTGCATCTCCCTAATACCCATATGGATTCCAATATTGCAGAAAGGAAATGGATTGTAAATGTTGGCAACTAAGCCTAACTATACTTCCATATGTATGCTTTACCAAGCACAGGATCTGGAATTAGAACTGTTGTTACAAACCATTTTTTTGCTAATTAGAAACGTCTTCATTTTTCACCTTCACACATAAAGTTGCAAGAAGCCGAATGTTCGCCTTGCTTATCTCAAATTCCCATTTGGCAGGCAATGTGAAAACTAACTCCCAGAGAGCTGTCATATGCCTGGAGTCTCCAAGTTGGCACAGCTACTAGCTTTGACCTCAGGGAATTTTCATGTGTGAGTCTTCCTGTGGTTTACCTCTGAGAGTTCTCTCTAAATTGAAAGAGAGCAAGAGGGATGGGTAAAACAACAGCTCAACAAGCTAGGTTTATTTTAAGTGGTACACGAAAACAATTCTCTTGCAGGACCAAAGTGTTCCAACACGGTCTCAGATAATTACACTTACAAAGTAATTCAGGAAGAGAAAGACCAATTAGCTTAACAATTAAAAGGTGTGCTAACAGCACCGTGCACATTCATCTGAATTAACACCCACAAATATTTCTATAGACATCACATCAATCAGAGTGGAAGAAATATAGATCTTGGTGACTATGCTCTAATTATCATCACGTACCATCCACTGGCATAGGATCAGATTGTTCCCTGTTTATATTACAGCCACCACAGGCAATCTTACTTGCTTCTTCGCAAACAAAGGAAGATGACTGGATCAAACATAAAGGAAATCTAACATTCAGGATTCAACTAGTAAAAACCATTATGTATTTCTAGATGCCAGCCGGATTTCAATATTTGAACTGTGTAATATGTTCTTTTCACTAATTCTTCTGGAGTATTTTCAGTTATTGCTGAATTGGTAGTATTATAGTTTCTGTTTTCACTGCAGAGTGGTAGAGAGCCAGAATCTGGTGAGTAAGCTCCCTGCATCAGGTTCCAGCTCGGTCATCTACTAACTCACTTTGGAAAACTGAATTAAATAACCATTTGTGTGAGCCATTTGCCTATTGGCCCTCAGTTTCATTTCCTGCTCTGCTCTTATTCTGCTTTTCTACAACAGGAAACTACATTTCCCAGGCTCCTTGGCTTTCTCTTTTCTGGGCAAGTGCAGTCCGAGGGAGGAACTCTTGAAGACTAGAGGACAGATTGAGCCAATGTGTTGGCTCAGTTGGTAAAGAATCCACCGGCAATACAGGAGATCTGGGTTCAATCCCTGGGTCAGGAAGATCCCCTGGAGAAGGAAATGTAACTCAGTCCTGTATTCTTACCTGGGAAATCACAGTGACAGAGGAGCCTGGCCATTTACAGTCCATGGGATGGCAAAGAGTAGGACACAACTGAGCAACTAAACCACCATCAAAGGACAAACTGAGATGAAAGAGCTGGATATTTCTCTGCCTTCTGTGGTATCTCTGGCAAGTTTTATGCTTCAGGGTCCTACTTGGACAGACAATCATTCACTGGGCACCCATAGAATGGACTTACTGGGCTTCTGCACAACATCCCCAAATCCAGACAAAGGTACTATCTCTCTGCATCCCTCTAGAGTTGGAGGTAGCTTCTTCTCCCATTATTTACATAATCAATTTCCTTTATTAAATCTCCTCTTTCTGAAATACATTGAGAGATTCCTATTTCCCTAATTGGACCCTGAGAGTTACACCTACATATCACTATTTTAGTAGAGGTCCCCACCTATTAGCTCAGCTGGTAAAGAATCCACCTGCAAAGTGGGAGACCTGGGTTTGATCCTTGGGTTGGGAAGATCCACTGGGGAAGGGAAAGGCTACCCACTCCAGTATTCTGGCCTGGAGAATTCCATGGATTGTATAGTCCATGGGGTCGGAAAGAGTCAGACATGTCTGAGCGACTTACTTTCACTTCACTCCAATAATAATAAGGATCCTACAGAGTAATTTTGCGTATTATCAGTGCAGTTGTTCTCAAGCTTCAGGGTGCCTCAGATTCATTTGAACAGCTTGTTATGGGGCTGGTATCAAGGTCTCACCCTCAGAGTTTCTGATTCATTAGGTATAAAGTAGGGGCCCCGACTTTTGAATTTTTAGTAAGTTACCAGGCTATCCAGAGAAGGCAATGGCAACCCACTCCAGTACTCTTGCCTGGAAAATCCCGTGAACAGAGGAGCCTGGTAGGCTACAGTCCATGGGTTCGCTAGGAGTCAGACATGATTGAGTGACTTCACTTTCACTTTCATGCATTGGAGAAGGAAATGGCAATCCACTCCAGTATTCTTGCCTGGAGAATCCCAGGGACAGGGGAGCCTGGTGGGCTGCCGTCTACAGGGTCGCACAGAGTTGGACACGACTGAAGCGACTTAGCAGCAGCAGCAGCAGCAGCAAGTTATCAGGCGCTGCTGATTTACCGACCACATTCTGAGAACCATTGTGTGTAAAAGGCTTCCCTTACTATAAGTACTCAACAAAATTCTAAGAATTAGTACTGAACTATTGTCTTATAATTTTCTTTTGTCCTTCTATTTAAAGATGTAGCCATGATTTAAAGAAATTCTCAAATTCAGAGTAGATAAGTGAATCTGAATATAATGAGGAAATTGTATGCATATGTATTAGTGTCATTTTATGCAGGATTGAATTGTTCAAACTTTTTCTTTTGACTGTGGTTATCATATATACCGTTTTAAATAGATGCACAGGCAAATGGATAAATGATAGAAATAGAGAAATATTTCTTTTGCTTGTACATACTGAACATGACTGTCGAAATTTCTGTATTTAACAGAGTACTTTGTTGAAATTAGACACATTTGGGTTATATACAAGCAACAACTTTCTTTCCTACAAAATACAGTATAACTAAATTTTTTAAAAAGTATTGTTGTTTTATGAATGATGTATTCCAATATGTAAAACAACATGTCACTTTAAAAAATTCTTAGTTTATTATTAGAAATAAGTGCTACATGATTTATTACCTGTATGGGTATACTGAGGGCCTCCCAGGGTGTGCAGTGGTAAAGAATCCACCTGCCAGTGCAGGAGACGCAAGAGACCTGGGCTCGATCCCTGGGTCAGGAAGATGCCCTGGAGAGGGAAATGGCAACCCATTCCAGTATTCTTGTCTGGAAAATCCCACGGATAGAGGAGCCTGGTGGGCTTCAGTCCAGGGAGTCACAAACAGTCAGACATGACTGAGAGCGTGCACACACACACACACACACATGCACACACACATGCGCACACACACATGCACACACACATGCACACACACATGCACACACACGCGCACACACACATGCACACACACACATGCACATACATTTGGCTATACTGATTATCCAATTATAAAGGCTGAGTATATCTTGAGCCTAAAACTCCAGTTTCAAATACAAAACAACTGTCTTAACTTTATATCTATAAATATATAAAATCTCTTATACAGCTAATCAAATAAAATTGATTAAAATGGGGATAAATAAAAAATGTATCTTTTATATGTTTATAATCTAGATATCAATATCTATATTTATCTTCTACCTCTTTAAAATGCAAAGATTACTTAAAGGTGTATGAAAATCAATCTCATTATAGGTTTCTTTTAGATTTGGGGTATTTTCTCCCATTCTAATCTTTATAGCTGACTCACCTAAAACTCGTTGACAGGAAGTACTTTCTTTTAAACTAAATTTTACCTCAAAGTATTTACCTAAAGTCATTTGTCCCAAAAGCAAGGTTTTGTCCCAAATTATCTATATGCTTTTAATAGAAACAACTCTTCTCTAATTTGCAACCTAATATTTCATTGATTTGTACACAAAATATGAAAAGGATGAAAGGTTTTAAAAGCAATTGTAACTGACCCTTCTCACTTGTACAGTTCAGTTGGCATGATCATGTTAGTATGAATTTATTGATACTATCATGTAATCTAGTCATTAGTGTTTGGTAGCTGTAGTAGTTTTCTGTCACTGTGTAACAAGTCACCATGAATTTAGCAGATAAAAACACCATATACTTATTATCTCATGGGTCAGGAATCTGGGACAGGTCAACTGGGTCCTCTGCTCAGGGTCTCACACAGCTGAAATCAAGACATTGGCCAGCGACATTCTCATTTGGAGTCTCTACGAGAGAGAGCTCTGATTTCATGTTCACTGACTTAGACAGAGCTTGTTTTCTTGTGGCTATATGAGTGAGCTCACTATTTTCTGTTAGCTGTCAGCAACATATTGCTCTCAATAACTAGAGGCCACACACCACACTTTGTCACCTACATGCAGTTCAAAACATGGCCTTCTGCTTCTTCAAAGCCAGAAGGAGACTCTCTCACGCCTTGAACCCAGCTTCAGGAAGGTCCACCTCTGCTTCAGGGTTCACCTGATTAGGTAAGGCCCACCCAAGATAATTTCCATTGTGATTAACTAAAAGTCAATGGTTTGAGACCTCTATAACATTTACAAAATTACTTTGCTTTTATCAAATATCAAAACCTAGTCACTGGGGTGAAGTCCATTACAGTCACCGTACTATGCACAGAGAAGAGGATGGGACTATACAAGACATGTATACCAAAGGATCACAATCTGGAGGTCATTTTAGAATTGAGCCCATCACAGTGTCTATGAGTATGAGTTAATTTGTATAACATACAGAGTTAGTGGAAAGTGTTGATTTATCTAGTAAGTGGGATAATGAAGGTGGCTGAGAGTTTGCATTTAGTTGTATTTACATGGTATTGCTGATTTCTTATGGGACATTAGTAGTCACTTATATAATTATTCAGAATAGTTATCAAGGACTGCAGAAAAACTCCCAGAGAGATCATATTTTTATATTTTAGTCTATCAAAGAAGTATGAAAACATTGATTTAGATGGTATATGATTGGAACAATTTGGTAGATAAATGACAAAATATCTTGTGGCACTATGTTTTTAAGTTATACATAAATAGACTCCATTATGTTGTACCTTGATATTCATGACATAATAATAATAATAATACTGTAATAATGTTAAGATTGCATGTTTATAATATTTTAAGTAGTTTGTAAGTATTTTTGTGTTTTTCCTCAATTAGTTCACACAACAAACTACAGTAGGTATAACTCTATTTTCCAATTAAGGGAATTTAGATAAAGTGAGATTAATTTTCCTAAGGTCACACAGCAAGTACTACCAGTTTAGTTCAGTTGCTCAGTCATGTCCAATTCTTTACAACCCCATGGACTGCAGCACACCAGGCCTCCCTGTCTATCACCAACTCCTGGAGTTTACCCAAACTCATGTCCATTGAGTCGGTGATGCCATCCAACCATCTCATCCTCTGTTGTCCCCTTCTCCTCCTGCCCTCAATCTTTCCCAGCATCAGGGTCTTTTCAAATGAGTCAACTCTTCGCATCAGGTGGCCAAAGTATTGGAGTTTTGGCTTCAACACCAGCCCTTCCAATGAACACTCAGGACTAATCTCCTTTAGGATGAACTGGTTGGACTCCTTGCAGTCCAAGGAACTCGCAAGAGTCTTCTCCAACACCACAGTTCAAAAACATCAATTCTTTGGTGCTCAGCTTTCTTAATTGTCCAACTCTCACATCCGTACATGACTACTGGAAAAACCATAGCCTTGACTAGATGGACCTTTGTTGGCAAAGTAATGTCTCTGTTTTTTAATATGCTGTCTAGGTTGGTCATAACTTTCCCTCCAAGGAGTAAGCATCTTTTAATTTCATGGCTGCAGTCACCATCTGCAGTGATTTTGGAGCCCCAAAACATAGTCAGCCACTGTTTCCACTTTCCCCATCTATTTCCCATGAAGTGATGGGATCGGATACCATGATCTTAGGTTTCTGAATGTTGAGCTTTAAGCCAACTTTTTCACTCTCCTCTTTCACTTTCATCAAGAGGCTCTTTAGTTCTTCACTTTCTGCCGTAAGGGTGGTGTCACCTGCATATCTGAGGTTATTGACATTTCTCCTGGCAATCTTGATTCCAGCTTGTGCTTCATCCAGCCCAGTGTTTCTCATGATGTACTCTGCATATAAGTTAAATAAGCAGGGTGACAATATACAGCCTTGACATACTCCTTTTTCTATTTGGAACTAGTCTGTTGTTCCATGTCCAGTTCTAATTGTTGCTTCCTGACCTGCATACAGATTTCTCAGGAAGCAGGTCAGGTGGTCTGGTCTTTCCATTTCTTTCAGAATTTTCCACAGTTTAGTACTCTGTTAGTTGGTAGATTTGCACCTAACCTCAGGCAACACTGATTCCTGAGCCAACACCAACTCCTGAGCCAACACCAACTTCTGAGCCAATACCTCCAAACCCCAAATCTACACCAACACCTTAATCTTGAGCCCCCAATGTGTTTGAGTTATACATCAGACCTACAAAGCTAGCCCACACCTCCCCTCACCTCCATACACACAGACTTTCTTTTTATTAATGTCTGTTCCTACAAATGATTCATGATGGACTTTTTAAAATCAAAATACATGAAAACACCCATACCAATAGGGGAAAGAAAATTTATATATAATGTGAATGAAACCATGAGCATTTTCTGGTTTGGAATTGAACTTCCATAAAATAATCATAAAGAAACTAATATTTTGTAATTCAAACATTAACCAGCATAATATTTGCATCTTTTCTCAGTCCCAAAGGGCTGTGGAATCATTGTCCTTTTGTATTAAAAGATATTTTTCAAATATTAACCATACCATTATTATTCATTAGGATATTATATATATACACACTATATATATATATATATATATATATATATATACACATACAGAGTACATGTGGTTATTCATGTAGAACATGCAGAATATACACATGCATAACAAAGGAAAATATAAAATTAATTGATCTTTATTAAAGGTACTTCCCTGGTGGCTCAGAAGGTAAAGAATCTTTCTGCAATGCAGGACACCTGGGTTTGATCCCTGGATCAGGAAGATTCCCTGGAGAAAGGCACGGCAACCCACTCCAGTATTCTTGCCTGGAGAATTCCATGGACTGAGAAGCCTGGTAGACTACAGTCTATGGGGTCACAAAGAGTCAGACATGACTTAGCGACTAACACTTTCACTACTTTCACTACAAAGGTAATGTGCCAATTCCTCATTTCTACTTAGACATGAATCATTTTTTTGGTCTACATATATGTTGCTTTGAATACTCAGTAAATGCAACTCTTACTTTGATTTTAACAATAGCTTTAAATGCTGCATTACCCTGTCAGCTGAGTTCATATATGAGAATAGAGCAATGTTCTCTTCTTTTGGCTTTGAAAGGATGTACTATAGTGATGACAGGAGCTAGACATGGGATAGGTCTCTCCTCTGTGCTCCGGACTGTCCCTCATACACATTAAGAGCCTCTGAAAATTCTATTCCATATGAAGAAGGAGAGAAAGGAAGTTGTTAGGCAACAAGACTGAGAAAAAAAGCTAAAACAGCTGACTGTTAAAATGATGAGAGAGTTCGTAAAGGAAAAAGCCATGTAATTAACTCTGCAACTCAAGAGCACAGCACACGCTGGTAGCAAAGGAAATCATGAGAATATGAAAGGAAAATAATAAGATTAACTAAAACATTTTTTTTTTGCCATTGTGTGAGCTGTTTTAAAGAAAAATTCATATCCCAGTAGTTTGGGTGAAAAAGTTCAAGATTTATAAGGAATACCTTCTCTGTTTCTCTCTGTATACTCTTGTTTATTCATACTTACCTCTGTATAAGAAAACCTTGACCCTGAACAATGGGTTCAACAAACTTTTTACAGAGTAAGATTTTTTTTAATATAAAAATACAATAACCCAAAACAAGAAGACTGATGAACTGTCAATGGACACAAATCGTTCTTCCTTCTCAACCCCTGGAATTGAAATTGGTTAGCTTTCCCAGCCTCTGATCCTGCCCTGGCAGTCAGAGTTCATTTCCATCCTGTGTGAAATGTGATCCCTTGATATGTTAAAAAGATGCTTCATTCTACTAACATTTCTTAATAATTGGAAATGTGTTTTATGTGGCATACATTTTCAGTGCTTATCATGTTTTGTTTTTGTTTCACCAAACCGCATCTTGATGGATTGAGATAGTTTGTGTAATTTTCATTATCTGATCATCAAAACACTTATTTGTATTAAAGACAAATAGATATTTAATTCAGTGGTTTATATTTCTAGAGCTGAGATCTGTGCACATTTTGAGGGCCTGTGTGACATGGTGGTGTGCTAACTTCTATCAGCAAAAGGATCTCACAGGCTAGGACTCTGCGTTTTGAGAGTTGGCACTGATGAAACATTTGAACCCTGTGAATTTCAAGTCTTCTTGTACTGTGACTGAAGGAAAGTTAAAAACGTTAAATAATCTCTCCAACTTGCCCTAGAAACTTAAATTGGCTTATTAAAGTTTTTTTTTTTTTCTCTCCCCTGTTTGAAAAACTTCTTTGTTTCACTAAAGGCAAGTCTCCTGTGTTTTGTAACGTTGTTATTGAACAACTTTAATGATTTGCTGAGGACCTCATCTAGAGGTATTACCAAGTAGCTTGAGATTAGAAACGTATGGTGGTGGAGTCTCTCCTAGAATAAATGAAAATATTTTATTCAGCTACTGAGAAGGGTCTCTAGAGATCAAATTAGAAGCTCGTTGTGAAGGGAGATGTTTAGGCATGCTCTGGAATTATTTATCAGCATTTTCTGCTTGTGTGAGAATAAGCAGACATTAAGTTTAAATTAAACAAAGGGGGAAAGGAAACAAGTTTTTTCAGTAATTTAATGCTAATGATATTTCTGAATTATTCTCAGCTTAATAGTTTAAGTAATTTGCAATGATAATAATTGTTCCTGCTAAAGCTCCAATAGTGTTTTTTTTTTTTTTTTTTTTGCCCAGATTAACCCCCTTTAAAACCTTTAATGGACATGTAATTGTAAATTTATTGTGGGCTTTGTTAATTTTTAAATTTGTTTTCTTCTTGACATTTCTTTTAATTTAATTTAATTTTATTACATTCATCAACAATTTAAGAAACTAATGTAAAAGTCCATTAAAAAGGAATAAATGTTCTTTATGCTGCATTTGTTTGTCTTTATTTATAATGAGGCTGAGCCTGTAGATAGACTAAAGGCAGCTTAATTATTACTTTCAACATTAATGTGTCTTTCTCATACACTCATTCAAAATAAGTATGCTTTTAGGGTATGTTGGAAAGAAGTAAACTGTTAACATGAAACTGCAATCATCCCTTAAATAAATAATAATAATAATAAACAGGCCATATCCCAAATTAATACACAGCTTATATTTTAAACAACATCTAGTTGATAAAGTTGTGTTAAAAACAATAAAACTGTTCTTAAAAGAATAGTGCATGTTGTCACAAATAATCAGTAACTAAAAATATTCTCATGTGAAATATAGCAGGTTAATAAACTAGAAACTAAAACCCTAAGTGCTATGGGGCTGCTTTTCATATAGAGGAAATGTAGATATATAACTTGACATTTTGTCAGCCAGTAAATTGTCTTTCTTGTGTCCTGTACTAAGTCACCATATCAATCATCTACGTGGAAATGACCAGGACTGTGAAAGCTCCCTTTTACACTCTTTCAAAAATCAAATGTATGACGGAAATGATTTTCTCTCTAGAAACTCATGTTGCATATTTTAATGTGCTGGGTTCATATTAACTATTTTTTAAATGATTTGGTTTTCTGTTCTCAAATAATTTCCATTAAATAATTTCACTGTGACTTAGAATTAAATTGTAACTTAAACTGTTAAAAGGAATGAAAAGAAAAGAAAAAAAGTGAGCTAAGGTGAACTGAGGACTCAATAAAAGCATAATTATCTCCTGGTTAAAGGAAAAACATTCTTAAAACTTGAAGTAAATATATACATTAATATACATATTGAATATAATTTGTTAATTCCCTGTTTGTGTAACTTGAGAAGGAAAGTTAATTTGGTGTAAATTTTTTCTTAATCTGAAATGCCACAAATGTTAATGACTTTTAAACACTTTGAAGTGACATTCTCAATCTTGTGCTAATACTCATTCAGTACTTGGGAATCAAATAATTACAAGATGAGGCATTAAAACAGTCAAGAAGGCAATGCAATACTGTGAATTAAAATGAGAAAAAAGACTCAATTACTGACATAAAGGAAGGGAACAATTCAAGTAGACATTATTAAGAAAGATATGCAAATGCTTCAACATTAATTTCTTTAAAAATAGGCTTAGATATATCTGCATTTATATCTGCTGTGTTTTTACCTCAACTACTTAATTTTCTGAAATTTCAGATTGATTTTTCATAACTTTTGTATAGTAATGATCAAAGTCCCTCAGATTACACCTAAAACGTATTTATATGTCTCCTTCATAACTATATTGCTGATACAGTATCTCTTTCAAAAAAAGAAACAAAAAATTGCTTTGTAGCATTCATACAGGTAGTGACAACTACTTCTGAGTATTTTCTACCTATTTCTTCTGTAACTTCTATGTTGATTTTCCTTTGTTGCTTTCCTTATCATGGCTCCTGAGGCTCCAATAACAGTGCAGAAATTCCAACAAGGGTACATTCTTATCATTCATGATATATTGATGAACTGTTATGCACACCACCATACTGTACTGTAATGAAGGATGGACTTGGAAAGCCATTGAAGATAGCATCAGCATCCCAGATAAAGATTTACAAGAGAGGTTACTGGTTTTAACTATTGTATATTATTTATTTTGAATCCTTAGAGATGAGATACTCTTCCCCATGATAACCTTACTAATACATATGTCCATATGTTGTATCTAAACTAATTGTTTCTTCTTCCCTATCTGGGTTCCTTTTCCTCTTTTTAACAATTTTTAAATTCCTTTAGTATATCTTTCATTCATTCCATCTCATCTCAGGACTTTTCATCACATCTGCTTGGAAAACATACTCCCCATTTCAATTCAACTGTCCATTATATCTATACCTGTATTGGGCTTCCCAGGTGGTTCTAATGGTAAAGAATCCACCTGCCAATGCAGAAGATGCAAAAGACGTGGATTCCATCACTGGTCAGGAAAATTCCTTGGAGTAGGGGATGGCAACCCACTCCAGTATTTTTGCCTGCAGAATTCCACAGAGAAGTCAGGCAGGTACAGTCTATGGGGCTGCAAAGAGTCAGACACAGCTGAGCACACACACACATACACCAGGGTATGCGGAGGTGGGGAATCACAAAATCAGCTTGTTAGTGCCTTTCTAATTCATCTCCAGACCCTGTGGGCCCTCCTTTCACATTTTCTTGTTTCAATTTAAATCTTCTCTACTCTTCTCAAATATTTGGGCCCATGTTCTTACCTCTCATTTGGAAAGATGAATACATGTGTACTCCACAGGTATCAGTACTAGGGAACTCTCTCTACATCTCATCACCAAACTGCGAACTTTCCTGTCTTCCCTCCCTCCTATTAACAAATGAGGATGTGTCCTCCCTTGAGCTGAAAGATAATCTCTCTAGATACCCACCCTTCCTGCCTTCTCAGAAAACTGGATCACCTTTCCCATTTTACTGACTTCTATTCTTTTACATTTAAATATACTGACCACTCATTCACCTTAAAAACAAAGGAGAAAACAAGTTCTACCTCAAGTTCCCCCAGTTACATTCTGCTTCTGTCTTGTGTCTTCACATAGTTCTCATCCATACCCTGCCTCCCCTTCCTCGTACCTGTTCTCCCCTACACACTTCAATATCCCCAACACTCCACACAAAATATGCTCTTACCCAAACCACCACTGACAGATTTATGCTACATTTTATAGACACCCCTGGGTCCTTGAGCTTTCCTGGTGGCTCAGATGGTAAAGAATCTGCCTGCAATGTGGGAGACCAGGGTTAAATCCTCAGATTGGGAAAATCCCCTGGAAGAGGGCATGGCAACACACTCTAGTATTCTTGCCTGGAGAATTCCCCAGGACAGAGGAGCCTGGTGGGCTACAATCCATGGGGTCTCAAAAGAGTCAGACAGTACTGACTGACTAAGAACCCAGGCTGTGTGCTTAGTTGCTCAGTTATGTACAACTCTTTGTGACCCCATGGACTGTGGCCCCACAAGGCTCCTCTGTGCATGGAATTTTCCAGGCAAGAATACTGGATTGGATTGCCATTTCCTTCTCCAAGGAATCTTCTTGACCCAGGGATTGAACCTGCGTCTAGAGGCTTCCCCTGTGGCTCCATGGAAAAGAATCTGCTTCAGTGCAGGAAAGGTGTGTTCTATCCCCAGGTCATTAAGATCCTCTGGAATAGAAAATTGCAACCCACTCCAGTATTCTTGCCTGGAAAATTCCATGGACAGATGAGTTTGGCAGGCTACAGTCCATGGGGTTGTAGAAGAGTCAGACACGACTGAGTGACTAAACAACAACTAGGTCCTCATCCTGTTTCATATCTCAGCACCATTTGACAACATAGACTACTCCCTCCTTATTCAAATAACGTCTTCTCTTTGCCTGATACTTTATTCTCAGTTCAGTTCAGTTCAGTTCAGTTCAGTCACTCATTCGCGTCTGACTATTTGTGACCCCATGGATTTCAGCACACCAGACTTCCCTGTCCATCACCTACTCCTGGAGCCTGCTCAAACTCTTGTCCATTGAGTCGGCCATCCAACCATCTCATCCTCTGTTGTCCCCTTCTCTTCCTGCCTTCAATCTTTTGTAGCATCAGGGTATTTTCCAATGAGTCAGTTCTTCACATCAGGTGGCCAAAGTATTGGAGTTTCAGTTTCAGCATCAGTCCTTTCAATGAATATTCAGGACTGATTTCCTTTAGGATGGACTGGTTAGATCTCCTTGCAGTCCAAGGCATTCAAGAGTCTTCTCCAACTCCACAGTTCAAGAGAATCAATTCTTCGGCACTCAGCTTTCTTTATAGTCCAACTCTTACCTCCATACAAGACTACTGGAAAAACTTTGACTAGTTTGACTAGTCAGATCTTTGTTGGCAAACTAATGTCTCTGCTTTTCAATATGCTGTCTAGGTTAGACACAGCTTTCTTCCAAGGAGCAAGTGTCTTTTCATTTCATGGCTGCAGTCACCATCTGAGGTGATTTTCGACACCCCCAAATAAAGTCTTTCACTGTTTCCATTGTTTCCCCATCTATTTGCCATGAAGTGATGGGACCAGATGTCATGTTCTTATGTGGGCAAACTATGGCCCACAAGCTAAACTTAGTCCATCACCTGTTTTCATAAACAAAGGTTGATTGGAACAGAGCAATAATCATTTGTTTATGTATTGTCCATGACCGCTCAGAGGCTATGACAGAACTGAGTTGGGACAGAGAGCAGATGGCTCACAGAGCCTAAAATATTTACTATCTAGCCTTTGCAAAGCAAGTTTATCTACTATATTTCATGACACTTAAAAAATGATCTCTTTAACCACTGCAACTTGGTCTTCTTATTATGTTTCAATTTCTTACTATGTTCAGTTCAGTTCAGTCACTCAGTCATGTCTGACTCTTTGTGACCCCATGAACCACAGCAGGCCAGGCCTCCTTGTCCATCATCAACTCCCAGAGTCCACCCAAACCCATGTCCATTGAGTCGGTGATGCCATCCAACCATCTCATCCTCTGTCATCCCCTTCTCCTCCTGCCCTCAATCTTTCCCAGCATCAGGGTCTTTTCAAATGAGTCAGCTCTTCGCATCAGGTCACCAAAGTATTAGAGTTTCAGCTTCAAAATCAGTCCTACCAATGAATATCAAGGACTAATCTCCTTTAGGATGGACTGGTTGGATCTCCTTGCAGTCCAAGGGACTCTCATCAGTCTTCTCCAACACCACAGTTGAAAAGCATCAATTCTTTGGCACTCAGCTTTCTTTATTGTCTAACTCTCACATCCATACATGATCACTGGAAAAGCCATAGCCTTGACTAGACAGACCTTTGTTAGTAAAGTAATGTCTCTGCTTTCAATATGTTGTCTAGGTTGGTCATAACTTTCCTTCCAAGGAGTAAGCGTCTTTTAATTTCATGGCTGTCTACAGTGATTTGGAGCCCATAAAAATAAAGTCAGCCACTGTTTCACTGTTTCCCCATCTATTTGTCATGAAGTGATAGGACCGGATGCCATGATCTTAGTTTTTTGAATGTCGAGTTTTAAGCCAACTTTTTCACTCTCCTCTTTCACTTTCATCAGTTTCTTATTAGATCTTTTAAATGTTCATGCTTATCGAGATTGGCCTGTAGATTTTGTTAATCTACACACTCTCTCTGAAATATCCCATCTGTAATATGAGATCATCACCTATTGACAACTCCCAGATGTTCAATCCAGTCCAAACATCTCTTCTGAGCTCCAGAAACATAACCTATGACAAGTGTCCTTCTACTTGTATATCTTCTAGGCTTCTAAAATTCAGCCATCCATCTCACCCAATCTTCAACTTCCCTTCCTATGTCTTCTGTATCACTGATAAGCCCGGCTGAGTTGGTTGAGTAAAAAACTAAGGTTTAATACTGGCATATTCTTGCCTTTTATATCTAATTCATCAGAATATATTTCTAGTTATCATATGACTGTTGGTCATATCCAGCTCTAAATTGAATTATTTTAAAAGCCAAATAATACAATGTCCTCTCAGTCTAGTTTTATCAGCATGTCAATCAGCATGTTTATGAGTTGGCATACACTTTCTTTTCTTCTCACTTCTACCCAAATTCTCCTACCTTACACCTACACACACACACACACACACACACACCCCAGCCTACACACACACACACGCACATCCCACCCTACACTTCAGTTGGCTAACTCCTGACTCAGACTTCTGTTTTCATATGAAAAGATTCTGCTGACCCCACAAGTCCCTCTAGATTATGTCGCTGTCTGTTTTTTATGTTATCCAACTTACCCAGGCTTGACTTTTTTGGAATATTTTTCACATTCCATTCCTTTTACTCTACTGTAAGCTTAGGACAAAGATTGTGTCAATCTTCCTCATAATGGTCTGTTCAACAAGTTGTATGTTATTTGGTTTAAAGTAAACACACAAAAATTGAATGAATGAATTGCAAAGACTGTAAATTTGGAGAATCATTCATACCAAATGTGCTTTCTGAAACAGGTAATGAGTCTTTAAATAATTTAATATAATGGGTAGCCTTTATTTCAATTCTTGCTTTCAGCCCTTAAAACAGAAGGCAGCATGTATCATCTGGTGCCAGTTACCAAAATGGCCAATTCTGAGTATAAGCAATGTTGGTCTGTGTCTCTTAGAAGAAATATCTTTACTCACAGATACTCCATTCTTTGTCAAGGTGTGTATATTGGCCTTTTGTGTATAAAAAAGTGGGATTAATTCTCTTGCTAGGTGCTGCTAGGCAATATGATGCTGTGAAAATAAATTCCAGTGATTATAAATTTGAAGGCAATAAATTTGCATTTTTCCAAAGCAGCATGACTGTGTATAATCACTATGTTGTGCATTTAAAAATCATTGTCTTTAATTAATATATTTTTATAAGGTAAATGTATTGTTTTACCAGTTTTATTAGTGAAATCAATTGACCAATCACTGCACAGCACAACCTAGAGTCATAGGGATTATTTAATAAAGACTATTACTTAGAAGGGTTAACAATAATGGATTTCTCCTTTGCATAGGAAATTTATGATATTGTTATATTATCACATGTGGTCTGATGGTTTTTCTTAAAATAGAAAGAATCACAAGTCACAAGACCCTTAGTTCTTCACTGGAAAAATGCAGGTCTCTTCACATTATTGATATAATACAAAAACATCTTTGTTTTTCCAATTTTTATAGTTTATCAAATTTTCATGAATGAATTTAAAACCTGGAGCAAGAAGGACATGTAATGAAAATTAGGGTAGATTCCTAAGAGGAACCAAATAAATAGATTTCCTGTATAGCTTCTTATTGAAAATGAACTCTCCATTTACTAAGGGAGACAGAGTGAAGCATTTCTTGGCAAATTATGTTCTCCTCTGTGCTGCTGCCAAATGAAATACTTGAACAAGTGCAATTCCACATCCTACGTTTGATGCGAGTCTAATGTCACTATATTTGGAATGAAACATTGCTCAGAAGTTGGTAACAAAAATGTTTTTGTTTTTATCAGGTCTCCACTGTTTTCACTTCTCCCTTATTTCTTGTGAATTCTATGCCTCAGATTCTTATGGGAAGAATCCTAAGAGAATCATTTTCCATTTCCACATCATCTTTGTCTGTGAGCAACCAGGTTAGAGATATCTATTTTAAAAAAAGCCCCAAGCAGTGAAACATATTTTATCATTATGGTTTTAATTCATAGAAGATATTTAAATAAATGTTTTGTAGCCTAATCACAGAGAAAAGGAAACAAAAATTCATCATATTAATCTCACATTTTTGCCAGTGGAGTAACAAAGCACTTGAGGAATTCAGGCACAGTGGTGTGCCAGTAGAGTGTCAAAGAAATGATATAACAGTGTCCACATATTTAAGACAAACTCAGACTGTTGCTTCCTGACTGTTCTTGTATGCTGACTTTCTTACCCCATCTTTCACTTCAGAAAATACCTCTTCCTCTTCTCTGTTCTAGAAAACTGAAATTCTTTTGCTTGGCTTTCAGAGTTGGTGCTCTTACCTAAAGTAGCTCTTTCTTCACCCCTGTGGAACTCCTCACTGTCCGCAAAACGAGACATGAATTTTAGGCAGAGATCAACACGGAAGGGAAATTAAAAAGAAAGTAGACGTGGTGCCTAACAGTACTTGGAAAAGCATGCACTTCCAGAAATGGGCTTCCCAGGTGGCGCTAGTGGTAAAGAACCCGCCTGTCAATGAAGGAGACATAAGAGAAGCAGGTTCGATCCCTGGGTTGGGAAGATATTCTGGAGAAAGCCATGGCAAGCCCACTCAATTACTTGTGCCTGGAGAATCTTGTGGACAGAGAAACTTGGAGAGCTACAGTCCATAGGGTCACAAACGCACACATGCAGACAAGGTCTTCAGAAACGGTGAAATTTGAACTTAACTCCAGTTCAACCAGTTAGTAAGACTGACCCCTTCTAAAGAAGATACTATAACCCTGGAGATGACAGTATTTAAATAAGGCAGGCACTATTGCTGAGTAAGTAAACAATATTCTAATCGTCCCAGTCTTACCATAGGATGCTAGAAATGCTAACCACTCCTTCCCCTCTCAGCCATCCCTTTGCAGCAAGGAGTGGCTATGCAAACAGTCCCAGGCAAAAAGATACAAATGTAAATCTGCTTGACCGCTCATGGAAAACTTTTGTTTCCCCTACCCTCAAGACAAATTTTGCGGGCCTTCTCTTTATCCTTGCCTTGAACATGGATGCAATGCCTGGGCAAATGCCAATATATTTTGACCCATGAGATCATGAGATGTCATGCTAAGGAACAGGGCAAAATAGAATGACAGAAAGTGATGTCATTTATCGTTTTATTGAGCTGTTATAATAGCACTGAACTGCTTACACCCAGGCTTCAAGTTAAGCAACAACAACAAAAACCCAAAAAACCCTCTTATTGGTTAATGACCATAATTCCAGATCCAGTTACTTATAGCCAAAGCATTCCTAACTGACATAATAACACACATATTCATTCATGGCACACTTTGTGTCTTAGTACTTATTTCACAGCACCCTGAGGCCAAAAGAAACATCTAACTGTTTTCATTTTTCTTAACTAGTTAAGTTCCAAAACCTAATACATACTTACATCCTAACAGCTTAGTACCTATTGGGCATAGCATGACTTCTCTAACTTTGGAACCAAAAGTTTGATTCCGAAGATAGTGAATATGGCCACCATCCTTTCCTATTTTATGCAGAATTTTCTGTGGGGTTTTATTATTATTATAGTAACAACTGAGACTCTAACTTCACAAAGATATGTCAGTGAGCCATATGATATGTGTGTGTCTGTGTGCGTGTGTGTTACTTGCTCAATCGTGTCTGACTCTTTGCAATCCTGCGGACTGTAGACCGCCAGGCTTCTCTGTACATGAAACTCTTTAGACAAGAATACTGAAGTGGGTTGCCATTCCCTCTTCAGAGGATCTTCCTGACCCAAGGTTCAAACCTGGGTCTCCTGCACTGCAAGCAGATTACAGCAATCTAAGTCAACACTGAACTATCTTGAGATATTGGTTTGTAAAATGACCAACTGATGTCATTCTATTTTCTTCATGTTATCTGCATTACTTTTGTGAGTTTGCCTTGATGCACCAGGCTTCCCTGGTGGCTCAGTAAAGCGTCTGCCTGCAATGTGGGAAACCTGGGTTTGATCCCTGGGTCGAGAAGATCCCCTGGAGAAGGAAATGGCAACCCACTCTAGGACTCTTGTTGGGAGAATTCCATGGATGGAGGAACCTGGTGACTACAATCCATGGGATCGCAGAACAGGACACAATTAAGCAACTTCACTTGATTCACCATTTGGAAATCATAGTGCTAACTTCTACAAATATTGCAATGAAAAAAAGAGATACTAGATATAAATAATAAGTGCACTAGTTGGCATAAAATAAATAAAGTGTAGCTGCTATCAATGGTATTATAGTTCTTGTCAGTTTTTGGACACATTCTCATATCTCCCTATTAACCAACAATTTTGATCTCTGAGAATATAAAATACACATTTTTTGTTATTCTGCACATGAAAAATATATCACAACAAATGAGGAGAATCATTTCCTCAGTGGAACTACTCAGTGTCCCCAAAACGAGACATGAATTTTAGGTAAAGGAGATCAACATGGAAGGGAAATTAAAAAGAAAGTAGATGTGTTACCTAACAGTAATTGGAAAAGCATGCACTTCTGGAAATGGGCTTCCCAGGTGGTGCTAGTGGTAAAGAACCCACCTGCCAATGAAGGAGACATAAGAGATGCAGGTTGATACTATTTCATAGTTCAAGATGAACTATGAAATCAATCATAGTTGATAGATTTCACTCTATACATAAACATATAAGATACACATCAGTGTAAAAGTGAAAGCACCTGCTGGGAGACAGGGAGCCAGTATGGCATGTCAAAATACAATACTACAGAGATATTACCCTAAATTAATTCACTGCTTATAATTTCATCATTGTATTATATTCATGAGTATCTCTTGTTTACATGCACAGGGGGCAGGCTTGAGATACAGAAATGTATAAACATGAAAAATATTTTTGTGCCATCTATGAGCTCACATTCAAGGATTTACTGTCTCATGGTTGGTTTTGGCATTCTGCTATTATTCTTTCACTTTGCTGACTTTCCTTCTCCTTAATTTTCCTCATAGATTACTCACCCATTAGTTTTAGTTTAGTTTTAGTTCAGTCTCTCAGTCATGTCCGACTCTTTGCGACCCCATGAATCACAGCACGCCAGGCCTCCCTGTCCATCACCAACTCCCAGAGTTCACTCAGACTCACGGCCATCAAGTCAGTGATGCCATCCAGCCATCTCATTCTCTGTCGTCCCCTTCTTCTCCTGCCCCCAATCCCTCCCAGCATCAGAGTCTTTTCCAATGAGTCAACTCTTCGCATGAGGTGGCCAAAGGACTGGAGTTTCAGCTTCAGCATCATTCCTTCCAAAGAAATCCCAGGGCTGACCTCCTTCAGAATAGACTGGTTGGATCTCCTTGCAGTCCAAGGAACTCTCAAGAGTCTTCTCCAACACCACAGTTCAAAAGCATCAATTCTTTGGCACTCAGCCTTCTGCACAGTTCAACTCTCACATCCATACATGACCACAGGAAAAACCATAGCCTTGACTGGATGGAACTTTGTTGGCAAAATAATGTCTCTGCTTTTGAATATACTGTCTAGGTTGGTCATAACTTTTCTTCCAAGGAGTAAGTGTCTTTTAATTTCATGGCTGTAATCACCATCTGCAGTGATTTTGGAGCCCCCCAAAATAAAGTCTGTCACTTTCCACTGTTTCCCCATCTATTTCCCATGAGGTGATGGGAGCAGATGCCATGATCTTTGTTTTCTGAATGTTGAGCTTTAAGCCAACTTTTTCCCTCTCCTCTTTCACTTTCATCAAGAGGCTTTTTAGTTCCTCTTCACTTTCTGTCATAAGGGTGGTGTCATCTGCATATCTGAGGTGATTGATATTTCTCCCGGCACTCTTGATTCCAGCTTGTGTTTCTTCCAGTCCAGCGTGTCTCATGATGTACTCTGCATAGAAGTTAAATAAGCAGGGTGACAATCTACAGCCTTGACGTACTCATTTCCCTATTTGGAACCAGTCTGTTGTTTCGTGTCCAGTTCTAACTGTTGCTTCCTGACCTGCATACAGATTTCTCAAGAGACAGGTGGTCTGGTATTCCCATTTCTTTCAGAATTTTCCACAGTTTATTGTGATCCACACAGTCAAAAGCTTTGGCATAGTCAATAAAGCAGAAATAGATGTTTTTCTGGAACTCTCTTGCTCTTTCCATGATCTAGCGGATGTTGGCAATTTTATCTCTGGCTCCTCTGCCTTTTCTAAAACCAGCTTGAACATCAGGAAGTTCAGAGTTCATATATTCCTGAAGCCTGGCTTGCAGAATTTTGAGCATTACTTTACTAGCATGTGAGATGAGTGCAATTGTGTGGTAGTTTGAGCATTCTTTGGCATTGCCTTTCTTTGGGATTGGAATGAAAACTGACCTTTTCCAGTCCTGTGGCCACTGCTGAGTTTTCCAAATTTGCTGGCATATTGAGTGTAACACTTTCACAGCATCATCTTTCAGGATTTGAAACAGCTCAACTGGAATTCCATCACTTCCACTAGAACAATATAATTCCTAAAGGTGCTTTAAATCTTACCCTGTTTGCGTCAATATAGTCAGGGCACTCGAGATTGCTGTTGTCTTATTGTCTCTCCAATTCCTTCTTGACCAGTCCCAGCTTCACTTATACCCTACTCACATAAATGTGCTTGCCCCTTGCTTCAGCTAGTGATTGTTCTAATGCTTAGGCCAGAATGGTTCCACCAGTTTGTTTATTATAGGAAAACATCTACCTTCATGATGGTCATTAACCTGGGAGGCTGGGAAGGATGTGCCCCAGCTGCTGGTTTCCCTGGTAACTGATAAGCCAACCTGACATCAGTTCTCCCTATGAATGATAGCTTCTTTTGAGAAGATTTCTACCTTGTCCTGCTTGCCATCTTCCATACAAGGTGAGGTATTGCTCCAGGACCTTTTGCTTCAGACATGTACGATACCCTGTCCAGTAAATTGTTGATGTCTCTGTCACTCTCTCTGGATCCTTTCTTTGGTATCAAGGCTGGCCAAGGCTTACAGGACACCCAAGTTGTCCTTCACAACTAAATCTGAGTTTAGGTTGCTTCAGTATAGAACAGCCTAAGGGTCCCTATCTACTCTCCATTCAATGTGAGATGGTGTTCTCTTCAAACTTGCCCTGTTGTGCTTAAGCCAGAGGACCATTTCTTTCTTAGTAGATGGGCCTTTGTTAAATCAGAAACTGGAAACCAGGTTTTCTTTGTTTTTCCAACTTAAAGTCTTGCTGCTGTCAACTGGACAAGATGACCCAAATATCCAACTGAAATTGGAGAAAAAGATTGGTCCTGTTTTTGAGAAAGTATTAGAT
The DNA here is from genome assembly GCF_014754425.2 of Oryx dammah. Classification (NCBI taxonomy): domain Eukaryota; kingdom Metazoa; phylum Chordata; class Mammalia; order Artiodactyla; family Bovidae; genus Oryx; species Oryx dammah. Next base: position 61,403,068 of record NW_024070212.1, on the reverse strand, counting down.
ACACTATAAAATCCTAAATAGCAGTCAATGATGCAGGGTGATTGTAAAATGCAAGCTTGCTCTCACTGAAGTTAATGACTCCAGGAAATAGCAGTTTATATGACACAGAAGGGCTTAAGGTCACACATTGGATACTTAATGTGACACGAGATGTAGAGAAACCTAAGACACTACTTGCAAAGATCACTGCTTGCAGAACTTCAAGTTGTTTCCTGAAGCAGTAGGAGATAAATGAGATCACTTCCAAAGAAGCCCCAGAAACAAGTGCTTTGAAGACTCGCTGGAAAGATTGTGCCAGGCCATAAAGTCATTGACTTCTGGGAAGCAAACACCTCTGGAGGCTCAACCAATGGGATATGAAGAAATACGAAAATAATTAGTTCTGTTTGTGATGAAGTATTCAATATAATGAGGGCTTCCTACATGGTTCAGTGGTACAAGAATCTACCTACCAAGGAAGAAGGTGCAGGAGACCCTGGTTCGATCCCTGGGTCTGGAAGATCCCCTGGAGAAGGAAATGGCACCTCATTCCAGTATTCTGGCCTGGTGAATCTCATGGACAGAGGAATCTGTCCGGCTACAGCATAGGGTCTCAAAGCGTCCGAACAACCGAACACGCGTGCACCATTAGATATAACGAAGCCCAAAGTCACGACCAACGATGCAGGGTGATTGTAAACTACAAACCTGCTCTCACTTATAGAAAGTACAGTTGACCCTTGAACAACAGACAGCTACAGGGGTTTACTTATATGTGAATTTTTTTCAATAGTGATTGGTTGAATCCAAGGATACAGAAGAACCGTGGATATGGAGGACCAACTAGAAATTATATCCAGATTTTCACTGTATGGAGGGTCAGCACCCCTAAGCCTCATTGTTCAAGGATCAATTGTACATATAACCCATGTAGGAAGTTCTAAAGAAAACTAGTGTGCTACATACTAAGTCACTTCAATTGTTTCCAACTCTTTGCAACCTTATGTAGTTTTAAAATGTAGTGTAAATATATAAACAAACCTCAGGCCTTGCAGTATACAAGGCTCCTCTGTCCGTGGGGTTTTCCAGGCAAGAATACTGGAGTGGGTTGCCATGCCCTCCTCCAGGGGATCTTCTGGACCCAGGGATTAAAACTGCAAGCTCATGTCAATGTATGGCAAAACCAATACAGAATTGTAAAGTAAAATAAAAAATAAAATAAAAATAATAATAATAAAATAATAAAAAAATAAAATCTACAAAATAGGTAAGATAATAAAAAATAAAATAAAACTGCAAGCTCTGAGGTTCCTGCATTCCAGATAGATTCTTTACATCAGGCCTACAAAATGCAATCTCCTTTGCAGCTTTTTCAAATGTAAGTATTATAATAAATCTCTATATTAATTCATTATCTTCACTTCCTAATTTTCTTCCACAGGCAAATTACGCTCATGTGAGGTTAACAGGTGATATGAGCATAATGTGTAATTCCAGCTGGCTAAAATAGGTGTTATTCAATTCTTATTTTGGGGTTTTTTCATTTCCCCCTCCTTTGCTTCTTTGTTTAATATCATTCCTTCCCAATAATTTAGGAATAAAATTGTTGAGAGCTGGAAGATTCAACTATGTCACTGCTTTGCACAACTTGCAAATTCTGCCATTTCAAAAGGAATATAACACCTAACTCCATGTAGCAAATTTTCTCAAGATATTTGTATTATGACTTGTATACTGCAAGGTCTGAGGTTTATTTATATATTTATGCTAAATTTTAAAACTGTGTTATTTGATACTGGGCCAAATAGAACATTAACTTTTTTTTTAATTTCCATAATTGAAATAATGTATAACAAGTTTATTAAAATTCACATGAAGAAGAGCTAGTGAAAAGCAAGCCAAATCAGGAGCTTAGAAACCATGGACATTGATATATATTAAACTCATTCTATGATGAGGCTGACCCTCGGTCTTCTATTTCTTTGTCTGTGAGTTGGTGAAATAACCTCTTTCACTTACCTGCTTGAAAATGAGGATTAATGAAACAAAATCTGTAGTCAGATTGAAGTGTACTAAATAAGGACTGTAATTTTCAAGAAAAATATTATGGGTGTTTGTATCATATACAGTAATGGAAATGGAAATTATTTACTCTGGAGACCTGGCCAAATTGTCATTAAATTATTTGCATCTTGATAAATGATTTGTATGCTAATGACATTGTATTCCCAGAACAGCCTTTCAGAAGTTTTCTCTATAGTTTTCTTATCAGGATATATGATACCATGTGACAAAAAGATGTAGACCTTCAAATATCTGAAGTAAATTATCCTTTTTTTCTGTTACAATATGCTTTTGGAGGATTGGTGACTGTTGTAAACTTACCAGCTTATTTCTAACAAGTTCTTGTTAACTCTACGGGATTTTTTTTATACATAGATAGATACATAAAAAAATAGTAATTTAATTCTTCCAAGCCTATGCCACAGTCACCTTCCTTAGTGTGAACTGAATTTCCTTTCTATATCTTGCTCAGATGACATAGTACCACGATAGAAAATAGAAAATATTCTAAATCAGAATTCTTTTCCCACTCCAATGTTTTGCTCTTGACTTTTATCCATATGCAACCAAAAATGAAAGAAAACAGAAAAGGAAACTCTTCTTTAGATTGCAAATAAGGTTTTGCCTATTTGAATGAATTTTAATTCTTCTGTTCTCTCGAGTCATATTCATTATTCTGATCTCCCCAGAGATGGTATTCCCAAAGTCTACCTGGATGTAGCTCCTGCACTGAGAGCACGCATTTGATCTGAGATCCTCCAGATAGATATTACAAATAAAAATAAGTCGATCCTCTCAAGGGTGTTCTTATACTAGCTAAAATATAACACAAAAGGTTAGTGGGGAAGGGGTTAGTTCCCAAAGGGAAAGGCTGTTTCTCCATACTTGCTTGTTGGAAGATGAATATGCTAATTGGAAAACTAGAAGTTCTGGGAATTTGCAAGCAGAACAGGTGAAAATATAACTGGTGATAATTAAAGGCTAATTATCTTCAACCCACAATTGGCCACAGGAGGTTATTCTGAGCCACATAAAAAGAGAACCTGAGAGACAGGAAAAAAAAAACCATACAGAAAAGTATACAGTTCTTTTATACACCTGTCTTATTACCCATAGGCAGAGATTGAACCTGTGTGGTCCTTGCTGTTTGATGCCTGCCTTACCCTCCTAGTCACTGTCCCATCCAATTCTGACTTAGGGATAAGTATATTTCATATCAAAATTAGTAGGATTTATCCAGTTTAAAGTTCATCTGTTTATTGTAAAATGAATACTCCTCTGACATCCTAAAGAAAATCATTTCTGACATGCACAGCCATTGTATTAATTCTTCTGAAAAGCTCTGGGGTATAAATTGCTTCCATGGATCTTCTTTTTAATAATGGTTTGTGCAGCAGCAAAGTCAGGAGAAACAGAGGTCTCCTTTTATGGCCTGATGCTGTTTTGACACTGTATTAGGAGTCCGGAAAAGTTTCTCCAAGAAGCTCCACAGCTGTGGTTAGGGAAAACAAGAGAAGCATAGACCAAAACAAATGTATTGGCAGAACTGTCATTGCCAGTGATGACCTCAGCCATAGGAGGGCACATGATATACTGCTGCTTACACTGCTGCTTCTTCATGAGCATTTAAGTAACCCTCTGTCCCATCTCCTGGAACTTCTTCCCCCATTCACATGACCCCCTCCAAACTACCATGGTTGTACACAACCCTACAACTACCCTGTAAAGTTGAGTGATCCAGAAATGAGTGCTATCTAAGCCAGGACTATCAGGGAACTCCCATAGCATTTTTCTAAATAAATCTGAGTGACAGAGGTAATCTCTCTCAGGTGACAAAACTCAGAAGCTGTCAACCATGGTGTTTTTCACTATGTAGTAAGAGCTGATCTACAGTAAGAGAGAATTAAACTGACAGGCAGAAAATAACAAGGACTACGGAGAAGGCAATGGCACCCCACTCCAGTACTCTTGCCTGGAAAATCCCATGGGCGGAGGAGCTTGGTAGGCTGCAGTTAAAGTTCATGGGGTCGCTGAGGGTCGGACATGACTGAGCGACTTCACTTTCACTTTTCACTTTCATGCATTGGAGAAGGAAATGGCAACCCACTCCAGTGTTCTTACCTGGAGAATTCTAGTGATGGGGGAGCCTGGTGGGCTGCCGTCTATGGGGCTGCACAGAGTCGGACACGACTGAAATGAGTTAGCAGCAGAGAAGGAAAAGTCGTGTTACCTTTTGAAATTCTAATATTTTTGATTCTTAATGCATCTATGCTCTTTTTGGTCCAGACATCCAACCACTTTTTGACTAAAACAATTCAAGTAAGGATTTTGACAATTAGAACTGAAGGACTTCTAAATGAAGGTACATATATAATATGTGATATAATCTAGGCTTATTAACCAGGGTCTTTTTGGTGTTATTGTTGCCAGTCCACATGCCTCCTTCCATCAAGAGGAAAAGAGCACCCTCTCTTTTGGCTGAACCCTGGTTTAGCTGGAGGGGAAAACACACCAAACAGGTTTGGAGAGGTCTAATAGCAGTGGGATTTATTCCTTACCACCCTGGTGATGTCTGAGACAGCACTGCAACCTCCAGAGAAGGCACGTGGTAATATAGCCACTTTGGAGAATGATCTGCAGCACTACCCAACAGTCTCACACCTGGGCATATATAACAGATACACAGACATGAAAACCAATGCATTTATTGCTTGTGGTTGCAGGAACTTGGCCACAACCTTTTTGTCCATCACTAGGTAAGTGGATGAGTTAAGTTGACATGAAGCTGTTAATATTTGACCATTTTTACTATGTGAAAATATCAGTTTCTTACAATTCAGCTTAATACAATGTGGTGGATATATACTATGAGGTAGATAGAAAAGAAAACTCTAAGTTTTATGATAACTTGAACATACAAGAAATGATGGGGTCAGAAATAATAGAGAAAATATTACACAGAAAAGCTTTGCATGGACCAGTAATGATAATATACTATGGACTAGGGTGCAATAAACTCTATCTGCACCTGAGGAATAATAAAAGCAAGAGAGTCAGGGAGAGAGTCCCTGTACTAACGAGTTGTCAGGAAAAGTAGAAAAGGCGGAGGAATGTGTCTAGGAAAAAAGAACCTGAAACAATTTCCCATGTTCCAGAAAAATGTCTGTATTTTTTCTCAATGTTTCACAGGCCTTTTAGAGAGCCAGTTGAGACCAAAGTAGCTGAGAAAAGGATGCCAGACAAGACAAAGTCTCTTTGTGGTTGCTGGGGAACTGTCAGTGTATGGACTATAGGAGCCAGGGCCAAAATCAACTGTGGATGGAAGTAAGTTGATGCTTTAGGAAATGAAACCAGTAATCAAAGACCTGACCTCATGATTTACATCTCTGCCAAGTCTAGAACAAGCTAAAAGTTTCTCATGGTCAAGGAGATGCCTGCATTTTCACCATACATAACCTATCTAAATCCCGTGGATTACACTCAGACCTAAAGCAGATATAATCTGAGGATGAGTGAAAATAAAAACCAGAGGAGATTAAGTAATACTAGTCTTGAGTTTACTTGGTGGAAACTTGACTGAGTTGGAAATAGGGGTTCAATGTATAAATTATGTTGAGTAATAGAAAAACAATGAAAACTCAATTTTGCACATCTACATTTTAAAAACTAAAATTTGTAGTATATATATACATGTATATATAGACTTCAGTTGCTCGTTGTCTATAACTCATTTTAGTTATTAAACATATCTCTCTATGAATTCATGTTCAATGTGCCATGTAAGTTTTGGCTCCGTATACACTATTTTTGCAAGGAGAGATATAACAAGCATGCTAGAAATAAACTTGGAGGGTTTAATTTAATACACATGACACTAGCATTTCAAAATAAATAACACTTTCATTAGAAACTGATATGTCCAAAAGCTAATTATTATTCTTGGCTGGTTCTTTACACAGACAGTTTTATTTCATTTTTTTGAAATTTGCTTTTCAGTTGGAGACCAGTAGCTTTGCAAATGTGTTCAATGCGTTAAAGCCTCCTCTTAATTAATGGAGTGGCTCTAACTTGATCTAACTATAGCAGTACAAGGGGGAACAATCACTACATCGCTTTTTACATCCCATGGCATGTCTATCCTTCACGACATTTTCTCAGGAGAATTCATTCTGCAGGGTAAGTGTTCTGAGCCAAATCGCACATTTAAAGGATTGAAATAAGGAAACATTCAGCGCCAAGTGGAAAATTTGGCTTTTCAAGTATGGGATTTGAAAAAGTAGATTTGAATAGAATAAAAAAAGGAGCATCCGTTGGTTTGTAAAACTACGTTGAATCCATTTCAATCAAAATGCAAAACTTATTAAATAAATCATCTAACATCAGAGGGACTCTGGCTGAAGTTACCTTAGAGGGCAGCTGGAAGCATGTGCTTGGACCCATTCAAGCAGAAGAAGCCCCCAAGAAGCTTAGCAACATCCCAAGACTTTGCCTAGCACACTTTGAAATGGCTGAAGTAGTTAGTCATAAAAGTATGATAATTAAAGAAAAACTAACACAGAAATAGCTTCTTTTATAAAGATCTTACTAAGGGCTAGACCTGTACATACATCACCTCTGTCAATCTTCCTAGCACCCTTAATTCTCTAGATACAGATATGCAAATTAGGGTTCCAATAGGTTAAGTCAGTTGCCAATATTACTAAGCTAATTATTGGCAAAATTAGGATAGAAACACAGGCTGTCTGAGTCTAGAAATCTGAGCTGTTAATCACTTAGACTACAGACATTTAAACTGGTGACTTCCTGGTCAGTGATGGTATTAATAGAGGAGAAAGGGGCCACTAAGAAAACCTTTCCTTTGAAGGGAACTTGAAGGAAGTAGCGCTTTAATTCAGGACTGGTAAAGAACCTACCTGCCAATGCAGGAGATGCAAGAGATGCAGGTTCAATCCCTGGGTGGGGAAGATCCCCTGGAGAAGGGAATAACAACTTGCTCCAATATTCTTGCCTGGGAAAATTCCATGGACAGAGGAGCCTGACAGGCTACGCTCCATGCAGTCTAAAGAGTTGGACATGACTGAGCAAACATACACACACAGAGGTTACGTGTAAAACGACTGTGAGATTTCCAGATGGACTTGTATAAGCACTTGGACTCATGGAACTGGAACACAGGAATGAGGCCAAAGGTAGGAACACACAGATTTTGAAGCAAATTATAGGAGACGGTTGAAGCCAAAGATGTTATACAGGGAAATAGTATATATAAAGAAGAAACTTTGTAAAGCCTCAGAGAACATGAGCATTTAAGGAGTATTAAAAGGAATCAGGAAATAGTAAATTTGCAGAATCCTGAAAAGAATAGGAATAAGCAAGCATTATGAGGGCAGGGTTGGTTTTTTTTTTCCTTGTTTTGTTCGCTAATATGTCCCAAGGACCTGAAATAATGTCTAGTACATAGTAAAGGCCAATAAATAGCTGTACAAATATATTAGTTAGGATCATGTACTGCAGGAAGGAAATTAGTCTTTGCAGCTGAAGTGATCAGAGACTATATACAGATTGTATCATACACATACCCTTAAAACACTCATCTTCCAAACCTAAATTCAATATAATCTACATGCAAAAAAATTTTAAGTCATTTTAAACAGGGAGATTTGATTATATAATTTTCTATGAGAAATAATACTAAAAATTTCAGTTATTCTACATGCTTAAATATTTTCAAGCTGGTTATTTAAAAAGGAGATAATTATACAATTTTGTTGACTACAAATGCTAAATATTTCAGAAATTTCATTCTGAAATTTATTTCCTAGTATAATAAATGGTAAGGTTAACTAATTTTTGTAGAAATGAAAAGCTTGAGAGTTGTATTCAGTTTTTAGCCTCAGGTTTTCCCACTCTTACACACATCTACATGTTAGAGTGTTTTCATTAATTTTTTAGTTCGCCTATGATTTATGAAGCAGTTAATATGAATTTAGGAATTGTCTGCTTCCAAAAACACATCATAATTTGTGTCTGAGTAACAACTGTTTCAAAAAAGAAAGCCACAGTCATCTTTCAGTTGTGTTGGCTGACAAACCTGGAGTAATTAATCTTTGTTTTCAGTGAATATTTTATTAAATTAATTTTCAAAAATATGTGCAACTTACAGTTTTAAAAAAGCTTTTATATGTGACAGTGAAATGTAATGAAATGTATTCAGGCCCAGACGTAAGCACCTGCCAAGATTTGAAAAATAAACTGTGTTTTTTTTAAACCTAAGAAATCCAGAGGGCTGGGTATCTGCCATGTAAATAGACATGAGTATGCTTGTTATTATACAGCTGAACACATGCTTGCTAGTCACATGAATTAGTTCATGGCCCTATGGCATGAAATGTGTCAGGCTTTGAAGACAGACAGGCTTGAGTTTGGATCCTACTCTTGTCACTTCCTAAAACTGTGACTTGGAACTTGCTGTTTCACTTCTCTGGGCCCTTGTTTTCTCAATCATAAATCAAGCTACTTAGATGCTCATTGCAAGTTTATTGTAAGCTCCATAAGGACATAAACTATATCTTCCTGGCCCATCATTAAATATCTGAATTCTAGCATAGTAGGAGTTTAAAAATACTTGTTTTATTAGTTTGATGAATGTGTGGGATAACATGTATACACTGCCTGGCACAGAGAGGGTACCTAACAAGTACTACTTTCCTTTCCTTCTTCAGCTAATTATTCACAGCAGTCACTCTCTCCCCTGATTTTTCTGTTATTGGAACATATGCATTTTAAGCTTGAATTGTCAGAATAATCAGTTGAATTCCCTAATAGTGCTTTCTCTTTGGAGATTTCACACCTTCTACATTAAAAATATTATTAGTCATAATTTAATGCACTAACATAAAGTTATTGAAACATTGTCCTCAACTGCTCCATAGTAGCAGGAATTTGTTCATTTTCATTCTTTCATGTGACACCCATAAAATCAGAGTTTAATTATCATAAGAGTTTAGTTTTACCAGTGTTTTGGTTAAATAGATGACAAGGCATGTCAGGTATATTGCCTTTGGTGACATGTGCTTCCCCTATTGTAAATTCTAGTTAAGGTTTTGCTGTCAACAGTAAGAGTTGTAAAATGAAGTATGCATTGTGTGGGCTTGTGTGTGTGCTCTGGAGTTCAGTCCTGTTTGACTCTTTGCAACACCTTGGACTGTAGCACACCAGGCTCCTCTGTCCATGGAATTTCCCAGGTAAGAATTCTAGTGTGGGTTGTTATTTCCTACCCAGGGATTTAACCTGCCTCTCTTGTGTTTCCTGAGTTGGCAGCAAGATTCTTTACCACTTTGCCACCTGGGAAGCCTGAAATGTGCATTGATTATTATTGAAATTAGAACAACCAACAAAAAAGATTTCAAAACAAGTTTATTATTTGTCTTACATTAAAGCTATTATAATATTAAAGCAGTGACATGATTCAATTTAGCTTTGTTTAGAAATATTGATTGTGATTTTTGTGCAGAGATGTCTTTTTGTGCTAAAGCTCTACACAGAAAATCAATTTGCTTAAAATGCTTATTTTATACATAATAGCTTACTCATCAAGGACTAAAAGTCTGCATATGAATAACACTGCAGTTTCCTTCCCAATCACTAGAAGTACTATGTAAATTATAATTTGAATATTATAGCAAAAACCTGGAGGCCACAAACTTTCCACAAGATAATTGAATGTCAATAATGATTCAGGAAAACATTTAAAGTGGTACCTCAGCATGAGCATAAATGTCCTCAAAGTGTTTCTATTCATTGTACACTGAACATTTGTCCAAGGATGGATCATTACAAGCAAGCAGCTACCCATTAGACGCATTTTGGTTCCACGTACAAACTAGAAACTTAACATTAAAAGTATGGAATTCAATTTTGTTGCAAAGGTGTAATTAACTAGCAACCAGATTTTTGAGTTTGGCTAATTATTTAACCTCTCTGAATCAAAGTTTTCTTATTTATACAGTTGGAATTCCCCCATTGGCACCCCACTCCGGCACTCTTGCCTGGAAAATCCCAGGGACGGCAGAGCCTGGTGGGCTGCAGTCCATGGGGTCACTGAGGGTCGGGCACGACTGAGCGACTTCACTTTCACTTTTCTCTTTCCTGCATTGGAGAAGGCAATGGCAACCCACTCCAGTGTTCTTGCCTGGAGAATCCCAGGGATGGGGGAGCCTGGTGGGCTGCTGCCTATGGGATCGCACAGAGTCGGACACAAGTGAAGTGACTTAGCAGCAGCAACAGCAGCATCTCTTATCATCCAACCTAGAATATTTCAATTACATCAAGAATTATAGAAACATTTTATACTCGGAAACAATATTATTTAAATATTGTTGCAAATAAAAGAAAAATAAATAAGTTTTCATATTAGAACTTGCAAAACAAGACAATAAAAGAATTTGGGTATTCACATCATTAGCATATATTTTCTCCCAAGCTTGTGGGTTGTCTTCTAATTTTGTCTATGGTTTCCTTTCTGTGCAAGTGATTAGTCTCCAAAATCTACAAACAGATCATGTGGCTTAATATCATCAAAACAAACAACCCAATCAAAAAATGGGCAGAAAACCTAAATAAACATTGCCACAAAGACATACAAATGGCCAAGAGGCACATGAAAAGGTGTCCAACATCACTAATTATTGTTGTTTTTCAGTAGCTAAGTTGTGTCCAAATCTTTGAGACCCCATGAACTGATGCACGCCAGGCTTGTCTGTCCTTCACTATCTCTCAGAGTTTGCCCAACTGAGTTTGTCTACTGAGTCAATGATGCCATCCAACCATCTCATCCTCTGTCGCCCCATTCTCTTCTCACCTTCAATCTTTCCCAACATCAGGGTCTTTCCCAGTGAGTGAGTTCTTCACATCAGGCGGCCAAAGTATTGGAGCTTCAGCTTCAGCATCAGTCCTTCCAATGAATATTCAGGGTTGATTTCCTTTAGGATTGACTGGTTTGATCTCCTTGCTGTGCAAGGGACTCTCAAGAGTCTTCTCCAGCACCACAATTCGAAGGCATCAATTCTTTGGCACTCAGCCTTCTTTATGGTCCAACTCTCACATCCATACATGACTACTGGAAAAACAATAGCTCTGAATATGACTCACTTCAGTTCAGTTAAGTTGCTCAGTCGTGTCCAACTCTGCAACCTCATGAACTGCAGCATACCAGGCCCAGCTATCCATTACCAACTCCTGGAGTTCACCCAAACTCATGTCCATTGAGTCAGTGATGCTATCCAACCATCTTATCCTCTGTCGTCCCCTTCTCCTCCTTCCCTCAATCCTTCTCGGCATCAGGGTCTTTCAAATGAGTCAGCTCTTTGCATCAGGTGGTCAAAGTATTGGAGTTCCAGCTTCAACATCAGAATATGACTAGATGGACCTTTGTCAGCAAAGTGCTATCTCTGCTTTTTAATATGCAGTCTAGGTTTGTCTAGCTTTTCTTCCAAGGAGCAAGTGTCTTTTAATTTTGTGGCTGCAGTCACCATCCACGGTGATTTTGGAGTCCAAGAAAATGAAACCTGAGCTGTTTCCACATTTTCCCCATCTATTTGCCATGAAGTGATAGGACCAGATGGCATAATCTTCGTTTTTTGAATATTAAGTTTTAGGCCTGCTTTTTCTCTGTCCTGTTTCATCATCATAAAGAGGCTCTTCAGTTCCTTCAGTTTTTACCATTAAAGTGGTATCATCTGCATATCTGAGGTTGTTGATATTTCTCTGGAAAATCTTGATTTCAGCTTGTGATTCATCCAGCCTGGCATTTTGCATGGTCTTCTTTGCATATAAATTAAATAAGCAGCATGAGCGTATATAGCCTTGACGTACTCCTTTCCCGATTTTGAACCAGTCAGTTGTTCTATGTCTGTTTCTAACCTTTGCTCCTTGTCTTGTATATAGGTTTCTCAGTTCAGTTCAGTTCATTTCAATTCAGTCGCTCAGTCTGTCCGACTCTTTGCGACCCCAGGAATCGTACCACGCCAGGCCTCCCTGTCCATCACCAACTCCCGGAGTTCACTCAGACTCACATCCATTGAGTCCATGATGCCATACAGCCATCTCATCCTTGGTCAACCCGTTCTCCTCCTGCCCCCAATCCCTCCCAGCATCAGAGTCTTTCCCAATGAGTCAACTCTTCCCATGAGGTGGCCAAAGTACTGGAGCCTCAGCTTTAGCATCATTTCTTCCAAAGAAATCCCAGGGTTGATCTTCAGAATGGACTGGTTGGATCTCCTTGCAGTCCAAGGGACTCTCAAGAGTTTTCTCCAACACCACAGTTGAAACGCATCAATTCTTCGGTGCTCAGCTTTCTTCACAGTCGAACTGTCACATCCATACATGACCACAGGAAAAACCATAGCCTTGACTAGATGGACCTTAGTCGGCAAAGTAATGTCTCTGCTTTTCAATATACTATCTAGGTTGCTCATAACTTTCCTTCCAAGGAGTAAGCGTCTTTTAATTTCATGACTGCAGTCACCATCTGAAGTGATTTTGGAGCCCCCAAAAATAAAGTCTGACACTGTTTCTACTGTTTCCCCCTCTATTTCCCATGAAGTGATGGGACCAGATGCCATGATCTTCGTTTTCTGAATGTTGAGCTTTAAGCCAACTTTTTCACTCTCCTCTTTCACTTTCATCAAGAGGCTTTTTAGTTCCTCTTCACTTTCTGCCATAAGGGTGGTGTCATCTGCATATCTGAGGTGATTGATATTTCTGTCGGCAATCTTGATTCCAGCTTGTGCTTCTTCCAGCCCAGCGTTTCTCATGATGTACTCTGCATAGAAGTTAAATAAGCAGGGTGACAATCTACAGCCTTGAAGTACTCATTTTCCTATTTGGAACCAGTCTGTTGTTCCATGTCCAGTTCTAACTGTTGCTTCCTGACCTGCATACAGACTTCTCAAGAGGCAGGTTAGGTGGTCTGGTATTCCCATCTCTTTCAGAATTTTCCACAGTTTATTGTGATCCACACAGTCAAAGGCTTTGGCATAGTCAATAAAGCAGAAATAGATGTTTTTCTGGAACTCTCTTGCTTTTTCCATGATCCAGCGGATGTTGGCAATTTGATCTCTGGTTCCTCTGCCTTTTCTAAAACCAGCTTGAACATCAGGGAGTTCACAGTTCATGTATTGCTGAAGTCTGGCTTGGAGAATTTTGAGCATTACTTTACTAGCATGTGAGATGAATACAATTGTGCAGTAGTTTGAGCATTCTTTTGCATTGCCTTTCTTTGGATTTGAAATGAAAACTGACCTTTTCTCAGGAGGCTGATAAGGTAGTCTGGTATTCCCATCTCTTTAAGAGTTCTCCACAGTTTGTTGTGATGCATGCAGTCAAAGGCTTTGACATATTCAATGTAGCAGAAGCAGATGTTTTTCTGGAATTCCCTTGCTTTTTCTATGATCCAACAGATGTTGCCAATTTGATCCCAGGTTACTCTGCCTTTTCTAAATTCACCTTATATATCTGGAAGTTTTCATTCAATTACTATTGAAGCCTAGCTTGAAGAATTTAGAGCATAATCTTGCTGGCATATGAAATGAGTGCAATTACACGGTAATTTGAACATTCTTTGGCATTGCCTTTCTTTGGAATTGGAATGAAAACTGACCTTTCCCAGTCCTCTGGCCACTGCTGAGTTTTCTAAATTTGCTGGCATAATTAGTGCAGCACCTTAACAGCATCATCTTTTAAGATTTTGTCAAATTCCTGTCCCCAGTAAACTCAATCTCAATTTGTAATATGACCTGTAATAGATCGATGGCTGTGGGATAACATGGCCACAGCTGCCTGAAGAGGCATTGGTGGTCTAGGAAATGATGCTAATTATTATAGAAAAACAAATCAAAACTATTCATAAAATGAGATATCACCTCACAATGGTCAAAATGACTATCATCAAAAAATCCACAAATGTTGGAGAGGATAAGTAGAGAAGGGAACCCTCGTACATTGTGGGTGGGAACGTATGTTGGTACAGGCCCTACAGAGAACAATATGGAGGTTCCTTAAAAATCTAAAAGTAGAGCTACTACATGACCCTGCAATATCACTCCTGGGTATTTATCTAGAGAAAAAACATGATCTGAAATGCTATATGCACCTCAGTGTTCATTGTAGTACTGTTTCCAATAGCCAAGACATGGAAGCAACCTAAATGTCTATTGACAGAGGATGATGAATGGATAATGAAGATGTGGTACATTTATGCAATGGAATATCACTCAGCTATTAAAAAGAATAAAATAGTTCCATTTGCAGCAACATAGATGGACCAAAAGACAGTCATGCTGAATATAGCCAGAAAAAGAGAAATAGGTGATATCATTTGTATGCAAATCTAAAGAAATGATAGAAATGAACTTGTTTACAAAACAGAAACAGACTCAAAAACTTATAAAATGAACTTACAGTTTCCAATGGGGACAGGTAGGTGGAAGACATGATTAGGGAGTATGGCATTGCCATGCACCCACTGCTATATTTAAAATGGATAACCAAAAAGCTCCTACTGTATAGCACAGGGAATTCAGCTCAATATTATGTAAATAATGACTTAAATGGGAAAAGAATTTGAAAAAGTATCATTTCAGTTCAGTCGCTCAGTCATGTCCGACTCTTTGTGACCCCATGAATCACAGGACGCCAGACCTCCCTGTCCATCACCAACTCCGAGTTCACTCAGACTCACGTCCATCGAGTCGGTGATGCCATCCAGCCATCTCATCCTCTGTCATCCCCTTCTCCTCCTGCCCCCAACCCCTCCCAGCATCAGTCTTTTCCAATGAGTCAACTCTTCGCATGAGGTGGCCAAAGTACTGGAGTTTCAGTTTTAGCATCATTCCTTCCAAAGAACACCCAGGGCTGATTTCCTTTAGAATGGACTGGTTGGATCTCCTTGGAGTCCAAGGGACTCTCAAGAGTCTTCTCCACACCACAGGTCATATATATATGTATAACTGTATCACTTTGCTATACACCTGAAACTATCATAACACTGCTAATCAACAATACTTCAGTATAAAATAAAAAGTTAAAAATGGGGTATTCAAACACATACAATTCCTTCAGATTAAAAAAAAAATCCTGTTTTACTTGCATTCTAGACAGTTTTATTGTATAAATTTTATCAATTTAGAAATATAGGATCTTATGCAGTACTTTTCTTGTGGTCCAGAAAACAGTGTACCAATTAAACAAAGTTAATGACAGATATTTGGAAACAGATCTAGAATTGAGCAATTAAGATATTTCTGATGTTAGCTAAATATATTATGGTACTCATTTCACAATATATATAAGCTAAGTCATTTTGCTGTACACCTAAACTCATACAGTGCTATATATGTCAATTATACCAAAATCACTGCAGATGGTGACTGCAGCCATGAAATTAATAGACACTTACTCCTTGGAAGGAAAGTTATGACGAACCTAGATAGCATACTCAAAAGCAGAGACATTACTTTGTCAAAAAAGGTCCTTGACGTCTGGTCAAGGCTATGGTTTTTCCAGTACTCATATATGGATGTGAGAATTGGACTGTGAAGAAAGCTGAGCACCAAAGAATTGATGCTTTTGAACTGTGGTGTTGGAGAAGACTCTTGAGCGTCCCTTGGACTGCAAGGAGATCCAACCAGTCCATTCTGAAGGAGATCAGTCCTGCGTGTTCTTTGGAAGGAATGATGCTAAAGCTGAGGCTCCAGTACTTTGGCCACTTCATGCAAAGAGTTGACTCATTGGAAAAGACTCTGATGCTGGGAGGGATTGGGGACAGGAGGAGAAGGGGACGACAGAGGATGAGATGGCTGGATGGCGTCACCGACTTGATGGACGTGAGTCTGAGTGAACTCCAGGAGTTGGTGATGGACAGGGAGGCCTGGCATGCTGCAATTAATTCATGGAGTCGCAAAGAGTTGGACACGACCGAGCGACTGAACTGAACTGAAAATAAGCCAGAATTTTGTATCAGTCTATGTCTTATATGCAGTCAATGATACTATCTTGTGTTCATAATTGCTTCTATTAAGATTTACTTATGAATCTGTAAGACATTGGCTATTGCTGTAAACATTACTTCCTATTGTGACAAAAAATATGTTTTCCCTGCTCTTTTTAGCTCATCTTGTAGAGACTGAACTTTCTCTAATATGTCACACAAATTATATTCTGACTCTAAGGGAGATAACATAGTTCCATGTTTAGATATAAAATATCCTTGTTAAGACTATGCATGAGTATTACATTTTTCCTATGATCTGCTTCCATTCAATTTTCTTAAAGCTAATTTCAGAATCATTTTCCCATAAAGATTTAATTGGGAGTGTCTCTTCACTACAGATCTAATTATTTCCTACTATACCATGAACAGGACATACTTCGTGCCTCATATACCCTAAAGGATTTCAATTAATTCAAGCTATTGTGAAACATTAGGAAAATAATTCCTAGCCCTTGTGCAATATGCCTAATTTGTATATATCTAAAGAAATGTGATCTAACGTAATCATATTATACTGGAGGCCAAAAAAAGGACATAAATGTGTTATTGAAAGGCAAATCTTATATGACTGAAATTTCTTTCCTCCAGAGCAGTTTGTTCAAAAATTATCAGAAAGGAGGATTAATCCATTTTGTTATGCATAAGGGGGAATGACTAATCTTTCAACTCTAGCAAATAACATGCATTTTAATAAGATTTTTAAAAATCTGAAATTAGCATAACATAAAAAAGAAATTAGATATTTTATCAGTAACTAAATGTAATAATTTATTAATGAGAATGTACATTTTTGTAAACTAAACATTACTAATTTTCTAAATAAATCAATAGCTCAGTAAATAAATTAACATAGTATAATAGATTAATCTTTTTTAAATCTTTCTTTACTGAAACTTGCTGAATTTTCAGGATATAATTGAATCAATATATAGAATAATGATTGAGGATATGTGAAAATATAGTTTCTAGAGTAAGACAGAGCTGCTTCACTTGTTAAAAGATTTTGGGTAAAGTTATAACATCCAGAGTCTTAATATCTTCTGTAAAGTGCAAATTTAAATAATAACTTTTTCATTCCTTATTGTGTTCCTTATAATGATTACATAACCTAATGCATGTAAAGTTGTTTTGTTTTTTAAAGCACCTAGTATTTAAGTAATAGTGAAGTCAACCATGAGGAGCTTTCACTTCACACTCACCTATTCTAGAAATCCTAGTTTGGAGGAAGATTTGTACAAAGTACAGCAGTATTAGCCCTTGCTTGACTGGTTCAAGTTAATCAAGTGTGGGCTTGAAAGATTTGAAGTGATCCTCCAACTATTCCTTTGATGATATGAATACCAGAAGGCTTCATTTTCATTTGTCCTCAGCTCCAATGGTAAGTGGTGTTTGAACCAGACTCTCTGGGCACACCTGGCTGACAAACTCAGCAGTGAAATTTCTATTCAATCATCGTCCAGATGTACCTCATCACCCTATGTTCTACTCATTATTACCTGGTCCCATAGAATTTTATCTCGAGGTTTAACATTCCTCTCCAGCAGGAAATTCTTCTCTAGAGTTAAATTCTCCAGTACAATTAAAGATCATTTTTCTCTTGTGTAAACTTGATATAGATAATATGATCGGCATTCTTGGCACAAGAAGTCTTTGAATATTTGTAGGGAAAGAGCAAATTAGACAAGATGGAGTGGTCATGCCTCTCACCCTATGCCCTCTCACTCTCGCCCTGCATTTTGTAAATAATGATTATGTAACAGCTGAGTCCACTTACAGAACTGTGCATGCACCTCACAAGGTACCCTCTTGGTCAGGGGCTACTTTTGTTCTGAAAGCACATATAAGCTCCACCTGGGGGCTACGTTCAGGCTTCATCATGACAGTGAGGCTGTGTCCACTATGTCAAGCACAAAAGGAGAGAATACAGCGTGTCTGCTGCTAAGGCTGCTGTGCCAGTCAGGGAAGAATAAATATGGTTGCAATTCCTACCTCTCCTGGAGTTTTCTTCCAGCATCCCTGCTCACTCCTTGCCTACTATGGGTTCAATGAACTGTGTATACAGTGAGATATAGCGAGACAATTGGCATAGTCAGCAGGATCAGCGAGACAACGGTTTAAATACTGTCAGTAACGTGACAAGTAAACACCTTCAGAGTTCAGCCTTACGCAATTTTGGCATTGCTAAAAACACAAACGAGAATCTGACTTAATCATTTTCAAAATTAAACCAAGAAAGATATCCAACCAGTATCTCAAAAGGTTTTTAGTTAGGAAGTTTTAACTTATGCAAAATTTAAATCCCTTTCTCTACAATGTAAGCCTATATTCTCTTGTTTTTCTTTCACTAGATAGAATAGCTACTCATTGTTGTACCCATAGTTTACATCCTGCTGTAAGTTATTCCTCTTTTCTCAAAATCCTTTTTATCCTAGTGTTATATAAAAGCTAGCTGTCTTCTTTAAATGTGTGTATCTTTATAATAGCCTCCAAAATACATGTGAGTCTGGATGTACTTTTCTTATTTAATAAAAACACTACAAGCAGATATAACCCTGTTCTTTCTCATCATATTTAGCTCATTACTATATATTGAAAATTATATGTACATATATTCCTGCTTATTGTTTTGTGTTACACACTTCGTTTGAGTAAATGTTCGTCACAACTCTTATTTCTACCTTCCTCAACCATGTTTCCTTATAGCATTTCAGGCCTATTTTACAGTATATTATTAGCTTGATTAATTTAATTCTCATAGATTAGAAACATTTCTTGATGTGTTTTCATATATCTCCTTTGGAATATGCTCTTTATTTAGTATTGAGAAAAGAGAGCAACTATATTTCTTAATAGATACATGAAGTCCCCTTGTAACTCCAGCAGAATTGCAAATGTCAAGACTTATTTCCACCTACTTAGCCTTCCTTCATCCTTCTGACATCTGTTAACTTGTCTCACATCTGTGATGCCCCCCATTTCCTGGATTTCATGTTGTTGACTTTATTTTTCTGAGAATTGTCTATGTTTCTTTCCATGACTAATCAGAAGTCAAATTTGATCCATATCTGTCCCTTGAATTTGTCCTTCCTATCAAATATTGCATTCTTACTTTGAGTAACTTGGAATCAGAATTGACCTGAGTCAGGTGATAACTCACATAAATCAGTATCAACATAGAAAAGCAGAAACACTCATTTTTCTTTTCAACTCTCTTCTTATGCTAATCTTCCTTAACTTAGAAAGCATCACCCTTCTTTTATCACCTCTCTAATCAAAGCTCTCAGTATTATTTTATCTCCTACACTGTGCTTTATTACTAAATCCACTTACACGCCTAATGCTATTTTGCTGTTTTTATTTAAATGCCTACATTTTTCCTCTTTTCTTGCAATCTCTGCATTCCTATTCTTGCACAGTTTTTTGGTTTTCCATATAAAAAGGAGAATACAATGGATATGAAAATGTTAATTTGTAGCACTCCTCTGAAAGTATTAATTTTCAAATTTCTTATCTTTTACAATTAAATATAATTAACATTTGAATATGATTTTTCAGCTTGAAGTTATATCCTTTTGCTACTGAGTCTTGCAAATAATGTCATCAGTGTAACTTATTTTTTGCACCATTTTCCTCACTAATGTTTAATTTTTTTTAAGAATATCACTTCTACTGTGAAATAACCTATATCACCTTCTCTTTTATTCTTATGTCTGTATTTATTTTAACCTTCATTATACACATAAACATAATCTCTGTCCATCATTTACATTTGTTGACTGAAGTTATTACATTGGTAGATTTTTATGACATGTTTGTAGAAACAATATTTCCTAAGTTCTCGCATGTTTAACACTGATCTTTCTATACTTGAATATTTGAAGGAAGCTTGACAAACTAAAGATCAGTGGCTTACACTATTTTCTAGAGTGTCTTGGCTATTTTGCTTGATTTTCTACTTCATTAAGTGATCTTCGTAGGTATCTCAGGCCAACATAATTTTTTATCCTTGAAAGTTACTTGAAAAATCTTTGAAAATGATATGTCTGAAGAGTGGTTAATATCTCTAAATGTATAAAGAATTCCTACAACTGAATAACAGAAAAAAATCAGAAAACCTAATTAAAAATTGGCAATGAACTTAAATAACTGTTTCTCCAAAGAAGATATACCAATGGTCAATAAGCAATGGTCAAAAGATCTTCAATATGGCTAATCATCAGGAAAATGCAAATAAAAGTTTTAGTGGCTCAGATGGTAAACAGTTTGCCTGCAATGCAGGAGACCTGGGATTGGTCCTTGCTTTAGGAAGATCCCCTGGAGAAGAAAATGGCAACCCACTCCAGTATTCTTGCCTGGGAAATCCCATGGATATGAGCCTGGCGTGCTAGAGTCCAGGGGACTAAAAAGAGTCAAACACGACTGAGACTAAACTAACAATTCTTTACAAGACTAGCAGGATTGTTCTAAGAAAACCAAACCAAAACAAAAAAAGAAAGTAACAAGTGTTGGCAAGGTTGCAGAGAAACTGGTGCACTTCTGGTGGAAATGTAAAATGGTGCAACTTCTATGGAAAACACTATAGTGATTCCTCAACAAATTAAAAAAAAAAAAGAATTACTGCATGATCCAGGAATTTGCTTCTCAGTATATACCTTATAGAAGTGAAAGCCAAGATTCAAACAAGATTTATACACCCATGTTTAGAGAAGCATTATTCACAATAGTCAAAAGGTGAAATCATCCCAAGCATTCATCAACTGATGAATGAATAAATAATACATACATACAATGGAACATTATTTAGTGTTAAAAAGGAAGAACATTCTGAAACACGAAGCAACATGGATGAACCTTGAAGACATTAACTAAGTGAAATAATCGAGGCACAAAATGACAAATATAGTATAATTATACTTCTGTAAGATGAATCAAGATTGCCGGGAGAAATATCAATGACTTCCCTGGTGGCTCAGACGGTAAAGTGTCTGTCTACAATGCGGGAGACCCGGGTTCGATCCCTGGGTTGGGAAGATCCCCTGGAGAAGGAAATGGCAATCCACTCCAGGACTATTGCCTGGAAAATCCCATGGACAGAGGAGCTTGGTAGACTACAGTCCATGGGGTCGCAAAGAGTCGGACACGACTGAGCGACTTCACATCACTTCACTCAGATATGCAGATGACACCACCCTATGGCAGAAAGTGAAGAGAAACTAAAAAGCCTCTTGATGAAAGTGAAAGAGGAGAGTGAAAAAGTTGGCTTAAAGCTCAACATTTAGAAAATGAAGATCATGGCATCTGGTCCCATCACTTCATGGGAAATAGATGGGGAAACAGTAGAAACAGTGTCAGTCTTTATTTTGGGGGGCTCCAAAATCACTGCAGATGGTGACTGCAGCCAGGAAATTCAAAGACGCTTACTCCTTGGAAGGAAAGTTATGACCAACCTAGATAGCATATTGAAAAGCAGAGATATTACTTGCCAACAAAGGTCCATCTAGTCAAGGCTATGGTTTTTCCAGTGGTCATATATGGATGTGAGAGTGGGACTGTGAAGAAAGCTGAGCACTGAAGAATTGCTGCTTTTGAACTGTGGTGTTGGAGAAGACTCCTGAGAGTCCCTTGGACTGCAAAGAGATCCAGCCAGTCCACTCTGAAGGAGATCAGCTCTGGGTGTTCTTTGGAGGGAACGATGCTAAAGCTGAAGCTCCAGTACTTTGGCCACCTCATGGGAAGAGTTGACTCATTGGGAAAGACTCTGATGTTGGGAGGGATTGGGGGCAGGAGGAGAAGGGGTTGACCAAGGATGAGATGGCTGGATGGCATCACCGACTCGATGGATGTGAGTCTGAGTGAACTCCGGGAGTTGGTGATGGACAGGGAGGCCTGGTGTGCTGCGATTCCTGGGGTCGCAAAGAGTCAGACATGACTGAGCGACTGAACTGAAGTAAACTGAAGATAACTAGAAAAGCTAACTTCATAGAGAGAAAGTAAACTGGTGGTTGCCTGGGGAAGAGGAAAGGGTAACTGGAGGGTTATTGTTTAATGAGTACAGCTTCAATTTGCAAGATAATGATTAAATATTATTCCAAAGTACTATGAAACTCTGCAAAATAATGACAATGATCATTCCAACTTTGAACCATTATTATTGTGAGATTAAATTAGTTGAAACATTCAAAATGCTTAGAAAAAATCTGGCACATGTTAAACATGCCATAATTGTAGATGATATTATTTTATGTCAAGTTTGAAAGTAGAAAATAATTGGAAGATCAGGCCAGTTATATTTGAAATATAAAAGTAGAAATATCTTTAGACCTATAGAAAAATAGATTCAAATTGGAAGACATGGCATATTTTGACCAGTAAATAAAAGTAAATTCAAAGCTATCAAAAATAGTGTAGATTTCTTAAATAATAGTTGTATTAATAGCTAACTAAATATATTAGTCCATTGTTGTAAACAGTAAAGAAAAAGGGTAAATTGGGATGAGAAATCAGTGTGTATGAAACTCGAGTGAGCTGTTATCAGTAAAATGTTTTATTAAATTTTTATTGATTGATGTGAATAAATGAATTTAGGTGATTCAAAAATTATTTGGCTATTATTCCAGATTATACTAACAAGGAAGAAAAAGGATCATTTCTGCATTCAATTTATGAAAATTACATATATGTAATTTAAAAATTAGCCATTTTACTAATCAAGCAGAGGGGGATGGGAATAAAATAAGTATAAGTAACAGAATCAATGTAAAGAAAGGAGAGAACAAACCCAAGAAGCAAATTAAAAAGCACTAAGTAAGATGATAGAACTCAGTAATCACAGTAAATTTATGCAGATTAAATTTACATGTAAACACTTAGAGATTAGTTTGTGTGTGCCTCTCTGTGTGTTTTTATTCAAATTATATTCTGCACTAGAGCAGCACAGAAAATAAAATTGTTGGGAAAATTCCTGATGGAAATATTCATCAAAGAAAAGATAGTCTACACTATGGTATTAATATTAGACAAAACACAATTTAAGCAAAAAGGGACTGTCAAAAATAAATATTAAAAAACAAAACAATAATAATCCAAAAATAAAGGAATATTTAGACTTTATAAATGTATTCATGCAATGTTCTCTATAGAAACAGCACACAACTTTTAATTTTTTAATATTAGCTAATTAATAAGGGGAAAATAACTGATAAAAGAAACAGAAGGAAATGAATATTATTCTAACCACAAAACCAGACTATGTCATACTACAAGAAAACCCTAGTAACATTCCTTTTATGATCTGGAACAAGAGAAAGATGCCAGACACTAATCTTAGACAAGGAAGACAATATCAAAGATATGTCAAATTTTACAAAACTAATCTGTAAATTTTCTCTAGTTCTGATAGACATCCATTAGACAATTTTTATAGAACTTGAAAAATGGATCCTAAAATTCATATTTTAAAAAAAATATGGAAAATACATATTGAACACATTGGAAGAAATTTAGACTATTTTTGCCATGAATGTATGGAAGAATTTTTTTTTCAGCACAAAAGTTTTATGAAAACAAATAAAATGAGGTAAAAAAAGTAAATAAATAGGAAGAGTAGTAATCTGACTGCACTTCATAAGAACAAAATTTCACAAGAATAAAAGGTGAGCAATGGAATAGAAGAAATATTTGGATCCTGTCAACAGGTGAATGGAACACAAATTGTTCTGTATCTGTACACTAAAAAAACTCTCAGCAAAAAGATGGACTTAACTATTGATACTTGCAACAGCACAGATGATGCTCACAGTAATTATGTTGAGATAAAGGAGAGCAAAATATAGAAGAGAATAAATACTGCCTGATTTAATTTTTATAAAGTTCTAGAAATGCAAATTATTCTTCAGTCACAATTATTCTACCCCTGCCAATGGTAGTCTTAGGCAAGGGGCAGGGAAGGAGAGGCACAAAGGAAACTAAGTCACAAAGAAAGTTTTGAGATTGATGAATGTGATTTTTATGGTGATTGTGATTAAACATGTATGTATATATGTATCTCAAAATTTATCAACTAACACTTTATATATGCGCATTGGCTTAGACGGTAAAGCATCTGTCTACAATGCAGGAGAACTGGGTTCGATCCCTGGGTTGGGAAGATCCCCTGGAGAAGGAAATGGCAATCTACTCCAGTACTATTGCTTGGGAAATCCCATGGACAGAGGAGCCTGGTAGGCTACAGTCCATGGGGTCCCAAAGAGTCGGACACGACTCAGCGACTTCACTTTCACTCTAATGTATATCAGGCATATCTCAATAAAACTATAATTAAAAAGAAACTGTGTACTCCATGTCAGTTAACTATTATCTTTAAATGCTCTATTTGTAGAAAATATAAGGTGCCGGGGTCCAGCCCTGGTGGATCCAGGGAATTTGAAGTGGGGACGGCGTTGGTGAGGAAAACTTATTTATTTATTAATATAGAAATATAAGATTAGATTATGAAGAAATAGTGTAGTAGGAAAATTAAGTGGAGAAAGAAGGCTGAATAACTTGGTTTATGTGGGAAGCCAATAAAGTTCCAGACAAGGAGCTTGCACCATCTACATTAGGCCACCGGCATCCTCTTAATATCGGGGGGTGCCCTGCCATGGGCTCCCCTCGCATAGATCTTAAAAGCTAGGACAAATAAGTAGACATGGTGAGCCTCCATGCCCCAGATTGGAATTTAGCCAAAAATTAAAGAGAAGACACGGGGAAAACCAGTCCAGCGACTGGCCCCGACCTCTATTGTCTAAAAAGGCCTTTTATACCTTTTTGATTGTACATAGAAATCAATGGGTAATACAAAATTATGCAGTGTTAGCAGCCCAGACTCTTATCAAAACCAGGCTTTTCTCTCTGCATACCTAGTTGTATACACAAGTCTTAGGTAATTTACATCATCTTCCGGCCAAAAGGGCCAATTAACATTTTACAGCCTTTTTTCTCATAAGGGTTTGTCAACCAAAAGACTTATTTGTGTTGATCTTCCCAAAGTCTGGTGCCACTCTCAGAAAGCACTAAATAAAGTTACATTCTTACATAGCAAAGATACAGCAACTTATAACAAGTAAAAAGAGTACAGTGATTTATAACAAAAGAAAAGTAATTAACTCAAAAGTCTAGTGTTGCTAACATCAAAACTACTATATATCTTTTTCCATATCCCGTTTACATTGATTAACATCCTCCCAGGTGCCTAAAAGATAAAAAATATGGAGGCCTGGCAGTAGTCATTGAGTCAACAGTGAAAACCCTCTACCAATATGATTTTTAACTCTTTAGAAAAGGCTCTGTATCTTTAAGATGCTTTAAGCTTTGTGCCTCTCTCGGTTGGGAGGCTGTAAGCAATTCACAAGCTGTAAGAGGTCTGGGGAAACCTGTTGGGCAAGCTAGAGAGTTATCAGAGGGGGTTTAACTAAAACATCCCTTTCAAATGCAGAAGACTAAAGCCCTGATTTGACTTTTTCCAGAAAATATCAAAAGAGTGGAAAAACAGGCAGATTCTTATTTTTTGAGGGGTGGATGCTCAGAAAATTCCAGGGGGAACCCCTGAAGCCTAATCACGTCCTTGCATTTTGTCAGGCTTCCTTCCTCATGACCTTGTCACGGGCGGGATTCCTCATGCTGGCTCCCGGCAATAAGGTTTGCACTAAAGGGAAAAATACATTTTTTAAGTCCTATGAAGACAAAAGTCATCAGGTGGCATGGAATTAGAGCTGAGAAGTTGCAAATTTTGAAAATTAAAACAAAGAAATAATTTTGTAAGAGGAAGATATGGATAATAGAAGAGTTTTTGAAAAATATTGGTATATGTGAAAGAATGAAGAGGGAACAAACGGCATGCAATTTCACTTGTTCATACATTAGGGAATTGACTAAAATCCTTAATTTCTCACCTGAAAATGGTATAATACTACACTATACGTTTTGTTAAAATTACTACTACTACTAAGTCACTTCAGTCGTGTCCTACTCTGTGTGACCCCATAGACGGCAGCCCACCAGGCTCCTCTGTCCCTGGGATTCTCCAGGCAAAAGTACTGGAATGGGGTGCCATTGCCTTCTCTGTTGTTAAAATTAATTCACATTTATTTATTTGTTTAATATCTCTGTTACATTATAATCTTGAATAACACAGGTTTTCACCATCTAATATGAATGTGTCATTTATATATAAACATTTG
Source organism: Oryx dammah (assembly GCF_014754425.2). Taxonomy (NCBI): domain Eukaryota; kingdom Metazoa; phylum Chordata; class Mammalia; order Artiodactyla; family Bovidae; genus Oryx; species Oryx dammah. The sequence goes on along the minus strand of NW_024070212.1, from coordinate 61,376,758 downwards.
TTATTTAATTCTTTATATAGGTCAGCCATTATGAATATTTCCTTGTTTAGAGTTACATTTATAAATTAAATTAATTTTATTGGTAAGGCAGTCTGTTTTATAAGAGACTGTGTTTCAATGCTCTTCATCATGCAAAAAAAGTGAGTTTTAAACAGTTTTAATAATTCTTGCGTGATTCAGTTCAATTCAGTTCAGTTCAGTTGCTCAGTTGTGTCCGATTCTTTGCGACCCCATGAATCACAGCACGCCAGGCCTCCCTGTCCATCACCAACACTCGGAGTTCACTCAGACTCATGTCCATCCAGTTGGTGATGCCATCCAGCCATCTCATCCTTGGTGGTCCCCTTCTCCTCCTGCCCCCAATCCCTCCCAGCATCAGAGTCTTTTCCAATGAGTCAACTCTTCGCATGAAGTGGTCAAAGTACTGGAGCCTCAGCTTTAGCATCATTCCTTTTAAAGAAATCCCAGGGTTGATCTCCTTCAGAATGGACTGGTTGGATCTCCTTGCAGTCCAAGGGACTCTCAAGAGTCTTCTCCAACACCACAGTTCAAAAGCATCAATTCTTCAGTGCTCAGCTTTCTTCACAGTCCCACTCTCACATCCATACATGACCACAGGAAAAACCATAGCCTTGACTAGATGGACCTTTGTTGGCAAGTAATGTCTCTGCTTTTGAATATGCTATCTAGGTTGGTCATAACTTTTCTTTCAAGGAGTAAGCGTCTTTTAATTTCCTGGCTGCAGTCACCATCTGCAGTGATTTTGGAGCCCCCCAAAATAAAATCAGCCACTGTTTCCCCATCTATTTCCCATGAAGTGATGGGACCAGATGCCATGATCTTCATTTTCTGAATGTTGAGCTTTAAGTCAACTTTTTCGCTCTCCACTTTCACTTTCATCAAGAGGCTTTTTAGTTCCTCTTCACTTTCTGCCATAAGGGTGGTGTCATCTGCATTTCTGAGGTTATTGATATTTCTTCCAGTAATCTTGATTCCAGCTTGTGCTTCTTCCAGCCCAGCATTTCTCATAATGTACTCTGCATATAAGTTAAATAAGCAGGGTTATAGTATGTAGCCTTGACATACTCCTTTTCCTATTTGGAACCAGTTTGTTGTTCCATGTCCAGTTCTAACGGTTGCTTCCTGACCTGCATATAGGTTTCTCAAGAGGCAGGTCAGGTGGGCTATTAGTTAAGCTTAAAGGAGTTTCCTTTGATCAGTAAGCTTTCCAAATAAAGTCATAGTCTTTACCTCAAAAGTAGTTTTCTTCAATGAATTGTTAAGAAACTGGAATCTCACTTTATTAATTAGGGGTCATTAGATTATTAAGCACATTGCTATCAGAACTATAGTCATGTGAGAGTTGGACTGTAAAGGAGGCTTAGTGCTGAAAAATCGATGCCTTGGAACTGTCGTGGAGCCTCATGGGCTACAGTCCATGGGGCTACAAAAGGATTAGACACAGCTGTGTGACTCAACAACAACAAGAACACAAAAATTATTTTGAAAAAGGAAGATGTGAACTAATTTCCATTTAAGCGAATGATTCTGGCTACACTAGAGAAAACAGAATGTAGGGGTAGAGCAATGGAAGTAGGAAATCAAGAGGGTATTACAGTAATTTAAATAAGAGTGGAGAAGTCTGAGATCATCGTGAATGCAACGAGAAGTTGGGATTCCTGATACACTTTGGGTATACAGATGTGTAGGGTGTGGGGAAAGATCAGAATTAAGGATAAATCCACAAACTATAGCCCAAGAGTAGCATGATTGAGACGTTATTAATTTAGATGTTGAAGACTTTGGATTTATCGGGTCTTGGTAGGCACCCATCAGGAAAGCCAGCAAACTGGAAGCTTCCATTCTATGGCATCAGTGCTAAGTGCCTTACACGGAACGAGTTAACAGATATAGAAAAGAGAACAAGGCATAATTCCAGCCTCCCTGAGAATTCCAGCCAAGTGGGCTGTAGGCTGATTCATTATCAGATTGGGCACTCTCTAACCTAAAAGGAAATTGTCTGTGAGGGGCTTGTGCATACCTTCTTTAACATCCCCAAATCTTGGAATATGAAAATGTGGAGAGCAAAATGTGAGTTGTTTCAAATAAATTAGCTCTCTTGACCTGAAAATATAGCATAATTATGAAGTAACAGAATTCATGACTAATAGTAAACAACAAGAAAGTGTAATAGGAAGTTAACAGAATAAATTTCCCCAAGTGCTTTATATTCTTTATTTTATATATTCAAGTATTAGAGCTAAAGATATCATTTCCCAAGCTAGGCTGTTCACTGAGCAGACATTGACCTCATCTTTGCGATTAGGCTGGAAGCGCTCTATTCTTGTAACATCATGGCAGCATATTGGCAACAGATTGGACTCAACTACCTCAGGTACTCCCAGATCTGTGCAAGAGCCATGAGAGATACACTGAAGACAGAATTCAAAGCAAATGCCGAGAAGACTTCTGGCAGCAGCATAAAAGTTGTAAAAGTTGAAAAGGAATAATCTGCCCTAACTTAACTTGTATGTTTTAAAAGCGAAGATGTGTAAGCACATGTTATGGCAGATTGAAAATTATCTCACTTCATGGGGGGAAAAATACCTGTCTTTTTCATAGACTGACATTGCCAGTAATTTGAAGTATGGCTCAAAAATATATCATTTCACAAGTGTTTAAATAAATGTATGATATAAGAAAACATAATAATAAGTGAAATTAAGACTTTGAGAAAGTATTCTTGTCTTTGATGTTGATCAAGCTTTGCAGTCATATCTGTTTTCTGAAGATCTTAGACTAAATGAACTAATGGTTTGACAACTACTGTCTTTTAAAACATTACTTTTTTATTTTATGGAAGAAATCCAAGACTATAGTATATATTTTGGAATATAAAGAAAAACACAGAAGAACTCCAAAATAGAAAAAAAAATGTGTTTAATACTTTCTCTCAAAATTAGCCATAGCTAATATTTTGGTGTTTGTTCTAAGACAACATGTAGAAATGCATATTTTCAAATAAATGTAAACACACTTATGTTAACATTTACCAATTTCCGTCAGAGATAACTTGTATAAAAGAAAGATATATGTTATATACACTACTATGTATAAAACAGATAACCAATGAGAACCTACTGTATAGCACGAGAATTCTACTCTAAGTTGTTTGATGATCTAAATAGGAAGGCAATCTAAAAAAGAGTGGATATATGTATACATATAAATGATTTACTTTGCTGCACCATGAAAACAACACATTTTAGAACTATACTCCAATAACAATTAATTTAAAAAGAAGAAAGATGTATGTGTTTATACCACATATTGATGAAGAAAGATGAATACTAAAGAAAAAGAAAATAACCAAAATGATGTTTTCAAAAGCACATTCACCCTTAGGATTGTAAAATAGGTATTTGTAATTCAGCTTTTCTTGTCGTAATTAACAAGTCACTGAATTAGCTGATCTGGTTCTATTGTGCCTCTTAAAAGACTGCTATGTGCCTAACATTATACTTGATATTTAAATAAAGCAAAGGCATGGATTTTTCCCTGGAAGAATTTAGTATTTAGTTGAAAAATATACAGCTTACCTTCACAAACAAAAATGTCTATCGACATAGCAGAGGATATCTCTAAAATCAAAATAAGGTAATATTCAAAATAATATTCAATCAACTAATATTCACTAGCTGAATATTTCATTTTCTTACAGAATTTTTTGACACACACGACATACTTTAAGTGAGAGAAAATTCAGTGCTCTGTCTATATATCTTATTAGTATTGACTTTTTACATAAGATTTTAAAATGTATGCTTTGTATTGGTAGTGTCATTTTTCCTAAAAATATGCTATGATTAATGTGTGTGTGTCTGTGTGCATGTTTGTATCCACTTGTTAAATACTGTTTTCAGTCACTGATATCACTCCAAGTGAAGAATGAAATAAGATAATACTCATAACATCAAACATTATGCTTAATGCCTCGCTCTCTTCTATATGCTCTCCTATTTATCAGCTAATGTGACTTCACAACACCTCAGTGAGCTAAATACTATTGCTATCATCACTTTACTAATGAGGAGAAATGAGTCACAAAGAGATGGAGTGTTTTAGCCTAGCCTACCCTTAGTCATGGACTTCCCAAGTGGAGCTAGTGTAAAGAACTTAGCTGTCAACACAGGAGACCTAGGTTCGATCCCGGGGTCAGGAAGATGCCCTGGAGGAAGGCATAACAACCCATTCCAGTGTTCTTGACTGAAAAATTCTATGGACAGAGGAGCTTGTCAGGCTACATTCCATAGACTCCCAAAGAGTCAGACACAACTGAAGCGACTTAGCACACAAGCACCCACTCAGATAGAAAGTGGCACTGTGTTTCACACCCTGGCTATTAGGCTCTAAAATTTGGGTCCTTAATGGCTGTACCCTGCTGCTTCATGTAGCTTCAGTCCATCAATTTCCATTTTATTACATGAATGGATATTTTTAAATTGTAATTGTTGAGTATACATATAATTGCAAATAATCACCAGTACTTTCAAATTAAAATTAATTTTTAGTCTAAATGTTCTCTGGGAACTTTTTTTCAGGCAACTTACATTTACCAAATTCATCTTACAATTATTCACCAATTTACATTTCTAATTTTTTCATAAGATACCAGAAACTTTTCTTAGATTTTAGCACCTCCTGTTATTTTCCAGTATTTATATAACCATGTTTTTCACCCTCAGGATTGTAAAATAGGTTATTTGTAATTCAGCTTTTCTTGTAGTAATTAACAAACCACTGATAGCTGATCTGGTTCTACTGTGTCTCTTAAAAGACTGCTATGTGCTTAACACTATACTTGATATTTAAATAAAGCAAAGGCATGGATTTTTCCCTAGAAGAATTTAGTGTTTAGTTGAAAAATATATAGCTTACCTTCCCAAACAAAAAAATGTCTATATCAGCATTCTTTCTATATCAACTTCTTTTCGTGAAACACACAGTGATTTCCCCGGGCTGAGCATTCCAATGAGTAAGTATTGTGGATGGTACACAATTCCTAGTTCACTCATTAAAACTTTCACATCATTTAAGGTTGTATAAAATAAAGTTCTCAAATATATTAGTGCATGAAGGCATTGTGAGTATAAAAAGCAACTTCAATCTTTCCAAATAATGTTTTTCTTCTTCAAGTATATCATTTTTAAGCCTTCCTGGTTTTTGTTGCTAGCAATTACTGGCAACTATTGACATCTTGGCTTAGAATAATGCTTTGTCTCATACAGTGTTTGAGGGTTTATATAGTCATGTATGGGTTTAGTGAGAAGATAAACTTTGAAGGATGTATATCATTCATATTTGATTTTTTTTAATTTAAATTTATATAATTGCTTTACAATATTGTGTTGGTTTCTGCCATATGTCCAACATGAATCAGCCATAGATATACATATGTCCCCTCCCTCTTGAACCTCCCTCTCACCCCCAAACCCCATCCCACCCCCTCTACATTGTCACAGAGTACCAGATTTGAAGTCCCTGACTCATACAGCAAATTTCTACTGGATATCTGTCAGGGGAGTTTCTATAATTTCCCCGGTTCTGTTTTGCCACAGCAAAAAATTTGAAGTGAAGGACAGACCACTGTTACAGCTCCGCGTTACAGCTCAGTTTTACTTGTCAAGCAAAGGAAAATACATCCTCAAGGCATGAGGGCAGGCCAACCCGAAAGACTCAAAGAGAAGAGAAGACTGTGACTTAATTTTGGCTCCTCTTTTATGTATTTTTTTCTCCTCCCCCTGAGCCTACCGTATGTAAACTGGGCTGGCCAGGAGGTCTGTTTGTTTTACCTGAAGTGCTCACTCCAATCCTCAGTGTTCCTTTGTTCTATTTTCTTGGACTATTTCCTTTCTTTGTCTTTTAGCCACTGCCATTATGGACTCCTTTCTCTATTCTAACTACCTAACATATCTAATTTTACACATTAAATGTATATGTTTCAATGCTACTCTACCAATAGCTCGTTATATTTTAATGTTACTGTGGTCTTTTACTTACATAAATTATTCTCCTTGAATTCTGTTTTTTGCCTAAGCAATGTGAAAACAACTTTTTTCAATTTCACTAAGATTATCCACTTGAGTAGTTATATGGCTCTGTATTCAAAATTGTCTTGAATTGAATTAGTATTTTACAGTTCTATCAACATAGCCTAGAAACAACTTTAACTCTGCTAATGAGACCACATATCTCATCAAAAAATATTTTTCAGCATACAAAATGCCATCCCCCTTTTTATTCCCTGTATCTTATCTATCAGCATCTCCAAAGAGTTTTACTCTCTATTGGAAAGCAATTGTCAACCATCAAAAAACAATTTTAAGATAGTTTATACTAAGAAGCACTCATTTTTAAAAAAAAAATCTCAACAGTTAAAAATTTGTATACCCTAGTTACCTTGATGCTAAATAAATCATTTATTTCCTGTTATAGAGTAAGCATTTGAAAATTATAAATTTCCAGAAAAAAATCACCTTTTACAAAGAGATACAATATTTTGCTGTAATAGTTTATTATTATAAAAAATGGCAAGCACACAAATTTTTCTTTAGGCATATTTAGCAATTTATGTCTAAAGACACATCTAGAAAACCAACCAGGTAAAGTCTAAAGATTTGTTTCTGCAGTAACTTAAAATCTGATTATGAAATGTTTTATTGGCAGTTACATTAGTGTTCAAGGCAGTTTATTTGTGTTAATGGAATATTTTCTAATTGTAGAATTTTCAGTGGATTTCTTGAAGGAATTAAAATTTAACAAATGCTACAGATTTTCATGCAGTATAGTCACCACAGTCATTGACCAGTACTTGCTGTGCAGCCCAGGGCACTTTCCCAGAGTGGACTTCAGCTCATGTCCTTGTGTGAACTGCCCTGACCTGCCTACCCTTTTATGTTCTCTTTGTCCTCATTCAATGGCAGTCATTGAATTTGTATTTCTTCCTACAGGGGCTCTGTGGTACATAATCCTCTTGCCTCTCATTTGCAATCAGTTATACGCTTACTCCTTGGAAGGAAAGCTATGATCAACTGTGGGGCCCTAAATGGGAAACCTTGAAAAAGAAGGGCTAGCTTTGCGGTTTAGAGCTAAGATGGCTCCTGGCGGAAGAGATGAGGGCGTGGCCTAAGTTGTCTGTCAAAACTTTTGATTGGCTCTCTTGATTTCCATGCACATGGACAGTGCATGATCACCATAAATTCCTGTTATAATGATGGCACATGACGATTTGACCTTTAACGTGATTGGTGCAACTATGGAAAGTCCCATGCAAACCCCATCCTGCTTGCCTTTATAAACCAAGAGCTTGAGGCAATAAAGCGGAACTGCTTAGAGGGAACCCCTGTCGCGTCTGATTGTCTCTCGCTCTCAGATGGCCTGGGTTGGCGGACAGCAGGCTTACCTCTCCTTGGGACCCCTTGGCTTTGCTGAGGAAAGTTCCACTGCCTCTCTCTTTCTGCAGAGCACCCCCCGCAATCAACCTCGATAGCATATTCAAAAGCAGAGACATTACTTTGCCAACTAAGGTCCATATAGTCAAGGCTATGGTTTTTTCAGTAGTCACGTATGGATGTGAGAGTTGGACTGTGAAGAAGGCTGAGTGCCGAAAAATTGATGCTTTTGAACTGTGGTGTTGGAGGAGACTCTTGAGAGTCCCTTGGACTGCAAGGAGATCCAACCAGTCCATTCTGAAGGAGATCAGCCCTGGGATTTCTTTGGAAGGAATGATGCTAAAGCTGAAGCTCCAGTACTTTGGCCACCTCATGCGAAGAGTTGACTGATTGGAAAAGACTCTGATGCTGGGAGGGAATGCGGGCAGGAGGAGAAGGGGACGACAGAGGATGAGATGGCTGGATAGCATCACTGACTTGGTGGATGTGAGTCTGAGTCAACTCCGGGAGTTGGTGATGGACAAGGAGGCCTGGCGTGCTGCAATTCATGGGGTCACAAAGAGTCGGACACAACTGAGTGACTGAACTGAACTGAACTGATACCCATCTGATTACTGACTTATACCCATAATATCCTCTTACTTTCAGTTGTGGTGTGAATACATTTTAAACATTGATCAATTTTGACAGCATATTTATTGTGGCTCTTGAACTAAGATATAACCTAAGGAATATACTTGTTCCTTAAACAGAGCTTTGTGGACAGTTACAGTTCATTCCATAAATGTATCCAAAGTCTAAATGCAATTTGAATGTCGCTCAAAGACCTATTTTCTGATAGCCTAGTTAACTTTCATTTTCTCCCTAAGTTTTTCAGTGTTGAAATTTAATGAGCAGATGACAGATTATTTCATGGCTAATACTTCTATAAATTTGTAAACTTGTGATATAAAGATCTGGATTCTAATTTATTAGAAAATAAGTGAAGAATCTTGAGAGTCCCTTGGACTGCAAGGAGATCCAACCAATCCATTCTGAAGGAGATCAACCCTGGGGTTTCTTTGAAACTTCAGTACTTTGGCCACCTCATGCGAAGAGTTGACTCATTGGAAAAGACTGATGCTGGGAGGGATTGAGGGCAAGAGGAGAAGGGGATGCAGAGGATGAGATGGCTGGATGGCATCACTGACTCGATGGAGTCTGAATGAACTCCGGGAGTTGGTGATGGACAGGAAGGCCTGGCATGCTGCAATTCATGGGGTCGCAAAGAGTCGGATACAACTGAGCAACTGAACTGAACTGAAGCCTTTGATCTTGGTGCTATGCTGAGCAGAGCTCAGGTCTTAAAATTTATGTAAGCCTCTATAAATGATTTGAGGATAATAAAACACAATTTCACATTTTCATGAGAATCATAGGAAACCAAAAAGAACAAGATTATTCTATAATTCTTAATCATCTTCCTTATAAGATTATATCCAAAATCAATATTGTCTTTTCATTATTAATGCAGAATATATATTTTAAGAAACAATGAAATAGTGTAGTTTTATTCTTCAATAGTCTTAGTCTCTTTATGTTTTTATTGGCAATGGGTAACATAGTAGTTGCAATTATCTCTGGGGCTGTTAGAAAGTATACCACAATTTTAAGCTAGTGTTTTTTAATTCATTTCAATAAATAGTTTTTAAGTGTTTCTCACATACAATCTAGGTATAATATATTGCATAGAATAAAATGATGGAAAAAATGACTCTCTTCTCTAGGACCTAACAATATTATGTGAGCTTTAGATCTGGATAACAAAGCAAAGTTAGGATGCATGCTGTTGATATTTATAGTTTGATTTGAAATTAAACTTTTTATATGCCAATCATGATTATATGAAGATAATATCAACTGTGATGGTATCAGCATGACTTATGAAGTTAAATCCCTCATGATTACAAAAAGATAAGATTTAATCTTCCTGAGAGGAGCAGGGATACTTTCATAAAGGAGAAATAATTTATAGTAGACATGGAAAAAGAATTTCCAGTTTTAGAGAGAATAGCAAGAACAAAAGACTAGAAGTGGGAAAGTATAGGACATTTTATAAAATAAGCATTTTACTCTTACTAGAGATGATGTTACATGCAGTGAAGAAACAGATTTTTATCATCATGTTAAATAAGTATTATTCCCATTCTTGAATTTAAATTTGGAAACAAAAATTGGTATTTAATTCCATAGAAAAAGGAAATCTGATTAGATTTAAAAAAGAACTTTGTAAGAGCTTGGTTAAGAACATAATTAGCCCAATAAACATGCTTTTCTAAAAAGAGGAGGTATAGATGCCCAGATTTATCAAGAGATTATTTTAATGATCCAGAAGAGAATTAATGAAGGCTTGAACTACTCTGTTGTCAAAAGATTGGAAAGAATGGAATGGATTTTGTTTGTTTTTACAAATGGAAGAAATAGACTCTAAAGACAAGTTCCTAAATGCTGTGAGGATTTAAAGACAACTTTGTTCATACTGCAGAACCAAGAAAGTTGGACAAGGAGCAGGTTGTAAGATGGGCTGAATTTATCTGAAGGGCTGACAAGGCATCCAGGTAGAGGAAGCTTTTGAAAACACAGATCTGAAGCTCTAGAGAGAGATGCGAGCTAGAAATTTGATTCAGGAGTCATCTCAACAATGGTCCTATTCAGTCTATATCAATGTACTTACTATCAAGCCTAGATTCAGTATTCTATAAACTTTTTTCAATCAAACATTTATTAGAGTGTCCACACATTTTCTTCATGGCATTTTAAACTGCTATTTAAAATGGAAATTACACAGTCCCTCTTAGTTCTGTGAATATTGTAATACCTTTGTTTGTGATCTTAAAATAGAGAAAATACAACCCCTTTCTGGAGATTCTGGGAGCTTCAAGGACTACATGATTCTTAAGAACATGTTCTCAGGCTTCTGTCCTCATCCCACTAGCATAAGTAGCATGGTTCTGAGTAGACTATTTAATTTCTTTGTTAATTAATAAAGTGTGAGTGGCAATATTTACCCCAGAAATGTGCACTATTATTAAATGAGATGATGAAAGCACTATTCAAGTGTAAGGGATGATTTTTTAATGTCTGTTTTATTTCTTTGTTTTTGGCTGTGCTAGGTCTTCACTGCTGCACACAGGCTTTTTCTAGTTGCAGTGAGTGGAGGCCACTCTTTGTAGCAGTGCACGGGCTTCTCATTGTGGGGGCTTCTCATTGCAGAGCTCAGGCTCTAGACGCATAGGCTTCAGTAGCTGCAGCATGCAGGCCCTACAGTGTGGCCTACAGTAGTTGTAGAGCGTGAGCTTAGCTGCTTCATGGCAAATGGAATCTTCCCAGACCATGGATTGAACCCATGTCCTCTGCATTGGCAGGTGGATTCTTACCCACTATACCACCAGGGAAGTCCAGAGATGATTATTATGTTCTCCAACCACCTCTAGCTCGCATTCCCACGTGAAACATGCAGCCAACTGGATGGTGATTATAGTACATACCGGGTACCAGGCCTCACACAGGCTATATTTAGGGTTCAGTAGATTTAGGACATAACCATAAAGGATAGGGAGGAGGCATGATGTTGTTGGGCTGTGAGACTTTGGGCAAAGGAACAGTCACTTGCACCTTGGTTTACTGCTCAATAAAACAGAGATGATGCTAGAACCTCTTCATTAGGTGTTGTGACTCCTAAATGCTCAGAGTTATTAGCTATGCACTATCCCGCGGACAGAGGAGCCTGGTAGGCTGCAGTCCATGGGGTCGCTGAGTCGGACATGACTGAGCGACTTCACTTTCACTTTTCACTTTCATGCATTGGAGAAGGAAATGGCAACCCACTCCAGTGTTCTTGCCTGGAGAATCCCAGGGACGGAGGAGCCTGGTGGGCTGCCGTCTATGGGGTCACACAGAGTTGGACATGACTGAAGCGACTTAGCAGCAGCAGCAGCAGCATTACAGTAACGGGTTCAACTTTTCAGTCTTGGAGTTGGATTTGCAAAATGTAGTATTTATTTTCTTAAAAAATTAAAGTTAACATAGCTCTGCAGGCCTTAGGACAGCTATCGGCAAATTTCTTATCAGTTCAAGGTAACAGTCACTTCTGGTTCTAAAATGAATTCAATTCAGAATTCTGAGTCAGTTGAAGTTTTCACACCTGCTCCCTTTGCAGTTCATCATCTCTGGTGCTTAATTAGAGTCCAGGAATCAGATCAGGGGTGTCTGGTCCACAGGCCCACATGTTGTCAACTTTTATTGTTGCTCTCCACTGTTGTATAGCATGTTAACCTTGTACCTGTCATTGTGCACTGGTATTTGTCGCTGACACCCATGATCTGTGTAACTTAAAGTTAAAAAGTTCACATAGTGTGTCTTCATTACACTCCCCTCTATTGCTTGGCTGTTATGCAATAGTAACAAATAATCCCCAAGTCACAATGACTATAACAACAAAGAGTTATTTCTTGTTTAGGCTGCATATTTATTGAAGATCATAGCAGTTCCACTCAATGTCAGTCTTTGTTATAGGATACAATCTGCAGGAGTGGCTCCTATCAAGGACCTGGCTGATATTACTGTGGAGAGAGTGGAGCCACAAAATGGATCATAAAGATTTGCTAGAAAGCATTTACATTCAGTTCAGTTCAGTTCAGTCACTCAGTCGTGTCCAACTCTCTGTGACCCCATGAATCGCAGCACGCCAGGCCTCCCTGTCCACCACCAACTCCCGGAGTTGACTCAGACTCATGTCCATCAAGTCCGTGATGCCATCCAGCCATCTCATCCTCGGTCATCCCCTTCTCCTCCTGCCGCCAATCCCTCCCAGCATCAGAGTCTTTTCCAATAAGTCAACTCTTCGCATGAGGTGGCCAACGTACTGGAGTTTCAGCTTTAGCATCATTCCTTCCAAAAAATTCCCAGGGCAGATCTGCTTCAGAATGGACTGGTTGGATCTCCTTGCAGTCCAAGGGACTCTCAAGAGTCTTCTCCAACAGCACAGTTCAAAAGTATCAATTCTTTGGTGCTCAGCCTTCTTCACAGTCCAACTCTCACATCCATACATGACCACTGGGAAAATCCATAGCCTTGACTAGACGAACCTTAGTCGGCAAAGTAATGTCTCTGCTTTTGAATATGCTATCTAGGTTGGTCATAACTTTCCTTCCAAGGAGTAAGCATCTTTAGTTCCACTCATATCTCATAGACCAGAGGAAGTCACATGGCCAACTCTGACTTCAATGGTTGTGGAAGTATAACATTCTACCAAGGAGGAAAAGCAAATATTTTGAAATAATGTAATCTACTCCAACTCCCAAGGCTTCTTTGGGGCCCCCAGGTCCCTTTCTGGTGTAGCTGTTTCTCAGGCAGCCGTGTGTACTTTTCACATGTATCTCAGCATCAAGGTGAGCTGATCAGGACACTGGGATTGCCCAGTTACATTTGCCTGGATTCACAGAGTGCAGACTTTCAACTCTGTGGGGAGATATACAACAATCTAATGTCAGATATTCAAACACTTTTAAAACTCTGTTTCTAGTACAGTTCTGCACATAAAAAAACACATGATAGACTTCCTCCTACCATTTGCAAGGCCTGAGGGAAACATACACATGGGGGCTCCCATATTATGTCTAAATATTTAAGTTATGACATGCCGTGAAACTACTACATAAAATGTGCTCTAGCTTTCCACCTTGACAAATAAATCTTTATTAAAACCAGGAAGGCTAGTTCTTCATCAGAATGACAGAGAAGTAAGAACCTGCCCAGTCCCAGGACCCAGGCCCATTCTGATGGGCCCTTTTTTTTTTTCACCTCCAGCTCTCTGCCACACTCAAGGAGACCTCACACCCATACACAAGGCTATTTGAGCCAACCCTTCCATGCTTTATCTATATCCTCAGCATCTAGGCTGGAATTCACCAGCAGTCACTTGGTCTGCCTTTAGGGAGGCAGACTTGGGAAGAAGACTCATACAGGGCTTAAAAACAATCTCAGTGACATTTGGACTGGAAATTTAGGGACCCTGAAACTTCTAGAATGATCTAGAAAGAAGTATGTGAGCCATGGACGAGCACATACCTTTGGAGCCAAGACTCCTCACTTTTAGGGAAGAATGTAGACAGATGAGGGTCAAAATGGGGCCCTTTAAACAGATGGCATTCATGGGGACCCCCTGTCCTACAGTCTGAAGGTGCTAAGTCAAATAAACTTTAGAGTGTATTATTATAAATTATATCTATATCAAAGTGTACTTTCACATATTTGTGTGTGTCAGTAGTATAATCTAATCGTGACTAGATCCTAAGAGACCGTCTTTCAAGACTATCTGCTTGTTTCATTTTTGTTAAGCTGCAGGCACTGATTCCAGTAGAATCACACTCACCTGGCTTCTAAGCAAAACTAATCTAGCCAGAAAGCATTTAAACAGCGCTTGTCCCTTTCATAACATATCATTCTTTTAAAAATTTATTTACTTATTTAGTGAAGGATAATTGCTTTACAGAATTTTGTTGTTTTCTGCCAAATATCAACATGAATCAGCCATAGGTATACATCTGTCCCCTCCCTCTTGAACAGGGTACTTTTCTTTTGGGAAATAATTTCCCAAAATTTCCTTGTAAGTAATTATCTTCTTTAATACTTTTAATAGACAGCACTACTTCTAAAACTGCATGTACTTTTAAGGCCTTTATATCTACTGTGTAAAGCAATACATATTTGTCTTTGCAAATAACAAAGTTTCTGACTTTTGTCTAAGAACATGATACTAATTTGTCAGCAGACTGTCTTCATCATTGCTATGGATCACAAGAGACTTGCCTGCCTTCCCTGGCATGATCTCTGCTCTTTGAGAAAGGAGATGTCTTTTGTACACAGGCTGCCAAGATTTGAGGGCTGTGCTGATGGCCAAAGAAGTTTTGCTCTAGGTGAAATTAAATGAGACTTCAGCTGTGGCCTCACTTGTACCCAAACTTCATGTTTCCTACTTCCAACATAATCGTTATATACAATTGGCTTAAATGAATCAGTGGCATTTACGATTAGGCTGGCAAGTCTTCCTTAGAAAAACAAAGAATAAAGATTCTTCACAAATGTGAGTTATAGTTCTGTGTGGATATAAGAATACCCTTCTTTTTTTTCAGCAGTCACCCACTACAAAGACAGTACTTTTAAAAATTGCCAATTTGTTTTATCTTATGTGTATTTATTTATTTTTTTTTTTTTGATTCTCAAATGGGGAAAATATGAAACAGGAATTCCTGCATGTAACCAAGCTGAAACAAGAAAGACAATTACTTTTCCCTAATGAAATATTCTATTTCCTTAGTTTGCTGTTCATTAATTTCCCAACTTCATTTTATGCTGATCTAGATTTCAGTAGTTTTCCCTGAACACAACTTGAACAAAAGATGTTTAGATTAATTTTTTTTAAAAAAATTATTGTGTATCTGTGGTGTGAGAGGCACTTTTCTATGAGCTGGATAATGATAAAAGACAGCCCAGATTTTTACTGTCATGGAACTTTCATTTT
Source organism: Oryx dammah (assembly GCF_014754425.2). Taxonomy (NCBI): domain Eukaryota; kingdom Metazoa; phylum Chordata; class Mammalia; order Artiodactyla; family Bovidae; genus Oryx; species Oryx dammah. The sequence continues at coordinate 61,361,746 of NW_024070212.1, read as the reverse complement.
GGACCTGAAGTAAGGACAGATTAGAACAGAAAAAATAAATAAATTATTTAAAATAGTGATAATTATGACTCCTCAAAATGTTACTGGGACAGAGAATGATTGGGGAGTATAATGTATGGTGTACTCTCTTTGATAAGAGATAAGATTTCAGCTGAAAACTTCTTTATGAAAAAGATGAAACAATGCCTATGAACATTTGGAGGAAAACTCAGCTACAAGTAAACTTCAAAGACAACAGTCCAAAAAAAGGACCAGTTTGGTGTGTTTCAGGATTGGGAAAAAAGTCATTGTACTGGGAGATTAATGAACAAAGAAAACAATAATAGGAAATGAAGAAGGCTCAATACCCAGGAGTCAAATTAATTACGGTATCCCAGAGCATTGTAAGATACCTTCTATTTTACTTTTAGGACAGAGTCACTAGAGGATTTTCAGCTAAAAAGTAATGTGGTATAAGTTATAATTTTAAGAGATTACTTTGGTTGTTGATTGTAGAATGTGTTTTGGGTCAGCGTAGGGCTTCCTTGATAGCTCAGGTGGTAAACAAGCTGCCTGCAATTCAGGAGACCCAGGTTCAGTCCCTGGGTCACAAAGATCCCCTGGAGAAGGGAAAGGCTACCTGCTCCAGTATTCTTGCCTGGAGATTTCCACGGAGAGAGGAGTCTGGCGGGCTACCGTCCATGGGATCTCAAAGAGCTGGAGATGATTCTGACTAACACACTATGCAGTACTGGATGATAGGGTGGAAAAGAGTGAATGCATGGAGTCAATTAAGACAGAATAATAATTTGCAGCCTGGATCCCTTTCTGATTTTAAACCTTTCCATACAGAAAGAAAATATGACATCATCTAAACTCTTTGGTTGTCATTTTTCTTTTTGGCCCTTCAGTTTGTATCCCCATTAATTCTTGGTCTCTCTTCTCCTTTATCTAAGATATGAAGTCACTGACACTTCCTGCAAGCATTCAGAGCTGCACCTCTGACTCCCTTTTTGTAGAGGAATGTGCAGAATTTTCCTCTGGTGAAAATACCACGATATGTAGTTGTTGCATATAGAATGACCAGACCTTGATATCCAGATAAATGAGAACAGTATTTATAGAAGCTACTCATTATTGTTCAAAATTGCTAAATATTCATAAGCATATCTATGATCCCCATAATTTCAGATAATAGGCAGATATATTTTGTTTTTGCCTCTTTCTGGCTTAGTTATTATAAGTTCTTAAAATGTAAGTGATGAGAAAAACAGCTTCATGAACATAGAAATTTTTTCAAGCTATGAAAAAGCAAAAAAATCTATTTTTTTCTGATTTCCTCCCCACTCCCAAGTTATTGGATGCTGGCAGCTGAGCACATTAAGAGGATTAGAAACATGCATGGTCTTCTACTTAGTTTTCTGTCCTTATCATACATGTCCAGTCTAATTTCTGGAACATCACTTTTGTTGTCAGTTATTAATCTTTCTGAGGTGGAACACTTAGTGGTTTTGGTTCAGTCAATAACTTCTCTGGTATTAAAATGCTCTCTAAATGCAGTGACTCATGTGTGTTCTTTAATTTCATTTCTGGCTCGGTGTCTCAGTCTTTCCCTTTGGTGGAGCCATCGCGGGGCCCAACTCCATAGAACTATTTATTAATATGAAAAAGTCTCTGGATTTAGTGGATAGAGGGAAGTATTACCCATTGCTAGGAAGTGTTGAGTGATTTCCACAATTCCTTTTCTCCGAAATCTCATTATTGTGATTTCTGTGCTTTCAAAGGATGGGTGTTCACAACAGAAATGAGGTTGTGGTTTAGACTGAAAAAAAGCCATAAATAGGAAAAATATCACCAGGTTTTCCAACAGATGCTCTCTCTGCCTCAAAGCTTGAGTCTATCAAATTATTGAAAGGAGCATTTGTAACATCATGCCTCAGTGAGGGATAGAAAAAAAAACCCTCAGGTATCTTTATGAAATATTCTATGTATTTAGAATTAACAACTAAGTGAGCAAGAAATTTAAAAGATGTGTTGCTAAAACTTAAAAACTATGTTGTGATTTGCTTGGGCCACTGTCATAAAAATCTTTTCTTAAGAATGCTACCTTATTCTTGAGTCCAAATAACCAAGCATTCATTTTATCTTTTTTAGGAGGTGGCACCTTTGCTTTAAATTTAGCCACAGGTGATTCAGTACATGTCAGTTCATGTAAACGTTGCAAGTTTTATACTCAGCAGCCCACATCATCTTTGTCAGTACTAGTTTTTTGACCAAATCTTAGATCTAGAAGAAAGTGACTTAGTATTTCTATGGCTGATGTGTAGAATTCAATGCAAATATTGTAATGGAATAATTGTGGACTATTTTATGTATTCATGAAGTCATTTTCCATATTCTAAACTAATTAATGCAGAAATTCTTAGAAGATTCTGACTGTGAACTCTGGATTGATTTGCTCCTAGCAACCACTTCTATTTCAGGCCATGTCTTAATATGTCTGGGTATGATAAGTCACTTCAGTCATGCCCAACTCTTTGCGACCCTATGGACATAGCCAGCCAGGCTCCTCTGTTCATGGGATTCTCTAGGCAAGAATAATGGAGTAGTTGCCATACCCTCCTCCAGGGGATCTTCCTGACCCAGGGATCAAACCACGTCTCTTGCATCTCTGGCACTGTAGGCAAATGTTTAACTGCTGAGCCACCAGGGAAGCCCATATCTTACTAGAGAGGACCTTAAAGCAAGAACATCAGGTTCTGTCATCTACCTATTGCAAGTTCTATTGTAACAATGAGCCAGGATGGCTAGGGTTGTGCTGTGGTAACAAGCAACTATAAAATATCAGCATCTTCAAATAAGAAAAGTTTTCATACTCGCTCATGATGCATGACCACTGAAAGCAGGCCAGGGGTATCCTGCTCTTTGGGGTCAGTGTGAGATCAGACTGAATAAAAAGCCACCATACCCTGCAGGTTGAGCCAAAGAGGAAAGCGCTCAGCAAAGAACATTAGGGTATGTGCTGGGGCAATTTAGTTTATGCTCTCAATCAGAAGTGACACACTCACAACTTCCTGGTCTGGAGGAATCACATGTGCCTAAGGGGCATGGAGAGAGGAAAGGGGGTTTGTGCCAGTTGTAGGAAATACTATCCTACAAATATCATAAAGGTAGAACAATAAGAAGTTTTGATAACCACTCAAATGAGTACCATCACTTTACAACTGGCCTTCTTTGAGGTTTTTATGGACTGTTACATTGAACTTTGGATACCTGGTTTCTTTATACCAACTTAGCCTGAACAATCAGTTCTTGAAGGAAGGTTAAAAGAAAGAAAGAAAAAAAAAAAAAAAACTGCTGAGCTGAAGAAGCAGAGAAACAGTGGCACATTGCTTTTCTGCCTTTGATAATGATTAGTTAGGAAGGGAAAGCTGGTACTGGTATTAGTCTCCTTCCTGACACTTGCACGACAGCCATGCCATGAACTGACTTGCCCCAGCACATACTGTAATGTCAGTGGAGTCTAAGCAGTTAGTTGCATCGTGTGTCTATGATTTCCTGTGACAGAACTGTGTCTATCTGGCACTTTCCTGGCATCCTTGGACTTCTGCTTCTCGGTGAAATATTTTCACACCAGGAAATCCAGAAGTATTCAAAATCATTCATTGAGAACTTGGAGAAGAATGAAAAAAAATTTATGAGTTGTGCTTCAGCTTTGCTTAAGGGAATTCCTTTGGCCCACTCCCAAGCATTCTATTAACTTCCTCAGATTTCACCAAAGAATGTTAATCATAATCTCAACTTCCCTATCTATTAGGCAGATATATCTACCTTCAACTGGGAACAGTGAGCTGTTCAGTGCAAGCACTCACCAGGAATAGAGGCTTGAGCTCAGTTCAGTTCAGTTCAGTCACTCAGTCGTGTCCGAATCTTTGAGACCCCATGAACCGAAGCATGCCAGTCCTCCCTGTCCATCACCAACTCCCGGAGTTTACCCACACTCATGTCCATTGAGTCGGTGATGCCATCCCACCATCTCATCCTCTGTTGTCCCCTTCTCCTCCTGCCCTCAATCTTTCCCCAGCATCAGGGTCTTTTCAAATGAGTCAGTTCTTCGCATCAGGTGGCCAAAGTATTGGAGTTTCAGCTTCAACATCCGTCCTTCCAATGAACACCCAGGACTGACCTCCTTTAGGATGGACTGGTTGGATCTCCTTGCAGTCCAAGAGACTCCCAAGAGTCTCCTCCAACACCACAGTTCAAAAGCATCAATTCTTGGCACTCAGCTTTCTTTAGAGTCCAACTCTCACATGTATACGTGACTATTGGAAAAACAATAGCCTTGACTAGACAGACTTTGTTGACAAAGTAATGTCTCTGCTTTTTAATATGCCATCTAGGTTGGTCATAACTTTCCTTCCAAGGAGCAAGCATCTTTTAATTTCATGGCTGCAATCACCATCCACAGTGATTTTGGAGCCCCCCAAAATAAAGTCAGCCACTGTTTCTACTGTTTCCCCATCCATTTACTTTATTGCCCATGAAGTGATGGGACTGGATGCCATGAACTTAGTTTTCTGAATGTTGAGCTTTAAGCCAACTTTTTCACTCTCCTCTTTCACTTTCATCAAGGGGCTTTTTAGTTCTTCTTCACTTTCTGCCATAAGGGTGGTATCATGTGCATATCTAAGGATATTGATATTTCTCTTGGCAACCTTGATTCCAGCTTGTGCTTCTTACAGCCCAGCATTTCTCATGATGTACTCTGCACAGAAGTTAAATAAGCAGGGTGACAATATACAGCCTTGACATACTCCTTTTCCTATTTGGAACCAGTCTGTTGTTCCATGTCCAGTTCTAACTGTTGTTTCCTGACCTGCATATAGGTTTCTCAAGAGGTAGGTCAGGTGGTTTGGTATTCCCATCTTTTTCAGAATATTCCACAGTTTATTGTGATCCACACAGTCAAAGGCTTTGGCATAGTCAATAAAGGAGAAATAGATGTTTTTCTGGAACTCTTTTGCTTTTTTGATGATCCAGCAGATGTTGGCAGTTCGATCTCTGGTTCTTCTGACTTTTCTAAAACCAGCTTGAACATCTGGAAGTTCATGGTTCACGTATTTCTGAAGCCTGGCTTGGAGAATTTTGAGCATTACTAGCGTGTGAGATGAGTGCAATTGGGCTGTGTGGCGCAGGTCCGGTCGAGAGGAGCTACTCCACGTCCAAGGTCAGGAGGGGCAGCAGTGCTCATGTCCAAGGTAAAGGCTTGAGCTCACTGCTTCTTAAAATTATCAAGCATCCATATAAGGCTTTTTTCTTCTGAATTCTCTTCTTTAGGCTTTTCTCAAGTGTAATTTACATACAATAAAAGCACACATTGAAAACATACAATTTTATATAATTTATATAAACACAAGTGAAACCATCAACATGGTCACAGAATGAATGTATTCATCAGTCCTAAAAGTTTCCTGGTACTACGTTTTCATGCCACCTGCTGGTTCTTCCCTCTCCTATCCCAAGACAATGATTTCTGTCACTGTAGATTAGCTCACATTTTCTAGAACTTTATATAAAGAGAATCAATAGTATGTGAATTTGTTTATCTGACTTCTTTCACCTAGTATGCTTATTCTGATATTTATCTCTGGCATTGTATCAATGTTGATTCCTTTGTATTGCTGAATGTACTGTGTCCTCAGCCTCTCAGTTGTGTCTGATTCTGTGGGATCCTATGGACTGTAGCCCACCAGGCTCCTCTGACCATGGCAGTCTCCAGGCTAGAATACTGGAGTGGGTTGCCATGCCTTCTTCCAGGGGATCATCTGGCCCAGGGATCAAACCCATATCTCCTGCAATGCAGGCAGATTCTTTACCACTGAGCCACTGGGGAAGCCCTCTTGCTGAATAGTATTACATTAACTGAATACATCACACATACACATATAAATAAATACACATATAAACACACATACAATTACCTGTTGATAAACATGTAAGTTGTTCCTAACTTTTAATATTACTAATAAATATTCTATAGATTTTATATACAAGTCTTTGTATGAACACATTTTCATTTATTTTATGTAAATACCTATGATTGGAATGACTAGATTATTTGGTAGATATATATTTAACCCTTTAAGAAACTGAAAAACTGTTTTCCAAAGTGCTTTCACCATGTCATATTCTCAAAAGCACTGTATGGAAGTTCCAATTTCTCACTAAACACTTGGCATTGTCAATCTTCTCCATTTTAATACTTGTTTTCTGATATTTCCATGTGGATTTGATTTCCACTTACCCAATGACCAATGATACTAAATATCTGGTCATATGCTTATTTACTGTCTATATGTTATTTTTGGTGAACTATCTCTTTAAGTCTTTCGCCCTTTTTTATTTGAATGTTTTATTCAGTTATTTTTGAGAGAAGAGAGATAAATTTTCTATTGTTGAAATAATTAAAAGAAATTTAGCTTCTTTTTTTGAAACTTTAAAGAAATGTACAAAGACATGGTTGCTATCAAGCATTTAAGAGTAATTTGTCAACCCAGTGTCCATCAACTCCTACTATGTATATATTCCCTACAAACATGGTACTATGCTATACAACTATCATACAACCATCAAATTTAAGAAATTAGCAATTATATATTATTGTCATTTAATAGTCAAATCCCAGTAAAATTTTGCCAGTTATTCCAATAATGACTCTAAAGACATAAAAATCCAGTGTAGAATCATATGTTGCATATGGTTGTCATTTTTCTTCACTCTCCTTCATTCAGCAAAATTTATTTACTCTTTCTTACACTTTTAGAAGCTTAATGCTTTTAAAGTGTACAGAACAGTTATTTTGTAGAATGAATGTCCTTCAGTTTAGGCCTAACTTCTGGTTATGCATTTCTGACAGAAATATTGAATGTGCTGAATCCTTTTCATCAAATATTATTTTAAAAATATTGAGGTATAATTGACAAGCAATAAACTTACTTGTTCATATTTAAAGTATATAATTTGATAAGATTTAATCTATGTATATACTTTATCATAATTAACACAATAAGCATATCTATAACTTTCCCAAAAGTATTCAGGAGCCCTTTGTAATGCTTTATTCCAAACTTCCTCTCCCATCGCCAAACAACAACTAATTTGCTTTCTGTCACTGTAAATTAGTTTGTATTTTCTAGAATTCTATACAAATGTAATCATACAATATGCACTATTTTTGTCTGGCTTCTTTCACTTGGCATAATTATTTTGAGATTCATCCATGTTGTAGTATGTATCAATATTTATTCCTATTTTTTTTTGTGTTTTTAAGCAGTATTCTATTGCATGATATACCACAGTTGTTGGCACTTGTTGATGGACATTTGTGTTGTTTCCATTTTTTGACTATTACAAATAAAGCTGCTATGAACATTCATGCACATGTCTTTGTATGGACATATGCTTTTATTTTGCTTGAGAAAAACTTTGGCATGAAATAAGCAGATCATATGGTAGGTGTATGTTTAACTCTTTAAGAAATTCCCAAATATTTTTTTTAAGTGGTTGCGCCATTTTATATTCACTAGCATTACATGAGATGTCCAATTTGTTCACTTCCTCACCAGCACTTGGTAGGGTCAGACTTTTTAATTTTAGCAATTCAAGTGGTGTGTAGTGACATCTCATTGTGGTTTCAGTTTAAAATTTGCTAATGACTAATAATGTTGAGAGTTTTTCATGTGCTTGTCAAATATTGAAGATGGTAGTTCAACAAGATGAAATGATAGCAGAGTACTGGAACCACCACCTGGAGGAGAACCACAGAAGCACCAGGAGCATGGGTTTTGTAGATTATGCAAATAATGTCCATTGTTTTAAGCCATTGAAATTTGGGAATATGTCTGATACAGCAAATAGCATTGCTGTTAATAATACAGAAGTCATTACATCCAGAAAGATAGGCCAATAATATTTTTACATTTTTCTACTGATGTTCTTCCTCTTTGTCTGGACTTCGGCTTCTAGTCCTTGATGGAATATTGAAGCCCACTGAGACAACAGTGCTTGGAGTTTAATTGAAAGGTGTGACTACTGTGCAACAGTCCTTTTAATCAAAATGTTAAAAAGGAAACTTTATTAAACTGTGATTGAATATATAAAATTAAGATGTAATGCATTTTAAATATATTAGCTCAAATAATAAAATATTAAATTAAGATTTAATAAATTAAACACAGATTAAACTAGATTGAAAAAATACTTTTAAAAATCTCAAATACACCAGAGGAATTATTAACCGTTTTATTTAAAACTGAAATTCTATCAAGTTCCAGAGCAATAAAATGGGAACTGTTGAAGGAAACAGCACATTGGGTATACAGCCATTGTACACTAGGTAAAGAGATTATCAAAAGACTGAAGTAAATTTTTAATACTCTTCTTTAAAGTGTGTGAGAATAAGAGCAAAATGAAACAGCATGCTGAATCTACCAGATCCCAAGAGGTCCCAGTGGCAGTGCCAACCCTCATGGTAAGCACACAGTTCATCTATTTAGAACTGTTATCTTTTCCCATGCCCAACATAAAAGCTTCTTGAAAGTGATATCGTTGTTTGTGCTTATATATTTTCATGAGACAGGCTGGATCTCTACAGATACTGGCCTTTGGGTCTAGAAAGACTCTTTTCACAGGGGAAAAACAGTAGTAAGAGTAAAATATCTTCATCAAAAAAAGTGTCAACTGAAACAAAAATGACTTAAGACTCTGTTTTTCATGTTTAATCCTGAGGATAAATGAATGCAAACATATCTTTGTAGTGAACTTAATAAGTGCCAGTACAAAACCCTTAAATAAGCATTGTCTCATGCAATTTTTATAACGGTACTATGAGAAAAGTATTATTTTTCTGATTATACAGATGGGGAAATATCAGGGAGGACAAGACATTTTCCAGGGTTGAAACAGCTAGAAATCAATGTAATCAGACTCAAGATTTTCTCTCTCTTACTCCGTATCCCATGCTGTTTCTATTACTGAAACTCTGTGTGTGTGTGTGTGTGTGTGTGTGTGTGTGTGTGTCTATTCTGGATGACAAGAGTGGTTTGTATTTATGGCTAAATTATATCCTTGAGGGAATTCAGGCAGTTTCCCAGATGACAAGTCACTATGCATAATCATAAGAATTAAATGAAAGTACAGATGATAATAATAATAATAATAAATAAGTATAGCAGTTACTATTAATTAAGCACTTAATGATGTGAGACACACTGATAAATACTTTGCTTGCAATAACTTGTTTGATCATCTGAATGACTTGTGAAATAAGCTCCTTCACTACCTCCATTTTATAGATCAGAAACCTGAGATTTAGCTTAAGAAACATCTGCAAGGCCACAGAGTTTTTAACTCACAAGGCTGGATTCAAACTCAGCATTACCTGCACTCCATTCCACCCAGTAAATCAATCTCCATCCACTCTTCATTGGCATATTTAGATTGACTGATATGAGAAAAATAGAATTGAGGACCACCTTGGTTTCTACTCTAAACCTCCTCAGCTGGCCCTTTCCCAAGTCTTAGAAGCTGTAACAATAGACTCATGTTCATGCAGGGTCATTACCAGACGGACATGACATTTTTGTGTTAAATACTAGAATAAGCAAGGAAGACATTGCTAGGTGGTTTTACAAGTACCAGACAGGTGAATAAAGTCAGTTGTTATTTCATGTCTTTTTTTTTTTTGGCTGTGTTGGGAGGCTGGCAGGATCTTATTTCCCTGATCTAAGTTCCCGGGCCCAAGGCAGTGAAAGCTACAAGTCCTAACCACTGGACTGCCAGGGAATTCCCTACTTAATATCTTTCCTCATTTTCTTTCACTCTTCAGCCACCTGTAATCTGACTTCAATCTTCTTCACTCCACCAAAGTTTACTAATGACAACAAATTATCAAATATCAATGGCCTCTTTTGAGACCTCATTGCTTTTGGTTATATTTAAAAAGTCCACCACCCTATTCTCAATATTGTTTCCTGACAACTTCTAAAGTGTTCATTTTTCTGTTGTTTTTCGTACTTCTCAAATTGTTCCTTCAATTTTTTTTCATCTTTTTCATTTTCATCTCCATCTGACTGCTAAATTTCTAACCTTCTGCATTTGGTTTTTACTCTATGCTGTTCCATTTCCTTCTATGGGTATTACCTGCAGCACAAAGACATCATGTGTGTTTTTTTATTTTTTTCCCATCTAATGTGTCTTATTTCAGTCAAAAGTATAGCCTTCTGGACACTGTTTTTTGGAAGAGTTAATCCACACTCCTATTTCCAAATCTATCTCAATATAATATATTTATCCATATACAGAACCAGATTTCTAACTCTCTACATCTCAATATGGGCTTCCCTGGTGGTTCAGACTGTAAAGAATCTGCCTGCAATGCAGGAGATCTGAGTTCAATCCCTGGGTACGAAGATCCCCTGGAGAAGGAAATGACTACACACTCTTGCTTGGATTTCACGGCAGAGGAGCCTGGAAGGGCTTCAGTCCGTGGGATTACAAAGAGTCAGATGTGACTGAGTGACTAACTTTCACTTTTCATGTCTCAGTATTTTTGGATACCTATAGTGAGATGTCAAATGTAATGTGCTACAAACTGATCTTATCCTAACTATATGTTGATTAAGAACATGCCTGCTAGAGTCTTATTTTTCCACTGATTAGCTGTCACCTTGGGCTTCCCAGGTTCAGTGGGTCAACAATCCATCTGCAATACAGGAGACACAGGCAGACTCAAGTTGATCCCCAGCTCGGAAAAATCGCCAGGAAGAGGGCATGGCAACGCACTCCAGATTCCTGCTTGGAGAATCCCATGAACAGAGGAGCCTGCTTGACTACAGTCCACAGGGTCGCAAAGAGTTGGATACGACTGAAGTGATGAGCACACACGCACAGCTGTGATCTTGCAAGTTATTCAGTTGCCCTGCGTTTCATATTCTTACTTGATAAAGTGGAGATGATTATATGACCTTCACTGTTAGTGTGACTTGATTAATTGTACTCCAGTCAGGTCTTTTTTGTTTAGCTGCTCTGAATCTGCTGATTCCCAATCACTTCCCATGCCATTATGTTCACTGATCTTGATCAGAGTAGAGAGTTGTTTTGTTGTTCAGTGACTAAGTCGTGTCTGACTCTTTGCAACCCCATTAACTTGCAGCATCCTAGGCTTTCCTGTCCACTGTCTACCAGAGTTTGCTCAAATTCATGTCCATTGAGTCAGTGATGCTATCTAACCATCTCATCCTCAGCCACCCCCTTCTCCTTTTGCTTTCAATCTTTCCCAGCATCAAGGTCTTCTTCAATGAGTTAGCTCTTCACATCACGTGACCAGAGCATTGCAGCTTCAACTTCAGCATCTGTCTTTCCAATGAATAATTGGATTTTATTTCCTTTAGGATTAACTGATTTGATTTCCTTGAAGTCCAAAGAATCTCAGGAGTCTTCAACAGCACAATCATTTGAAAGCGTCGATTCTTCGGTGCTCAGCCTTCTTTATGGTTCAACTCTCCCATCCCTACATGACTGCTGGAAAAACCATGGCCTTGACTATACAGACCTTTGTCAGTCAAGTGATGTCTCTGCTTTTTAATATGATGTCTATGTTTGTCATAGCTTTCCTTCCAAGGAGCAAACATCTTTTAATTTCATCTTTTAATCACCACCATCAGCAGTGATTTTGGAGCCCAAGAAAATAAAATCGGTCACTGCTTCCACTTTTGAGAGACTCATAACCAAAATTTCACCATGTCTGTCTGTACATTATCAAATATTGATCTCAAATATGAAGGTGTATGAGTTGAATTTTTCTGGCAACAGGAAGTGCTTTTCCTAATTTGTTTAAGACACCCGTAAAATTGTATTACTTAAGAAAGTTTAATGTTTGGGTACATGTGTAGCAAAATGTCTGCTATAGTTGCCTGTTATCTGAAAATGGCTTTGCCTTGTGCTGTAATGCAGCTGGAGAAAAGAATCTAACCTCTAGATTGTGAAGAACACTCTTCCTATTTTCCTGAAGAAGACCAAGTTCAAACAGGTTCAAAGAGTTATATGCACATACACGCATTTTCCTCTTGGAGGGTAAGTCAGTGAGTCACTGAATTTATGCTACTTTACAAGACTAGCAAAGTTGTTACCCGTCCAAATGTGTGATTTAACCATTTCAAGATTCATAAAGTAAGCCTATATTTGCACTGATCATTCACTATCCTTACAATACTTTGTCCATTTGATACCTCCCTATACATACTACAAAATATTTTCTACTATTTCCGTTTTAATAGAATCTCTTCTGATCCACTCTGCAGAAGCACAGCAATTTTTATAATATATAATATAGATAACCACAATAATAACAATATATTCCATAATAACACCATGTTCTGTGTGCCTAGTGAGAACCAACCTTATGACAAGCTTATTAGGTAGGATCTCTGTTTTACGGAAATAAGGATTTAGTTAAACTGAGTAACTCGTGCAAAGCATACAGTTTCCTTCATAAAACCAAAATTTAAACCCAATCTCTCTGCCATTAGCTCATACTTCCTCTTCCACTGCCATTCTTCCCACATGTTCTAATAAATATTTCTCTCCTTATATAGGTCACCTAATATGCAACTCCAATAACAAGCATCATTGTTTTTAATTTCTACATTTCCATTACAGTGTCTATGATATAAAAGAGTCTTTAAAATATATGTTGAATAAATGAGTCAAACAAATAGTACTCAAATGTTGCATTTGTATTGAGCATTTATTGACAGAAAAGAGTTTATGCCGAGAAAATGTGGTCCCAATTTCAAGTAGCTTATACTCTTCCAATTTAGTAGCACTGCCCACAGTGTGGGAGACCAAGGTTCAATCCTTGGGTCAGGAAAATCCTCAGGAGAAGGGACTGGCAACCCACTCCAATATTTTTGCCTGAAGAATTCCATGGACAGAGGAGCCTGTTAGGCTACAGTACATGGGATTGCAAATAGTCAGATATATCTGAACGACTAACAGTGTTACTTCAATGGACTAGTAGAAAGGCACAAAGGAAGGCATTGATGGATTCAAATTTGTAATTCTGATTTTGCCAATGCCAGGATTCAGAAAGTCATATAACTTTCTGTTGCATGACTTCCTGGCATTTTGAAAGCCAGAAGGTTACATTATGTAATCAAAAAACCAACTTCCCATTCTTGACAATCTGTACTGCCCTCTAGAAAATCACTCCTTTATTGCAATACACAGTTCTTATGTGTAAATCACTGGCATTTGGCAAAAACTGGCTTAAAGGATTTGCAAACTGCAACAGATTCTACTTCAGGAAGCACAGGTTTATGAATCTGTTAAAATTTTTGAATGATTATGAGTAGCAGAAGGGTTGATCTAGGCATTTTACTTTTGCTATTTTATTTCATCTTGAACTCAAAGTTTCAATTCCCTCTCTTCATAATGGAGATTCTGTGAGGATATAAAAGAATGTCCTAAGTAGGAATGGACACATAGTAGGTACTCAGGAAAATGTCATTTTCTTTTCCTATTCTGTCTCTAATCATTTCTCTTACCATCTACAGACCATTAATGTCTTTCTTGTTCATTTAGTCTGTTACACTGAACTTCAAAACAGATTTAACCTTAATAGAGTGCCAGAATTGACCAATCAAAACAGGTCCTTGCTTCATCATCAGGGCTCTCTAGCCACCTGAGGTAGACTTGTGGGTCCTGGTGTACTATTAAGACTGGGTCTGGCTTCCCTGATAGCTCAGTTGGTAAAGAATCTGCCTGCAATGCAGAAGACCTTGATTCGATTCCTGGGTCGGGGAAATCTGCTGGAGAAGGGATAGGCTACCCACGTCAGTATCCTTGGGCTTCCCTTGTGGCTCAGCTGGTAAAGAATCCACCTGCAATGCAAGAGACCAAGGTTCAATCCCTGGGTTGGGAAGATCCCCTGGATAAGGGAAAGGCTACCCAGTCCAATATTCTGGCCTGGAGAATTCCATAGACCGTATCGTCCATGGGGTTGCAAAGAGTGGGACATGACTGAACGACTTTCACTCACTCACTCACAGATTATTTGAGTCTCACAGTCAGAAGTGCATCAACCTGCATTATTCAATTTGGATTTGTCTAAAAATCACTGGAAATACCAACTGCAATTTATAACATTCTCCCGTACTTGATACTTTCTTTAAACTAATTTTTAACATATTTAGTTCCTTTTAAAAATGAGAAGTAAACAAACAAACAAAAAAGCTTCTTTAATGTAACCAGATGAAATAGTCAAATTTTTATCGAGTGCTTATATTGAGCAAGGTATTATAAAATTCACTGCTAGAACATATGAAAACATATGGAGAAAAGAACCCTCAAAATCAGTAGTTTGATTCTACTGATGTAAAATAAGAAATATTAGCATCTACAAATTATAATGGAGATGTAATTTCATGAAAGGAAATAGCTGTCAATGATTCCCAACAACTTTTAGGCACAAATTATCCAAATTTTTGAATAGCAATTCCGAGATCTGAAGTATGATTTAATTAGATAATTTTTTTTCTTTGGACTACAACATTGTCAAGCAAAATTTCAGATTATAATCCTCTTAACTGACTGGAGACTGTATGTATGTATGTAGCTCCTAAGATTTTAGTGTCCTCTCACAAAATATTGTTTCAAAAATAGTAAGAGCAATATGTCCAGGACAGTTTTGTCCTGCTTTTCCACCCACTAATGTAAAAACTGAGAGCATTTGTTAAAGAACCCATCAAAAGATCATTTCTGATTACAACACAAAGACATTCACATTTCCTGAGTAAAGAGATTATAGGGAAAATTAGTCACTAGTTGATCATAACTCGGCAGAAAATTGCTAAGTATACAAAAACCATATAAGAACTGAGAAAAAAAAATCTTATTAATGAAATGTCACAAAATATCATGGTTCATTATGGTCCTAACTTCCTGACGCTTACTGAACCATAGAATTTTATATTAATTGTTTTTTTATGCACATATTTTAAAAAATATACCAAAAATCTTAATCAACTAATTCACTAAATACAATGAACAATTTTTGAAAAAGTAATTTTAAAATATTTTAAATGCCTTACTTAAAGATTACAATGTGCAAGATATCTAAATTCAACCAAATTAATTATTATGTAGCAGCTTTAAGCTTTAATTTTAATTCTTGGATTTACTGAACTCAAGAAAGTATTTAGCAACCTGTTTATGTGTTATGTATGTTGTAATTAAAACTGTAAATGTATTCATAAGCACATTTATAAAAATTATAATGGCATGTGTTTAGAACTTTTTTTAACAGAGTTGTAAAAGGAGTAAAAGACTGTTGAAAGTGAAGTGTCTTTATAGCTTCATTTTATCTTTCATTTCCTTGTCATGCTTAAGTAAGGATTTTTTTTGGTTAAATGGTATCAGGATTTTCTTATTGCACAAGCTTCCATATGGGTAAAACCTTCTTTACTCCCTAAGATATATGTCATACACTTGATTAAACTATTAGATTTCTGATGTTAATGTTAAAATTAAGTAAATAGTGGAATTTATGTGTGAAAATATGCAGGTTGGGTCAAATCAACACCATTTTCTTAATTTGCCCAGAAATAAAAAGAGGAAAATAATTTACTAGAGTTCCTTACTTTGTATTTTTCTTTCTAATATTCTGTGTGTCTAAGTCATATGAAATAAAATCTAATAGTAAACATTCCTCTAGCTACAACTTCAAAATACAATATTACTGATTTTATACATTATTTTGAAACCAACTCCAAAAGTATTATTCTCATTTTAACATATGTTTGAGAACTAAAGTATATTGGGAAAAATAAAACACTTCTTTTGAGGATCTCTCTGCATCTTTTTTTAAAAATTGGACTATTATACTTCTAGGGACCATCCTACATATAAAGATTATAAGTATTTGCTTATAAATATTATATTTTTAAAAGACTTTTCATACCTATATCTCTTCTTAGGCCAGTTAATTGTACTTTTTCTTGTATATTGACATCACAGTTCACTGGTTGCTCAGTTAACTGAAATATTTTTATTTAAAACAACACAAAATCGTATATTCAGAATTCAAACCTGAATTACTGAATCTTGATGTACAATTTAACAAGTAGAATTCAAACTTTTCATTTGATTTTAATGGGAAAGCTGTTTCTGTGTTCAATAGTACAGCATTTGCTTAACAGAACCTGCTTCCATTTCATTTTATAAGGCCTGATCTAACTTAAATATTGTATATGTATTGTGACCTCAAATTACAAGAGTGCTTGCAAAAGCAGGCTATCTGAACTAAGACCACTATATCAGATAATGTAGATCATTAAAATGCTTTTTGTGTGTGTTTTATTCAGATGAAAATCATTCTGCTTTGTGAACATAAGAATTGGAGTCTTTGGGGAAATTTGAGAGAGTTTCTAGGAAAAGACCTTTCTCAAACTCAAGTTTGGCTCAGAAGGTAACTAGATCAAATAATGAGTTAGCAAAAATCAGACATCAATGATCTGAAAATGTAATGTTTACCAAGAAATCCAAGGGGACAAGCCACATCAGTAGTTGATTAATATTTGCCTGTTAAATAAAGGGGCAAATAAATAGGTCAAAGCGGGTAAAGTTTGATTTATGCAGGGTATTTGTCCCTGCCCTCTTCTCATACCCTCCCTGTTGGAAGAACACAGTACACAGTACACAGTACACAGACATAGCCAAGAAAGAAATCACACACTCAGAAACCTACTAAAATTACTGAAGATGCGTATGTGCAAATACAAAATTTGTGGGTTCTCGGTATCTGAAATCAACATTCTTGTAAGGGAAAAGAAAGTTGTTCAAAAATTCTCAACTGAATTCCATGCTACAAAAATGAAAATGATGGTGGAAATATGATAGAAAATCATAGGTTGCAAGATAAATGTTGCCATCTGTTATCTTGCCCCTGGGAAGTTTGATGTTTACCATGAGACCATCCCACCACCCCAAAATGGAGACATCTTACATAACTTTGCACAACTAGATTAAAGGCAGCCAGAAACAGAATTAAAATGAAGAATAGAAAGATAGAAAGAAAGAAAGTGAAGTCGCTCAGTCACGTCCGACTCTTTGGGACCCCATGGATTGTAGCCTACCAGGCTTCTCCGTCCATGGGATTATCCAGGCAAGAGTACTGGAGTAGGTTGCTATTTCCAGTAATTGCATTCAAAAAAATAACAAATTTTCTTTACAATTGGAAATGTGCTGTGGAGTAGAATGATGAATAAGACAATATGTTGGAAAGTGAGTTTTTAGGAAGGTAAAAACCAAAAGAAAGGGATATATTTACAAATGTATAAATTTGGTGCACAAAATCTGTGCAAATGAAAAAAGTACCGGCTGAGCCTTTTTTTAAGTTCAAAATTTCTCACTTACTATGCTAGGAAGAAAAGTGAGTTCTTTGATTATGAAAGCTAAGAAATAAAGTCACATAAAATACTTATCAAACACTGAAACAACCTTATGCAGGAATCTGAGACACAAAGTGAAAAAAAAAATGTATTCAACTGAAACTTTGAGAGGAACTGAGGTGATAGAAAAAAATTACACAAATTAGAGTTCATCTAGGAGCCATGGAGAGCTCATCACTTAGCGTATGGGGAAAAAAAAAAAACAACAAAGCCTCCGTGGGCTCACGGAGTCAAACACACATGCATAAGTGCCTATGAAAAGCCAACATGCTGTGTAATTCCATATGAGGAGGTGATTCTACAGTCAATTATATTTTGACTCAAAAATCAAAAGATAGACTATAGTAGTCCCAATCAGAACTAAAGAGTCATCTGATAGTGACTGCCACTTATAAAATAGGACTTTATTTCTCAATTTAATTAATCAAAATACTTTTCCTTTTGGAATGTGTGACGTTTTGAACTTAAAAAAAAGACTCAGCCAATAAACTTTTTTCAAATGTGCGCCAAAGGTATACATTGATTCTCTTGTAAAAGTCACTAGATATTTCTTGAGAGGCTGAATTTTCTTACTAAATATCAAGTCTGGCCCCAAGCTTTTTTCTCTTTGAATAAGTAAACAGACCACATAGGAGAAAAATAGAAGAGTTGAAATGTTCTCAAAAGAGCAGGATTTTATTTTTTGATTTTGCATTATTAGATACTTCATTAAAATAAAATATAAAATAAGATTAATATGTGTTTTCCAGCAATTTTATGCAGACAAAAACTTTGTAATTTGTTTTCAGTTTATCAGAAAATGTTTTGATATATGTGATTCACTTTTCATGACCTCATTTTGAAATCAAATCTGTTAAATCATTTTAATATAAGGTAGGAAAAAAAGCTAGAGGTTTTAGGGTCAGGCATCCTGAGCTTGCATTCTAGCTTTGCCTATCACAGATGAGCAATTTAACCTCTGTGACCTTCCATTCCATCATCAAATATATTGAAATAATAGTAGTGAGCCCCATAGTACTATCTTGAGAATGAGCCAGCTTGTGGTAGGTGGTCCATTAATGCTATTTGGTATATTGAATCAACAAATTATCATTGGTCAGACTAGTGGCTAAGAACCAAATATAAAACCACATAACTTTTTGTACTTATAAAGCCCACTTTAATGAAAAAAAACAAAACAAAACAAAACAAAACACAGAGATCAGTGGTTATAACACAGTGTAATAAATTCACTAACACTCTTTACCAAGTGATTAGGTGGCCTGGATTCCACAGGGAAAGAAAATTTTTAAAACTGTCCCATCATAGAATATTCCACTTTTCCAACTTTCTCATCTAATATACTGCAGTGATCACTGTGGCAATGAGACTGTAAAAGTCAAGTGAGCCAAAGCAAATCCCAGTTCCTTTGGAGGAATGAGGACATGGAAAATCTCCATTCCCAAGAAGCTGTGAGATCATGTCTGATTTAAGTCCCAATCCTGAATGAAGTCGGCCTCATGCTGGGTTTCATGTGTAGAGTTTCATGTCCAATCCCTGTAACGAGGTGATAAGGCCTGTGTCACAGTTAGTCAGTAGCAGGCGATGGCAATTAACAGGATTGCACTAACCTGGAGATGTGCCAAGCTGGCAAAAGGAGGATTAGAAAGTAAATGAAGTGAACAACCATGAACCAGAAAATAGGGCTTAATGGACAGTACAAGTCAGTGAGGCAAAATGGGCCAATTTGCACTCATTGATTTTCACTGCCCATTGAGCTGCATTCCTCTTTTGCTTCCTAACGCATTTATCTTGGCCTAGGCGAGTTCTCTGGCTGTCATCCTGAGGACAGTTCCATTGACTGAAACAACTCTATGAATGACTGGAGTTGACTGAAGTACCATTTGACCTACACAGGACTTTCTTTCACACATCTTGATGTGATGTTCTGATGACTTGGAAAGTCAGAGAAAGAAATTCTAGTGAGTTCTTGAATTATACTCATGAAATCATTGAGAAGACTTATAAGAGGAATGGAAGTAAATATTTCAGTTTCATTTGACTTATGTGTTCCACCTTATTTATAGATAATTC
Source organism: Oryx dammah (assembly GCF_014754425.2). Taxonomy (NCBI): domain Eukaryota; kingdom Metazoa; phylum Chordata; class Mammalia; order Artiodactyla; family Bovidae; genus Oryx; species Oryx dammah. The sequence continues at coordinate 61,342,187 of NW_024070212.1, read as the reverse complement.
ATCAAACTAAATGAAAACATTCTAACCTGCCATTTTCCACTAGTTCTGAATCATGTCCAGTGGAAGTGCCAAATGACTTTGGCTATCCAGAATAAATCAAACTTGATGACCTTTTGCTATTCACTAATTATCATAAGAGAAAAGCCATCCAGCTACTTAAACTCTGAGAATAGGCAACTGTAGCATCAGCTCAGCTAGGATACTAACCAGTATTTCCACTTGAAATAAGCTCTTTCCCTTCTCCCATTCTCTGTTCTTTCATCTTCTCTTGTTTCCTGGCCTTTTTTCTTCTTTATTTCTTTTTCTTTGGCTGAGTCTCCTCTTCTTCTTCCTGTCCATTGAATTCTCTCTCCTTTCTTAGTCTCTTTATTTATAAAAATGAATTTTCTGCTTAAAATATGAAAAGCCGGTCAAAAAACTTTACATTTGTCCACTAGATTATACAACAATTAAGTTCCAGATAATTTCTCCATTGCCCTATCACTTATGCTCAATCTGAGAGTGGAGTGGCTCCTGATTTTTGAAATTCCATCAGTTATGGAAAAAAAATCTCTCTATTTTCTACTGAAATTGAATATCTTGCCATGAACCTGAGTCAAATATGTCTTGAAAATAAACTCAGGTAAGACAAAATATTTATCTGCCTTTATTGGAATGATATATATGACCATCCCCATGGAAAATAAATGCAAAAAATCAAAATGACTGTTTGAGGAGGACTTACAAATAGCTGTGAAAAGAAGAGAAGCGAAAAGCAAAGGAGAAGAGGAAAGATATAAGCATCTGAATGCAGAGTTCCAAAGAATAGCAAGGAGAGATAAGAAAGCCTTCCTCATCAATCAATGCAAAGAAATAGAGGAAAACAACAGAATGGAAAAGAGTAGAGATCTCTTCAAGAAAATTAGAGATACCAAGGGAACATTTCATGCAAAGATGGGCTCGATAAAGGACAGAAATGGTATAGACCTAACAGAAGCAGAAGATATTAAGAAGAGGTGGCAAGAATACACAGAAGAACTGCACAAAAAAGAGAGCTATGGTGTGATCACTCACCTAGAGCCAGACATCCTGGAATGTGAAGTCAAGTGGGCCTTAAAAGCATCACTACGAACAAAGCTAGTGGAAGTGATGGAATTCCCGTTGAGCTGTTTCAAATCCTGAAAGATGATGCTGTGAAAGTGCTGCACTCAATATGCCAGCAAATTTGGAAAACTCAGCAGTAGCCACAGGACTGGAAAAGATCAGTTTTCATTCCAATCCCAAAGAGAGGCAATGCCATAGAATGCTCAAACTACCGCACAATTGCACTCATCTCACACGCGAGTAATGCTCAAAATTCTCCAAGCCAGGCTTCAGCAGTACATGAACCATGAATTTCCAGATGTACAAGCTGGTTTTGGAAAAAGCAGAGGAACCAGAGATCAAATTGCCAACATCCTCTGGATCACTGAAAAAGCAAGAGACTTCCAGAAAAACATCTATTTCTGCTTTATTGACTATGCCAAAGCCTTTGACTGTGTGGATCACAATAAACTGTGGAAAATTCTTCAAGTGATGGGAATACCAGACCACCTGACCTGCCTTTTGAGAAACCTATATGCAAGTCAGGAAGCAACAGTTAGAATTGGACATGGAACAACAGACTGGTTCCAAATAGGAAAAGGAGTACGTCAAGGCTGTAGATTGTCACCCTGCTTATTTAACTTCTATGCAGAGTACATCATGAGAAACACTGGGCTGGAAGAAGCACAAGCTGGAATCAAGATTGCCAGGAGAAATGTCAATCACCTCAGATATGCAGATGACACCACCCTTATGGCAGAAAGTGAAGAGGAACTAAAAAGCCTCTTGATGAAAGTGAAAGAGGAGAGTGAAAAAGTTGGCTTAAAGCTCAACATTCTGAAAACAAAGATCATGGCATCCAGTCCCATCCCTTCATGGGAAATAGATGGGGAAACAGTGGAAACAGTGTCAGACTTTATTTTGGGGGGCTCCAAAATTCCTGCAGATTGTGATCACAGCCATGAAATTAAAAGATGCTTACTCCTTGGAAAGAAAATTACGACCAACCTAGACAGTATATTGAAAAGCAGAGATATTACTTTGCCAACAAAGGTCCATCTATTCAAGGCTATGGTTTTTCCTGTGGTCATGTATGGATGTGAGAGTTGGGCTGTGAAGAAAAATGAGCACCAAAGAATTGATGCTTTTGAACTGTGGTGTTGGAGAAGACTCTTGAGAGTCCCTTGGACTGCAAGGAGATCCAACCAGTCCATCCTAAAGATCAGTTCTGGGTGTTTATTGGAAGGACTGATGCTGAAGCTGAAACTCCAGTACTTTGGCCACCTCATGCGAAGAGTTGACTCATTGGAAAACACTCTGATGCTGGGAGTGATTGGGGGCAGGAGGAGAAGGGGATGACAGAGGATGAGATGGCTGGATGGCATCATCGACTCAATGGACTTGAGTTTGAGTGAACTCCGGGAGTTGGTGATGGACAGGGAGGCCTGGTGTGCTGCAATTCCTGGGGTCGCAAAGAGTCGGACACGATTGAGCGACTGAACTGAATGGAATGAATGTATTGCGTTAGGAAGTAATGACAATATGCACAGAGAACTGTGGTTGATACTTGCCTCGGTATGAATTTCACAGTGGAAGAACCCATGTCGGTAACTTCAGCAATTTAGAGCCTTTCATGGTTACAGAGCAGAAGGACTGTACCTGGTTATCCACACACCATGAAAAAGTCTTTGAGTTCTCCCTGGCTATGCCGGGAGCTCAGACCCCACTTAACTCATGAGAACTAATGAAATTACAACCTGACAAAGGATACCTGTAGGCTTTTTAAAAACTTTCTTTTTCCTTCATGCTAATTAATAGGTATTTTTTAATAAGCCCAGTAATAATTTATTTCTCTAGCTGCCTTTGTATACAATGCCTCACTTGACTATTTGGTACTAGAACACATGTACTGAAAAATGATCAGGAGTAGTTGGTGAGTCTACTGACTTAGCCATAAATGTGTAATTCTTTTTTGTTGATTGTTTGTTTGGTGATTCTAAAATAATAGCAAATTAGAAAAATAAAAGAGGGAGAGAGGGATATAGGTAAGTCTTGGATGTCACAGGACATATTGCCCCTCTGTTATTAGTTCTCTCTTAACCTGTGTGTTGCTCCCAAATGGACCATTTCCCTTTCTTCCATTAACTAACTTCACATTCCTTAGAAGCACCCTGGGAATTACACAGCAGCTGCTAGATACTTTCTTAGGGCTGCTACTACAGCAAGCAGTAGACAGAGATATACTAGGGGCATTTCAAACTCCAGAAAGTGTTAACTGCAGCTGCTAAGCAGAAGAAAAAAGTCGTATTCTAAGTTATGCTTTGCATGACACATGCATTTAATGTTTCTTCATATGTTTCCAAAGCAGCATGTGCAACATATCACACTCAAGCTGTCACCATCTGAAACACAGAACAGCACCCAGGCAAAATGTTCCAGTAAGAGTCTAGTGTGTGCTTGCGTCCTACCTGAGACACCTGGAAATAACTAAACTTCCAAACATGGGTAGCTTTGCTTTAACAGAATAGGAAGCTTCTGTTTTGAAATCAATTTAATTTTAGCTGGATTAATGTATTATTATGTGGTCCTTTCTGAATCATTTATCTTTCCTGGACTACTCTTAATATTATCTAAACTGATCTCCTTTTCTCTCTTTCTTTCTTATCTATCCATTCTGGTTTTCCTAAAAATGCACATTTTTCCATATCTCTTGTCTACTTAAAAAACCATCAACGGTTTCCTCAATGCCAAAAATAAAGCTCAAATGCCTTAGCTTGACATTTAAAGTTCTCTACCATCTGGCCTCAACTTGCCTATGGTTTTTGCCTGGTTTTCTGCACATCTCTATATAATTCTGCTTTAAAGTGGTCTAATCACTGTTGCCTCATCACCCTATTTCCACAGCCTCCAGTAAAAATCCCAAGAGTTTCCTGAATATAAATTCCTTTCTCCTTGCTTGAAATGACCTCTCTCCTTTCCATTCCCCTTAATTATTTTTAAATTCCACTTGCTCTGGAAAAATTCTTCCACATCTGCCTAGCTCTTGAGGACAGTGGAGTCCACTGGAAAGTGGGTACTTGAGTGGGAAACAAACAAATCCCAGAAATGAGGATGAAGGACTGGGTTTTAGTTCCAGACCCAAGACACAGCAATAATATGACCTTGAATGAGCCAGTAAACTCTTTGGTCCTCCTTTTCCTCATTCATAAATTGGGCTTATTAACTGCCTTCTATAACTCAATTTCAAAATCCTATAGAAAACATGTCTGAAAAAGTACTTTGGAAATAATAAGGTACCCTTTGACTGTAACATATGATGGCAGTTTTCTTCTAAACCACTAGCATTTCCTGTGTACTTGTAATATTCCAGGAACTGTTCTGCCTAACCCATAACAATAACATGTTGATACTATTACTAATAGTATTCACATTTTATAGATAATAAAGCAGAAAGGCTAAATGACTTGTCCAAGCTAAAACAATGGATGAGAAGAACTGGGATTCAAACCTAGGTAACTGGATACCAAAGCCTGCTTTGATTGTATTTTACTTCTTCTTATGCTACCTTGTGGCTTAATGGTAAAGAATGTGCCTGCCAAGGCAAGAGACGCAGGAGACAAGGGTTTGATCTCTGGGCTGGGAAGACACCCTGGAGAAGGAAAAGGCAACCCACTCCAGTATTCTTGCCTGGAAAATCCCATGAATAGAGGAGCCTGGGGGTTACAGTCCATAGGGCCACAAATAGTTGGCCATGACTGAACGACTAAGCATATATGGACTCATGCTACCTTGCAATTAATTATTAATATGCACCAATTTTATGAACTTGAGATCAATCATCCCAGCTCCTCTTCTTCATGTCTTCCATATGATCTTCACACTGATTCTTCCTTTTGCCTAGACTGTTCCTCACATTGTTCACTCCCTCACCTCTTCCAGATCTTTGCTCAGATTACACCTGATTGACGAGGAATTCTCTCACCACCATATTTAAAATGATAACCCTTCAGCCTTTTCAATCCATTCACTTTATTTTCTCTATATCATTTATCATTTAACCCCTTATATGTTTTATGTATCTATATATTTTATCATATTGCTCCATTAGTTTGTAAGCTCCATAAAGGCAGAGACTTTTGTTTTTTAACTATTATATTCTCACTGTGTAGAACAGGACCTGAAACATGTTAACTACTCAATAAATGCTGGTAAATAATTGATAATATATCATTGTATGTAGTTGATCAAATGATTTGTGAGTTTTCTTATCTAAAGATTATTAAAATTTGTACTCAGTCATGTAGAATTAAAATGTAGGCAGTGTCTAAAATTATAGTATTATTTTTAAGTTAATCCTGGAAGTGTCATTTGCATTAAGGTGCAATTTATGCACTTCGAGTTGAATAGGTATGTAAGAACTGCTGTTTTTCTTTTTAATTGTGAATAGGTCTCAATTTTGTTTTAATTTATAAATACATGTATAATAAGAGAACAATATCTGCATAGGTTAAGTTTCTATCTTCTGTAAAGATTTTGTTCATCGTAACAGCAAATATATCTAGGTTAGTTGCAGGATAAAGTCTAAATTCCTAATAATGAAGTAAAAGTTATTTTTAGGGTATAGTCAATAACCTCAGATATGCAGATGACACCACCCTTATGGCAGAAAGTGAAGAGGAGCTAAAAAACCTCTTGATGAAAGTGAAACAGAAGAGCGAAAAAGTTGGCTTAAAGCTCAACATTCAGAAAACGAAGATCAGGGCATCCGGTCCCATCGCTTCATGGGAAATAGATGGGGAAACAGTGGAAACAGTGTCAAACTTTATTTTTGGGGGGCTCCAAAATCACTGCAGATGGTGACTGCAGTCATGAAATTAAAAGATGCTTACTCCTTGGAAGAAAAGTTATGACCAACCTAGATAGTATATTCAAAAGCAGAGACATTACTTGGCCGACTAAGGTCCATCTAGTCAAGGCTATGGTTTTTACTGTGGTCATGTATGGATGTGAGAGTTGGACTGTGAAGAAGGCTGAGAGCCGAAAAATTGATGCTTTTGAACTGTGGTGTTGGAGAAGACTCTTGAGAGTCCCTTGGACTGCAAGGAGATCCAACCAGTCCATTCTGAAGGAGATCAACCCTGGGATTTCTTTGGAAGGAATGATGCTAAAGCTGAAGCTCCAGTACTTTGGCCACCTCATGCGAAGAGTTGACTCATTAGAAAAGACTCTGATGCTGGGAGCGATTGGGGGCAGGAGGAGAAGGGGACGACCGAGGATGAGATGGCTGGATGGCATCACGGACTTGATGGATGTGAGTCTGAGTGAACTCCGGGAGATGGTGAAATACAGGGAGGCCAGGCATGCTGCGATTCATGGGGTCACAAAGAGTCGGACATGACTGAGCGACTGAACTGAACTGAACTGAACTCCTATGTCTTCTCTCAGCTCTTCTAATTCCCCATCTCAGAGTCAGAATCACTCCTGGCTCTGAAGGTAAAGCTACTTGTTATTGAATCCCAGGTCCACCACCAAACTTGGACACTTAATTTCTCGAAGGCTCGGGTTTCCCATCAATACAATGGGTATAGTAAATATTAACTGATTCCTAGAGTTGCGATGGAGAGAAACTAAATGATCCACACAAAACACTTAGCAAACTATCCAGTAGAAATTAAGGTTTGTTTTATTACTATTCATATTAATTAACTGTCGTTTACAGTTCAATTACTTGCAGTTCCCCAGCCTTACCCAAAGAGACTCTCCCATGCATTTGTGCTTCGGACATCAGGTTCTTATGTATAAAATACTTGTTCTTAACTTATTCAACTGGCAAATTCCTACATAACTTTCAGGTCTCAACTCAAACACTGCTTCCTTTAAGAAGTCTTTCATGACTTTGCAATTCATGCTAAATAATTAACCCTCTGAATTTTTAACTTCATATTATACATATTTTGAGCTTGATGATGTCATCCTCCATTGTTTTGCTTGAAAATCTGTTTTCCTATGGGATTATAAATATTTTGAAAGCAGAAAATATGAATCCCACTGTCGTATCCCCAGTGCCTAATATATAGTTATCACTCAATAAACGTGTTAAGTACAAGAATCAATTGTTCAAGTTTTTGTTTGTTTTTAAGTGAGATTCAACCCTGGAAATACATCTACTTGTACCCTATATATTTGAAGATTAAATGGTCATTTAGATGTTTGGTACATAACTTTTTCAGTATCCGTTGTTAAGAGGAAACCTTTTCCCCATCCTAATTTTTTTTGTATGTTTGTTTGTTTGTTTTGTGAGGTATTTTATTTATCTGTTTATTTGTTTATGTAACAGAAGTCCCCCTTCTGTGAATTCCTGGCATTTCTACTTTCTCTTTTATTCCTCCTCGCATACGAGTTCCTAATCAGATGGGAGAGTTTGGAATGAAAACTGCTTGTGGTAAGCCAAGTCCTTTTCCTTCACTTTCAAAAGTGGACCTGCCCACAAAGAGTAGAGATTCCCAGTTGCTATTACCAAACAGTCAGCTTGGCCATGAAGATTCTGTTTTCATGATGAAAGTTTTTGACTGCAGGAAATCCTACCAAGTTTTTGAGTTTAAATATCAGAAAACTGGTTTGTTTGTATTCCATTGTAATTCGCAGCGGCCAGTGAGAGTAATTTCAATAATAAAGTGGATGTTTTTGTTTCCCACTTGCCTTTCTCTTTGGTCTTTATTTTATTTTATTTTTGGACTTGTTTAGAATTGAGGTTGGAATACTGTCTTTGTACCAGACAACTGAAACCCCACACATCTTTTAAATTTACTTATGTTTGCACTATGAGATAAATAAAAATGTATTACCCACCATCATTAGTATGTCTGTAACACTGAATCCATATATCTGAAGGAATCTGGGAGTATATAAGAATCTAGACATGGAAAATGTTAACTATGATTATGAGAATAAATACGTAAACTTTTTGAATCTGCTGTGATATCAAACGGAAACATGGCCTCTCCCTTACCTCCTATTAACATCACTGTGTGATGGTACTCAAATAACTTGTAGGAGAGAGAAAATATAAGACTCAGTCACCTAAGTGATACCTTATTAGAACATCCAGATTCTTCAGGCAATCTTCCCTCACAAATGTTATTTCCACAGATTCTAGCATGCTATTTATTTAGTGTGACTTTCATATTTATGCATGTTTCATGGCTCCACTTATTCTACTTTCCATTGAAAATAAGCCTCTAATGAATAAAATGCTGTCTTTTCCACTTTATTAAGTAAAACATAACACAGTGAAAAACAATTTTAAGTTGAAGTGTCATATCAGATTGTGTCTATTCACTAATCAATCACAACTGTAAGTGACAAAAGTGGTTTGTATTTTCATTTGATAACATTATAATAGTATAAAACATAAGAGATTAAACAAATTACAATCATATTAAGGTACATTTTCAAGGAGAGTGGGGGAAATGGTTTCTCATTGCTATCTAATTGCAGCTCTTAGATTTCCTAAGAAACTACCCCAGGGTATCAGCTTTTATTTGGCAGTTTGCATTTTCCTAGAGGGTTTCTGTATTTCAGTTACTTTTCAGTTTATTTTATCTGGAAAAGCATGAGCCAACCATAAATGGCACATTATTGCTCATTTCTTTAGTCAGTGTTTTACACTCAAGTATTTTTCACTCATAAGGGCTGTTAGTTCAACATTTTTACAGATATTCATTAACAAATCATATCTAAATTGTTTTTTTTTCCTTAAATTTAGAGAAGGTAATAAAACTGATTAAATATTTGCAATGGTAAATCCTGTAGAATTACTAAAAATATATTGGGTGACATTTATACAAGGTATTGTCCTACATCGTATGAAATTTCATGTGCCAAGAACCAAATAGTTAGATTCAATCCAAATTTTCTCAGCAGCCTCAAAAACTTTATTAACTCATCCAGTTAAGTAAGATATTGTAGAGACACGATTGCAATAATCAGTATGTTATTTTATCAGATATTAATGATTTCTGTCCTTCATGCTGTATGTGTAGCAGGCAACATCTTTGTACTGAATAAGTCTTGCTCATCTCTTGTTCATACTCTTTCTTTCTATGTATATTTTTATCTACAAAACGTATAGAGCATCTATTGTATTTTATTTCTTTTGGTTGCATCTTATTTGTCAATTTCAATAAAAATATTATTGCACTTACATTACACTTTCAATCTAAAGTTACTAAAAGTAGCAGCAATTGTATGGCATCTAACTTTTTTTAACAGAAGTATAGTTGATTTATATTATATTAATTTCATATATACAACATGGTAAGTCAATATTTTTATAGATTATAATCCATTTAAAGTTATTATAAACTATTGGCTATATTCCTTGTGCTGTACAAAATATCCTTGTAGCTTATTTAATTTATACATAGTAGTTGGTGTCTCTTGGAGAAGGCAATGGCAACCCACTCCAGTACTCTTGCCTGGAAAATCCCATGGACAGAGGAGCCTGGAAGGCTCCAGTCCCTGGGGTCACGAGGAGTCAGACACGACTGAGCAACTTCACTTTCACTTTTCACTTTCATGCATTGGAGAAGGAAATGGCAACCAACTCCAGTGTTCTTGCCTAGAGAACCCTAGGGATGGAGGAGCCTGGTGGGCTGCCATCTATGGGGTCGCACAGAGCCAGACACAACTGAAGCAACTTAGCAGCAGCAGCAGCAGCAGCAGCAGTTGGTGTCTCTTAATCCCCTAACCCTATCTTGCCTCGCCTCCATTGCCTCTCCTCACTGATATCTACTAGTTTGTTCTTTATATCTGTGTGTCTGTGCCTGTTTTGTCATAATCATTAGTTTATTATTTTTTAGATTCCACATGTAAAGGATAACATGCTGCATTTGTCTCTCTCTGTCTGACACATTTTACTAAGTATAACACCCTCTAGGTCAATCCACATTGTAGCAAATGAATTTCCTTATTTTTTAATTACTTTCAGTAATAGTCATATATATGAAATATATATGTAACAATATATACATAATAAAACCTGTTTTTAACCTTCTTTATTCATTCATTGATGGACACAAGTTGCTTCCATATTCTAGCATCAGTGGTCAGTTGTGTCTGACTCTTTGCTATCCCGTGGGAGCCCTCCAGGCTCCTCTGTCCATGGGATTTTTCAGGCAAGAATACTGGAAAGAGTTGCCATTTTCTCCTCCAGGGGATCTTCCTGACTCGGGGATCGAACCCACATTTCCTGTGTCTCCTGCATTGGTAGGCTGGTTCTTTACCACTAAACCACTTGGAAAGCCCTCTTCCATATCTTGGGTATTGTAAATAGTTCTGCTATGAATATTGGTGTGCATGTATCTTTTTGAATTAGTGTTTTCATTGTCTTGGGTTGTATACCTAGCAGTGAAATTGCTGTATTATATGGTAGTTTTATTTTTAGTTTCTTGAGGGACCTCCCTATTATCATAGTGGCTGCACTGATTTACTTTCCCACCAGCAGTGTACCAGGATCCCGTTTCTCCACATCTTCACCAACATTTGTAATTTGTAGACTTTTTGATGATAGCCATTCTGACAGGATTGAGGTGATATCTCATGGAGGTTTTAATTTTAACACCTCTGATGATTCACTAATGTCTGTATCTTTGGAAAAATGTTTATTCAGGTCTTCTGCTCATTTTTTTATCAAGCTGTTTGCCTTTTGATATTGTGTTGTATGAGTTATTTATATATTTTTAATGTTAACCCCTTATCCATTGTACAATTTGCAAATATTTTCTATTTAGTAAGTTATCTTTTATTTTGTTAGTGGTTTCCTTTGTTCTGCAAAAGCTTTTAAATTTTATTAGGTCCCATTTTTGATTTTTGCTTTTGCCTTAGGAGACAGATTAAAAATATATATTGCTACAATTTATGTTGGAGGGTGTTCTGTATATGTTTTCTTTTAGGAGTTTTATAATTTCTTGTCTTAAATTTAGGTCTAAAGTCCACTTTGAGTTTATTTTTGTAAATGCAGGAAAATATCTTAATTTCATTCTTTTACATGTAGCTTTCCAGCTTTCCCAGCACCACTTATTGAAATAACTGCCTATTTTTCCATTGTATGTATGTCCTTTCTTCCTTTGTCATAGATTAACTAACCTATCTGTGAGAGTTTGTTTCTAGGCTCTTTATTCCATTCATCTATGTGTCTATTTTTGTGCCAATACACACTGTTTTGATTATAGTATCTTGGTGGTATAGTCTTAAGTCAGGGAGTATGATACCTTCTGCTTTGTTCTTTTTTTCTCAACATTGCTTTGGCTATTCAGGGTCTTTTATTGTTCTATATAAATTTATGCAATATTAATCCTAGGTCTGTGAAATATGTCATGGGTACTTTGATGGGGATTGTATTAAATCCATAGATTGCCTTGGGTAGTATGAACATTTTAACAATACTAATTAGATTATTTACATTATAAACGGTGTTATATTGGAAAAGCGTGACAAAAACTGGTATTGACTAATAAACACCTTTAAAAGGACAATAAATGTTTTACTTATATCTCATCTTTCTTGCTATAGATTTGACAAAAAACTCAGAACTTCATATTTATAACTGGAGAAAAATGAACTGTCATACACAGAAACAAGAACTTCTCTTTCACTGAGCACTCTTAATAAATGTTCATCCATGGACTTATGATATGTCAGGACTCTGATGATATTTTAGGACACTGATGCCAGATAATTCCTGTTTTGTTTTTTTTTCTTCTATTTTTCAGAGTTGTTCACACTGGGTTACACTGTATGAAATTTCATCCTTTAGGAATTCACATAAGTTAACCAAGAATTTCTATGTCAATCAAGAATCTTTTGACTTCAACTTAATGAAACCCTTCTCAAACTCTCTGGGATAAATTGACACATTCATCTCATACTTCTACCTCTTTCTAATGAATCTTCCTCTGTGGTAATGATTGAGAAGCTAGAAACTATACTTCTTAGACTTCTTCCACTTTGGTTTCTGTGTGAAAAAAAAAAAATTCTTCCAGTTAGACACACTGAAAAGACAATGATACGATGGAAAGCAGAATCTATGTGGTATTAACTTTTATTTTTACTGGTCAGCAAGGTCATAAAGTAGAATTTTTTTTGCATCAGCATTCTATTGTTTCAGCTCCAGCCCTGTGGTGTTGAATGACAGCTGTGGTAGAATGGACAGCCAGGTACCATATTTCAATATGTAGTCTCCAGTTTTGATGATGTCAAGAAAAGATTCTGAAGTGAGGGGCTTATTGATCCTCATCCCTGCTCCTGCATTGTGTTCTTGAACTAACAGTTCTCACTTCAATTCTGGATAAAGCCTAGGTTATAGACTCCCCATCAGGACAGTTCTTTAGTGTTCTAGAAGTCTTTTCTAGAGGTTCAACACTCTGGGATAGCCAATCATTTCATAAGCATTTAACTCACTATTTAATTTTTTTTTTTTGCTTAAAATATCTTGTGGTTTCCATTTCCTACAATGAACTTAATCAATATATTGGCTTTAAGCTACATTGAGCTGTAAAGAGAATTTACTGGCTAATATAACTGAAACACCAGGCACAAGTGTGACCTTAGACAGGATAGATCCAGAAGCATATAGATGTCCACATAATGCAGTTTAGCTCTCTGCTTTGTCATTTATTATCTTGGCTGAATTCTCAAGTATGATAGAAAAAGTCTGTGACAACCCAGCTTCTCTTTTTTCCAGATTTGAGTCCAATAGTAAAGACAATCTGCCTCTTTAGTAACCACAGCAAAAGCTGCAGTGAGTGGTATTGGCTCTAGTTTGTTCACATGCTCATTTCTGATCTAATCATTAGCTAATCATTAGGGCCAAAAGGATAAAAACAAAAAAAGTTCCAGTTATCTTAGTTGTGCATTATATACTACCCCTGGGACTGAAGCAAAAAATGAGCTCCACCCAAAAGGAATAGCCAAAGAAAATTAGGATTTCCCCAAGGAAATTTGGATGCCATGAACACAAAGGAGAAAAACACATACTTCATAGCCAAACAAGAAAAGTCCACTGTATCTTTTCTTAAATAATGGCTAACTTTCATTGTTGTATAGCAGAAACAACATCATAAAGCAATTATTCTCCAATTAAAAAAATGCAACCACTCCTTTGAAGACTGCCATTTTAAACTCATTTTTATATTAGTAAAAAGTTACCTTTTTTCAGTTTTAATAGAGCATTGTTAAATGGAAACAATTCATTTAAAATATTTATTACATTTATATGATGTTATGGACTGTATTATCTGCCATTCCATAAAAATTGCCTGTAAGAATCTTACAAACTGACAGTAAGGTAATTGAATAATTTATTGCAAGTAGAAAAAAAAATCATGATAAGTAGAGATATTGATACTCAGATGAAAGAAGAATTTCCTTAGTTGGTGAAATTAAGGAAAGTTTCATGGATATAGTGATGTCTTAATGAAAAACTCACATACTCAGTTGGATTGTGTTCATGGAGATGTATAGTGATCAACACAGATTTATTACAAATGGGATTAGAAGAATAATTTACTGAGAAATTAATTGAGAATTTGTAAGGAAGGATTTTCTGAGAACTTTAATATTTGTTTTATAATTCTGACATTTCCAGTACATAGAATGATAACATAAGGATAGAAAAAAAAATAGGGTCTTCAGAATATTGGAGAAGGTAATTCAACAAGATTTGTTGATTTTATATTGTATATTTTATTTTTTTGTTTTTGTAATTTATTTATACCTAATTTCATTCCAGAAAGAAGTTGAAATTGCTGATCTGGCAATCGAAATATGTAGGGTACGTGAGGAAGAAATAGTGATGACTTTCAATAAATATGTGTTGAGATATAAATTAATTTACTGAGCTTTAGTGAATGGAAGGTAGTAATATCACTAAAGGAATTAAACAAGTCAGGAGAGGGTTGATTTGTGGAGATAATAGGAATTGACCAAAAGCATATTAGAGCAGATACTTTTTGTATTTGTAACTACCTGAAAATATTATACAAAAAATAGGCAATTTAATTGCTTGTGGCAATCTTCACAAGCTGTGAAAAACGCCCTCATTGAACTTCAGTTGTGGACAGAAAGCCAAATATCCTGAGTAAAACAAAGCTTTACCCTCCCTAAGTGGACACAAAGGAGGCAGAACTGATTTTGTTTGTGGTGTGGTAAGACTCCCAAATAATCCATCTTTTACAGCTATAATTGGAAAATTGCTTCGAGCCACTTGAAATCAATGGGTTTACACTGCATTCTATAAGTACCTCAGTGTCTCTCTCTTTTTTTTTTTTCTCTCTCCAGACATTCATGAATGACCAGTTTTTATGACTGTGGATGCACTGATGACATCATTGCTGACTGTCCCAGGGAGAAGCATTGGACTCTCCACTTGAGAAACAACTGCTTCAAAATAGCCAAAGTCATAAATCAGTATGTTCTTTAAATGAAAGTAAAACATTCTCAGTTTTTTAGAACTGTAATATCATCTTGACTTGCAGATTAAAAATGAGGACAGGAAAGAAGCCTCGGAGATTTGCTCACATTAGTGGGATTGCTGTAATTTGAGGCATAAATTGGATTTGGGTGTTGAATAAAATCAAGGTTTCTTGTTTTGCCTATGGGAACCACATTTTAAGGGCTTTCCAGGTAGCGCTAGTGGTAAAGAATCTGCCTGCCAATGCAGGAGACATTTAAGAGACATGGGTTTGATCCCTGCATCAAGAAAATATCCTGGAGAAGGAAATGGCAATCAACATCAGTATTCTTGGTGGAGAATCCTATAAACAGAGGAGCCTTGTGGGCTACAATCTGTAGGGTCACGAAGAGTCAGACATGACTGAAACGACTTAGCAAGCACCACACTTTTATGCCCATGCTTTGCACATCAGCAATGCTGCAGAAAAGATACACTTTCCTGCCCCCCTATAAACAAAACACTTGCCAAATTAGTTATTCAACTTGGCCAGTTTAGAGTAGGCATTACACATCTAAACTCTTTATAGGATTCAGACATCCCAGACTGTATACTTAGATAGGTGGCCTGTCTCAGTTTTCTCATCTGTAAGATAGAGACAACAATAATACCTTCTTCAAGAGATAACCACTACTTTCACAGAACATACTGAGTTAAGTGTTTTGTGTAATGACCTGACCTACGATGTCCTCTGAAATCATTGCTTATTATTACCAAATTCCTTTTACTAAAGAAAAACACTTATTTTTCCCTAAAAGATAATGCTTTAGTTTTTCATGCATTAGAAATACTCGCATGTTGGTAGGGCTCAGTACTATTCATTTTAGAAAGGGTAGGAAGAGAGATTTTAGCCCTCTGCAACCATTTCAAGAGTAGTCTCTTTAACAAAAACAACAACACTCTGTGGTTTAAATCCTTCATTATTCACATGTGCCTGGTGAATTGAGAAAGATACTTCATCTTCCTTAGATCTCAAAACCAAAATGTGCTCAGCTGCAGACCAATTATGATATTCAAGTATTTTCAAGACTGCTGAATGGAAAATGTTGAACTGTATTTCTGTGATTAGCTTCATTGATTTCTATAGAAATGCAGTACTTAACTTCAATCTGTATTGTAGTTCAGTAGTGCAAGGAAGTTTATTGTCCCCTTGAAATTCACAGGAAATATCTAGTACAAAGCCAGCCTTGTAAGGGTCACAATGATGGTTTACCAAAGCTAGACATTTCAGGATCATCTGTAATTTGTTCGCTAATGTTAACACATTAGGCCATCTCATAACCCAGATGTGTGTTTTCAGTCTTACCTTACTTACAGATTATACTGTGCAGTTACTTGCAAAAACTATTGATTACTTTAAAAAATAAATAGGGATCCATTACACTGGAGTCTCCACTGTTTCTTTTGCTCAGAAATGTTTTACTGTCTTCTAGTTGAAATAGTCATGTCTTGGGTCTGGAACATGATATCTATTCACTAAAAAAGTATGGAGGCTTTTAACACAATCAAAAACTTAAGTAGAAACATGGTGGTTAAGGGACCCTCAACAATAACAGACATAGGAATTTGTGAACCTTTAACTTAATCTATTTTCTATCTATCCATCTATTTCTCTGGTGTCTATGATCAAAATTATGTAAGCCAGCTGTCAGAAATAAAAGAATTCTAATATAATAAGTTAAGGAAAGAAGCTTTTCCCCTGTTCCTTTTTGACTGGAGCTGTATTGGGGTGTGTATTAGGGTTAATGACCCAATATCTATAATGTACCCTGAGTTCAAAATTTTAAAGGCTAATTATTCATGCTTAACTTATCTTCACCTCAGGGTGAGTCTTTCTTGGCCAACTCAGGAGGTATTTGGCTAATCAGCTGTTTTCAACAACTTAATGGTCATGGTGGTTATAGTCTGAAAGATATTTCTAATTATATATAAGAACAACAGTATGAAGATTGTTCTTCGATCTCCCAGTGTCAAAGCAAAGCTATTTATGGAGATAACAACAGAATGGTGTGCACACTTCTTCTTGAAGGCTGTTCTCTAGAGCAGAATTATCCAAAATAGCCAACTCATCCCTCCTTCCAGCAATTCCAAAATTATAGAGCCAATGATCAATAGTGTGGTGAGTAACTACTAGTTCCAATATATTTTGAAATATTGTTTTCAAACATTTGCACAGATTGATGTTGAAAATACATTTTTTTTCTCTGTTATTTTCAAAACTCTTCTGATAAAATATGATTTAGTTTTGTTATGGTATCAGAAATACTCATAATTTTTAAGTAAAATTTCAACCATCTCCTCTATTGTCTCACTAGGGTTCTACTTCCTCTGCTTCTGCTAAAAGTCCTGAAAATAGTGTTCAAGTAGCTAGCTATTGGGCCTTCTGCCTCTGCCCTGTGAACTGGACTCAATCTGCGGTCAACTGAACCATCCATGTAAGAGTGAAGGTCAAAGATAGTCAAATGTAGCAGATTCTAGGTTTGGTGAATTCTGGGGTTTATTTTCACCTTGATTATTACTATAAAAGTAATAGAAAATAGTCATCAGATTTAATCTTTCAGCATTCTTTATGTAGAAATAAAAAAAAAATTCCTCGGGCTTCTGTAGGGTTCCATCAAGTTGAATAAACACAATATTATATAAGTAGTCATCTCATAGGAGATTTAGGACAACATTATTCTGATTTTTCATTTGAGAATAATAAAATGTCTTTGTTTGAACAGTGTACATTATGTTTATAGGAATATGAGTAAGTTATCTAATGCATTCAGTCACTCATGCATTCAATCAACACGTATATTTGCATTCAACAAATATGTTACATATTAATCTTTCTGGTAACAGAAGAGCCTTTCATTCCAACAGAAGAGACTGAATTCTCATGACGAGATTTTTTTTTTCTTTTGTCTTCTACTTTAGATTTTAGATAATCAGAGCTAACCTCTACAAAATATTATACTTTTTTTAAAAAGTATAATTTTACATGGGCTTGGAAGTCCTAAATCTTACTTCTATCAAGAATTGCTTTTAATTTGACTTGGCTGTCTTTGTGTTGTGCTTGTCACTATAATGACATTATCCGTTATTGGAGGGTTATTGTAAGTGGACACCATAAAAAGCAAACTACTTCACTTTTGAGCTCATCAGTGTTTTTTCAACTCTTCAAATTACTGATAATATTCTGTCATGTATTCATCCAACAGCACATTAATATGCTCACACAAGGTAGATATTTTTTTGTTCATATTTCCTCACATTTGCTTGAGCTGTCAAGTACAAACCTATGTACTAGTACATTTTGAATGGTAGTAGCAAAATTTCTTCAAACTCTCTGTCATCAAGCCATGGCCAGAGGACAAATGTCATAGCATGACCATAAATACAATGCAAACATGCCTTATAAGACTAATATCTGTTTTTATGTAAGATTATATTTCAGAATTTGTTGACTTTTGCAATTCCTTCATGCCCAAAGACACTCCTCAAGGTCTACCTCAAAGTGTTCCTCAGTTATTTCTGGAAAGTGTAAGAAATACTCACAGGAATTGTAAAATTTGACTGTCATTTTGCTTTCAACTCACCTCAAGTGCCAGCTGTAAAACTGCTTTCTTATTATTCTCTGTTCTCTTTGGTTGGCAACTGGTAAAATCCATTGGTCATAGATGAAAATCCTCCCATTGTATAAATTCAAGAAGGTCAAAATATTGGCTTTCTGACCAAAGTAAATAAAGAAGCCTAATTCTTAAATTAAAAAATTAGGTAGCAGAATGTTAGAAGAAAAAGTACTCAAGGACCACTGCTTTGCAACTTGTCTTCTGAAGGATTTGAAAGAAGCGTGTAAATGGAGAATTAGCTAGGCCAACAGGCTTAAGTGATGATGATTAAAAATCCTGTTTTCTTACAAAGGAAATGGAACTTGATGTTTAGAAAGCTTTGTCTTTCTATGAAAAAATCAATAAAAATCATTTTATTATGCACTGCTTTGGTGAAAAAGGCTAAAATCTGGGTGAAATTAAAAGTGAATCAGTTTTCTTTTACAAAACTGTGGGTGACGGTAAGAAGCAAAGTTCATCCTGTTCTTTAGCCAAGAAGTCTGGGGGAACTCTAGAGTAAGGTTGCTCAAAAACCTCTGAGATTGCCAGCAGTTAACTTATAGGAATAAAGTTTTTTTGCTATAAGTGATTAGATTTTCTGGGCTTCAAAGAGAGTTGCTGCTGCTGCTGCTGCGGCTGCTGCTGCTAAGTCTCTTCAGTCGTGTCCGACTCTGTGCAACCCCAGAGATGGCAGCCCACCAGGCTCCCCCGTCCCTGGGATTCTCCAGGCAAGGACACTGGAGTGGGTTGCCATTTCCTTCTCCAATGCATGAAAGTGAAAAGTGAAAGTGAAGTCGCTGAGTTGTGTCCGACCCTCAGTGACCCCATGGACTACAGCCTACCAGGTTCCTCCATCCATGGGATTTTCCAGGCAAGAGTACTGGAGTGGGGTGCCATTGCCTTCTCCATCAAATAGAGTTGAGGCATCTTATTACTTCGAATATAACTACTCCAGTTAAAACAAAAATTCAAGGTGAAAACATAGTAGAATTAAGCAGTATTATTTCAACTTTGAAACTGAAGCTTTATCTTATCACTGTATTACTTGTAATGGAAACCTGAACTTGTGTTAAGCAGTATTTCTGATTACAAATAGAAAAATTGTGGGGATTTTTCAGAGCCTTACTTTTACTTTTAATGAAATGTCATGACCATGATTTTGATAGAAATAATTTGCAAGGTATAAAAGGCTTTTAAAATTCGGATAAACACAGGCTAACTTCTGAGATTTATAACTTATTGAACTTTTTGTGCATAAAAACATTTAGGTTAATTCATTTCAATAAATGATTGAATTGTTCTGCTGTCACTGCTTCAGATGGGCCTGCTTGGGCTTGTTTTCCATAAAATGCATTTAGTGATTAGTTTAGTATATTTAAATACAATTTGTGCTGAATAAGCAAAACTGAAGTTAAATTAGCTGTAAACAACTAACTAAATAACACAGCTGTAACAATGCAAAGGAGAGACACAGAACTGAGACTTGAAGAGACAAGAGAATTGCAAGCATTGAATATTGATTCTAGATTCAGGTTCACAGCAAGTGTATCTGTCTGTCTCACTTGTTTACTCCATAGATTTAGCCTGGCTGAAAATGACCCAAAGCTTTCAAATGGTATGAATATCATAATCATTTTAGTGTATTTAGTGCATTTGGCCTATAGGTCATTCTAGCAACCCCAGTTGCATAAAAGATAAATGGAGAATTTCCAGACCATGTCAAAACATGCAAGACAAAATGGAGTCCATACATTTAAATCCCAAACCAGTCTGACAGCTTGTCAGGCTCTAGTTCTGACCCAAGTTCCTCCATGTTACTCTGTGGTGGAAAGCATTCATAGTTTGGTACAATTCTAAAGCAACTTAGGTGGCTCCAGTTCTAAAGAGGCCATTTCAAGGTGCCTCGTGCTTCTGATTCAACCTGAAGAATAGAACAGAGCATGAAACTTGGCTCAAAAAATGATCTAAAGTAAGACTTTATCTAGAGTTTACACAGCCTGGAACTTGTTTTCTATGTGGAAACTCTTGAGATGCCCATTTCCAGAAAGTACCAGCACCTAAAGTAGCAGCGTAGATCCTGAGAGTTTCTGCTAATAGCCAGGAGAAGACCCAAGATACATGGCTGCACCGGTAAGATTTTTTTCCCTCTCATGAGCCCCTGTCACTGTTCATACCCTCTGGCTAAACACTCAGACCTTATATAAATATCAATAGATTTAGTTTTTTACAGTTGAATTAGAGAAAGATTTATACAAACTGAAGAGACATTAGAACATGAGAAGTATGAAAGTAATGCACCAAGGACCCAAGTTCTTGAGGATTAAAAATAGAATTATTGTAAATCTATGAATGCAGAAGACAAAGTAAAATAGGTTTAAATCAAACTGTAATCTGCTTTAGCCTTTTCTTAAATCATTTTTATTCAGAATATTGATTATTTTCAAAATAAAAGGAAGTAAAAATAATTCTTACATATTGGATAGTGCAGGAAAAGTGTTAAAATGTTCTGTTCTCTCTTTGTTTATAGACAAAATGTATAAAGTGCTAAAGTGCTGACAAAGAGATTTTATGGAGCTCAATGTTCTACTTTAGATTCTACTCAAAAGCAGTCTACTTTTTGGCAGGAGATCTACTTCCAAAGACAAAAGGTCATTATTTTTTTCTCCTGGAAATTCTTTGTTTTTTTCTGACTTTTTAACCCATTGCCCATCTGTTTTGCTAGCTATTTCAGGTTAGTTAAGTACTTAATTTGACCATGCTTAGAATCCCTTGGCAGAGAAGGCAATAGCAACCCACTCCAGTACTCTTGCCTGGAAAATCCCATGGGCAGAGAAGCCTGGTAGGCTGAAGTCCATCGGGTCGCTAAGAGTCGGACACGACTGAGCGACTTCACTTTCACTTTTCACTTTCATGCATTGGAGAAGGAAATGGCAACTCACTCCAGTGTTCTTGCCTGGAGAATCCCAGGGATGTGAGAGCCTGGTAGGCTGCCATCTCTGGGGTCGCACAGAGTCCGCGACACGACTGAAGCGACTTAGCAGCAGCAGTAGCAGCAGCAGCAGCAGAATCCCTTGGACAGAGGAGCCTGGCAGGCTACGGTCCATAGGATCACAAAAAGTCACAGCTGCAGTGACTTAGCAAGCATGCACAGCACAGTGAGAGATCAAACTAGTCTGGTTTTCTCCTTTTGAATCATTTACTGCAAAATGTTCTAGGTCCTACAAATTGCAGGATGCCTCTGGCAATCATACATACGAGGAGCATCTTTTACCATGTTTTCTCTTTAAACTTCCTTATCAATACTGGAGAGTGAAACCCCATACACTAGGAAATCTATTGTTCTCTATGACATAATTAGCTATCAGTCCTGGCATGTTGTTAAATAGGCTTTGGATAGCACACGTATATACTGGTATATATGTGTTAGTCGATCATTTGTGTGGGACTCTTTGCGAACCCATGGACTGTAACCCGCCAGGCTTCTCTATCCGTGGGATTCTCTAGGCAAAAATATTGGAGTGAGTTGCCATTTCCTTCTCAAGGGGATCATCCCAACTCAGGGCTCGAAGCCGGGTCTCTGGCATTGTAGGCAAACTCTTTACCCATCTGCACTATCAAGGAAGCTACCAAGGCAGCACTCTCTCTCTTTCTCTTTCTCCCCTTCCCCTTCCCTATATATACACACACACACAAACACACACACATACACACACACACACACACACACAGGTGTCTCAGGAGAGTGGCAAAGTGGCTCAGTCATAAAGAATCTGCCTGCCAACGCAAGATGCTGGTTGGATCCTTGGGTTGGGAAGATCCCCTGGTGTAGGAAATGGCAACCCACTCCAATATTCTTGCCTAGAAAATTTCATGGACAGAGGAGCCTGGTAGGCTACAGTCCATAGGGTGGCAAACAATCAGACTTGCCTAAGCACATAACAGGAGACCACACACACACACACACACACACACACAGAACAAAGCTTTTTTTCTGGTTAAAAAAAAAAAAAAACCCTTCAATACTGAAATTATAATAATGTCTTAATTTGCTACACTTTACCTGTTAGAAGACTCAATTTGCCCTAAAATTCTTTGTTTAATAATCACAGTATATTGACATAATTAGTTTCTTTAGCAAATGCATAGACATTTGACTTTGTTGAATTTTTGTTTTATATGTTAGTGATGTGTTTGGTGCTTGTGGTGTGTGTGTTCTCTCTCTACTGAACATACATCTTATAGTTCTTAAGAATTGTTTCTATGTGATGTATATCATCATTTTTCATGCAGTTTTATGTCAATGTAAGTGCTCATAAACCATCAGCTCCGCATAGACAGAGATACCCATGAATTCTTGAGTTGGAAAATTTAAAAATTATTCCAGCAAATTCAAGTTAAATGTTACTGTATTTCTTAAATGTCTTAATAATAAAACAATTTGTATTGCAAAATAAGATGTGGAAAAGAGAGAAAAATTAAAACAGCTAAAAATCCCAGCCCCCCATCACTGTTGATATTTTTAATTGTATTTTCTTCTAGCCATTGCATTCTAAAACAAACAGTTTTCTTTATGAGTTTATTTGTACCTGTTTTGAGCACACAATAGATATAACAGTAAGAATCTCCACTTACATAGGAAGTTTGAGGTCACTCAGCAGAAGTGGCTCAATGGAAAAGAATCCACCTGCCAATGCAGGAGATACAGTTTCTATCCCTGGGTCAGGAAGATTCCCCTGGAGAAGGAAATGGCAACTGACTCCAGTATTCTTGCCTGGAGAATTCCACGGACAGAGGAGCCTGGCAGACTACAGTACGTGGGGCTGCAAAGAGTCAGACACGGCTGAGCACATAGCATAAGTTTTGGTGCCCTGTATGTTAATTGTCCATTATCTCTATACTATCTTTAACCAGAATTGGTGAACATTATAGTCTCCGGTCACATACAGTGCTGAACCTTTTCTAGTCTTGCCCTCTTAAGTATTTGTAGTGAAAACAATCTTTAACACCAAAATTGAATTGCTGTATTAAGCTACCTCTAAAACCCACATCCTTCAGTTCTTTCAGTTATAGGTAAACCAACAAATTTCCTTTTATTATTTAAGCCCTGTTAGTCTGATTATCTATGCCCTTCCAATTTGCATAACTGAATAAGCAATTGATCTGATAAACTGGTTTGTGTCATGTTATATATGAGAATAATGAAGAGAGCTAATGTGCCTCATCCTCCTAGGTGAAGTTGTGCATTTTCAAGGAGGCCTTCTGGTGCTGGTAGTTTTTCTAATGCCAACCAGGAACAAAGATTCCCTGCAGGGTATTTCTGAATAGATTAGCAGTACACTGTGAGCTCCCGTTGGGTATCAAACCCTGTGCGAAGATTCTGTGGTACTTCTTTCTGAAGAATACGCAAAGTCCTGATTTTACCTTCATGAGAATTTAATATAAAGAAAGTTTTACGTACATGTCAGCACAAACACAAGTGTTAGAGGAGTCGGCTTGTAATGCAAAAGGCTATGATGTCAAAGTCAAACATACCTGCATCTGAATCTGGCTTTAAAACTTTTCAGGTTTGGGCAGAAGAATTAGAGCCTCAGTTTCCTGCATGTGCAAAGAAGCAACAGGATTATCATAAGAGATAATGCTTATTGAATGCTTCCCATGTGCCAGGCATGCTCTTTATTACTGTGGATATTTTAACTCAGTTATTCCCTATAATAAACTTTAGAAGTAAACATTTCTCCCCGTTGTACAGATGTTGATTGTTAGAGGATTAAATAATCTGTCCCAGGTCAAAAAATAGCAAGTGAAGAGACAAGGATTTGATCCCAGGCAGTCTGATTCCAACATCTGGTTTCTCCAGTTTCTTAAGCTCTCTTCTGCACTGCCTTCTGAGACTTCTATGAAAATAAATGAAATGATATACATAAGATATCTAGAAATGTGCAAAGCCATAGTTTTAAATATTCTGATAACCTGATGAACTGAAACATTTCAAAAGAGAAGACTCAACTTAAAAGTGTAACTGGACTTACTTATGACTTAGAGGAAAAAACAGTGAAAAAAAATTTTTTCAAGATGAAAAGAACATTTATCTAAACTTTACTACATTTCTCTAGATGTGAAATTCTTAATCCATCTTGAAGTACTTTAATTCTATTCCAAATCAGCTTCATGTTTTGTCTCCCAGATTATATTACTAAGAGTTTCAAATGTAAAATCAGAGGTAAGTTCACTCCTTAAAAATAATATAGCTGAAGAAAACATATTTTACCACTGATTTGGCATAGAATTTAAAAAGGCAAGGATTATTATGACTTTCTTGTTTATATTCTTAATCAGCAATGTTTATTCACTCAGCAAACATTTATTTATTAAGCAAATCAACATGATGGGCTAAAATGATTGTCTAGAAATTGGTTGTTGAACTAGTTATACCAATCAAGTTGATTCTCACAAGTTTGCTAAGAATTCTGGGATAAAGACATTGTCTCTCTCACAGTAGGTGGTATCCTGTGAATATGAAGTCCTCAGAGCTTCCAGAAAACAGATTTTGATTTTGACTACAACTTACCTCATCATGAAACCAACCCCTTACGTGCCAGCATGATCACATGGAAAAAAGTAGTAAGAAAAACAATCCGTTATGTTATCATTGAATTTCTGTATGAAGCCATCCCTGAAACTTCATTCACCAGTCCTTTCAACTCTAGGTGAACCAATAAATTTCTTTTTATTATTTAAGTCAGCTGAATTTGGGTTTTATTTCTTAGAAATGATAGATTTTGGATTGCTATAGCTAACGTCCTAAAATTAATGTGGTCTAAAGTTTTTGTCTTTGATAACCATGAGAATGCACGAGCAGGGTGAGTTGCTATTAGTACCAGGTGTCCCTGGCATATATTTTAAGCTCCCTGCAGTTTATTGTTACTCAGCTACTTTGCCACAAAAGATCTGTTAGTTAGCTGATTTGCCAACATTTTTGGTTTATATATGCAGGTTTTGTCATTTGTTTACTTTGTTTTATTGCATTTGTTTTGTTGTTTGCTGATATGACTACCAGAAAGGAATTCAACTTTGGACAAATGTCTAAGTAGTTTTATAGCTTGTTGTAATGGTTCAACCAGAAAATAGCACATTTGATAACAAGAGAAAGAATAATAAGAAATCGTGGACAGATGTCTTTGAAGAATTATTTTAAAATATTGCACCCTTCTATAGTTGAAATGTTTTACAAAACACTGGGTGTATGAAATGTTTTACAAAACACTGGGTGTATAGTTGAAATGTTTTACAAAACACTGGGTGTACAAAACACAGTTAGCAGAGTGGGGTGAGAGCTGATATTATTTCTCTAATTCTTCTGATTATTCAGCATTCCTCCCCCCGCTAGCTTCACCCAATTTCACTAAACCTCTTGGTCTTCCTCAATGTCACGCATGTTCGCAAAATCTTGATTTTTGCGCTGACTCTTCCTTCTGTCTGTTAAACAGCTGGATTGATGATGCTCTTAATTTTTGTTCCTCTAGATATTCATATAATTGTCTCCCTAATCTTTAAAAAAACTTTATTCAAATATTTCTTTTCTATGAAGTTTCCCCAGCCAACCACTTAAAACTGTAAACATTCCCCTACAAGCCAGTGGTGTTACTCTTCCATGTTTTACATTCTCTATAGCGTTTGTGACCATTAAACATACTACATGCTATATCTCTTTGTCTGCACCTACTAGAACATAACCTACATGAAGGTAAAAGTCTTTTGTTTTGCTCACAGCTGTTCCCCCAATACCTTCAAGAATTCCTGACACTCAGTAGCTTTTAAGTACAAGTTTGCTAAATGTAAAAATCTGATCTTGTATTAAAACTAAGTTGTTTTATATTCCAAGGTGTCAAGCTCGAATAAAGTCTCTAAGAAAAGTAAAAATTAAGAAGACAGATGTATCTACATGTGAAAAAAAGAAGACTGAGAAGGGCTGCAATTGAAGTATAAGACACTAGACCAAGGAAACATGCCTAGAATCTGGAAAAAACAAGCATGCATTATGTGGCATGGGTAGGAATCAAGACTTTCTACAGTAGAATGTAACATATTATGAGAAAGTGTCTGAAAAGTGTAACTCCTTTGTGAATAAAGCAGATTAATGGGGAATGCCTGAAAATTTGCATTTGCCTCAAACCTTTTCCATGGTGATCCAGGAGCCCTCAAGGAGAAAATATTGCACAACTACTACATGGAAAGGGCAGAGGAAAAGTGACATTTGGATTAACCCCACTCTTGAAAACAAAATCATAGGACAAGATTCAAAGGGAAGTTGCCAATTCTTGTTTTCAGAAAGGAATCAGAAAGCCACCACCAAGGGAATAAGTCTGTAAGAATTTTGTAAATGTCTATAACCTTCATCACTTTCCCATGTTTGTTATTTTTATCTCTTAAATATTTTCCCCAGAGGAATTAACAGTAAAATACTTAAAACAAAAGAAGTCTTTGTGATTCTGTCAAAGGTAAGTAAATAAAAGGTCAAACTGGCCAGACTTCACAAGCCTCTGCCTTCCTTCTGGGTAGATAGCAAAACCCCAAAAGATACAGTAGGCGACAGCAGTTACTGAAAAGAGAGGAAAATGGAAAAAGAGGAATCTTGCCAGCTTGCAACAAGAAAGAAAAGAAGAGCCCAGTATTAGATGGGTTCTGGGGAGGTGTAGAAACCTTTAGGATTCTAGGCATTTAAAATTTTATCGCCTCTAAAAGATAGTTTATAAGTAAATAGATTCAAAAACCATTTTAAGATATATTCCTTGTGTAACTAATTTATAAATGAGCAATTTAAGTAAATGAGGAATGTTTTGGATTCTTTTTGCAGTGTGATGTTTTGCCAAGCATCTCCAAAAGCCTCAAATATAACTTGATGAGTATCAGAAGCCAAGTCATAGACTGGCAAGATGATTAACTGGTTTGACTGAGTATGACACATATGACCTTCTATGATTATGTTGAATAACTGTTTTTAAATGAATATGCCCATGGAAATCTAGGCTAGGAGATCCCTTGGTAAAAGGAAGTATTTTTAAATAGGGCAAAATATCAAATGCATTTGATAATGAAGTAAAATTTTGCATCTTGTCTCTGAAAATGTCCAGAAAAATATGCACATCAAAATGTCTACAAATATCATCACTACTTCTGGCCAAGTTTACTGTATGCATAAATAATGATGTATCTCTATGCAATTGATTTTAACCTATGCTCTAATATTTAATAAGTGCACAGTATTTAATTATATGACAACCTCTATTAATATTTCCATTTCTCTCTGATTAATAGACTAATGATTCTGAGTCTCTTGATGGTACATGACTCACTTGTGTTCCGTCTCCTGGCATTTATATCTTGATAGTGCACTGCAGATGACCGACAGCCTGCATTTCAAACCTTTGCTCCCATATAAGCTCACCAGTAAACAACGGTGCTTACTAACTTCTTATAGCACAGAAAACTAAGACAGCAAGAAATGAGGTGAATAAAGAAGGTCTCACTCAGACCTGTTGCTTCGTTTTGAAATAAGTCCACCATAAAATGATGAGATGTCCCGGATGGCTGGCTAGACACATTCCTTGAATGATGAGACAGGTCTCCAACAATAGGGAAGTGTTCTATCAATCCCTGAGTGCTGTAACAATAGACGCATGCAAACATTCCGTCCCCACAGAGAATTTCTGGTAAAATAATTTGGCTGACTCTCCAAGTTCAAACAACTGCAGATGCATTCCAATGTGTCATTTTCAATAAAGACAGGTGGCCTGCTGATTCTTCATACCGGAACTCTGCTCTGTGCTGTGAAAGCAATGTAAGCTGCAGTTTAGCCATACATGCATATAAAGAATTTGTGACATAAATCGGAGCTTCTTCAACTAGTTTTATATCAAGCATTCTTTTTTCTGCACCCTTCATAGAGTTACAGAGTAATTCTTATAGAGTATTCGTAAAGAGTAACCCTTTTATTCCAGGGAGTATTAAATTTTTAGTCAGCTACCTCCATGAATGTTGCAAATGTTCCCACTAGCAACAAAATTAAGCAGGCAGCATTAATTCACAAATAAACTATGCTGTGTTCACATTCCAAACCTAAATGATTCACTGTATTCTTTTCATGTTTACCTTTTTATGTGGTACCTCTTATAAACCCATCTTCATGTTCTTATTATAACTACTTTATGCTTTTTTGGAGAAAGCTTCTAGAAAACCAAGCAGGTATAGTCAAAAGTAAAGGCAAATTGTGTGAGAAGCATACAGCTATCATGCCCTCTCTTCTGGTTATTCACCAAACTATTGGCGCCAAGTTTCTCTTTTGTGTGGTAAATTTTGCATTAATCTTGCCCAGCAAATAAAGATTACTAGCTGCACAACACAAAACCAACTATAATTTTGACTCCTTGTCTTGATAAAGAGTTTATTGTTAAACTGAAATAAATAATGCTGCCTTAGAGAGGCTCTGGTTCTAGGACCCATCTCTTGAGGTAAACAATTATTTGTAAGCCTAACGTGTGCAGCCATGAAATTAAAAGACACTTAGAAGGAAAGTTTTGACCAAACTAGGTAGCATATTCAAAAGCAGAAACATTACTTTGCCAACAAAAGTCCGTCTGGTCAAGGCTATGGTTTTTCCAGTGGTCATGTATGGATGTGAGAGTTGGACTGTGAAGAAAGCTGAGTGCCGAAGAATTGATGTGTTTGAACTGTGGTGTTGGAGAAGACTCTTGAGGGTCCTTTGGAGTCCAAGGAGATCCAACAAGTCCATTCTAAAGGAGATCCGTCCTGGGTGTTCTTTGGAAGGAATGATGCTAAAGCTGAAACTCCAGTACTTTGGCCACTTCATGCAAAGAATTGACTCATTGGAAAAGACTCTGATGCTGGGAGGGATTGGGGACAGGAGGAGAAGGGGACAACAGAGGATGAGATGGCTGGATGGCATCACTGACTTGATAGACGTGAGTTTGAGTGAACTCCAGGAGTTGGTGATGGACAGGGAAGCCTGGTGTGCTGCAATCCATGGGGTCACAAAGAGTCAGACACGACTAAGTGACTGAACTGAACTGAACTGACTGAACGTGTATGATAGAAGATGACTGGCTTACAAATCGTCAATTTTTTAAATCATAAATATTTCTTCCAATTTTAAAGCCAAAGCATTGTCCTCAGGTACTTTACACCTTTGTGAGTTCCTAAACCTGCCCATATATACACTCAAGTTCTCTTTCCTATACTCATGCCATGCCATGCTAAGTTGCTTCAGTCGTGTCGATTCTTTGTGATCCTGAGGATGGTAGCCCACCAGTGTCCTCTGTCCATGAGATCTTTCAGGCAACGATGCTGGAGTGGGTTGCCATGTCCTTCTCCAGGAGAACCCCCTTCCTGACCCAGGGATCAAAACCCACGTCTCCTGTGACTCAAGCACTGCAGGTGGATTCTTTACCACTGAGTCACTGGGGAAGCCCTTCCTATACTTAGGAAATACCTGAGGGTCCTTACACGATCTTACCATGAACTCTCAGTATAAGTTTGGGTACTATGATGAAGAAATTCTACTTGAAATATGCAGTTTACATAAATAGCTTATTGAGAGGTCTCAATTGATATGAATATATTTTTTTCTAAATCTCTGCTATCAGTCATGCTGTATTAAATTTCAGTGCTTCAACTCCTAATGAGAATAAGACAGTCTTCAAATCTCTGGATACTTTTGACAATTAAAACATGGTTCAAGTTGGTTTAAAACTTCAGTCATGTAACTCTGTAGAGCTTCATAGAATTATTCCTCTCCCAGCAGTGGCTGAGCTTCTGGGCATGAGGAATGTGAGTGGAGCTAGAAACATCCATTTCACTTTACACACCTGCCTTCTGCTTCCATTTTGGATGTTGGGTTAGGGGAGAGAGCTGAGAGGAAGAGGGCAAACATCTTGTTGAAACAGGGCAATAGTGTTGCTGTTTCTTTGCCTTGCACTGACTGGCAATGCCTTCTGTATCATCACTGTTTGAATGTGGACCTTCGTGGGCTCCAGGTGGCTCTTTGGGTGGGCCCAGTGACCACCCAAACTCAACTCTTCAACTCCTAAATAAGAGTATATGTGCTCTCTACATCCAATATGGGGGTGACCTAACTTAGGTGAGGGACCAGCAATACTGCTTTAGTTCAGTTACTGTTCCATGGCTTCAGACTCAAAGGAAATTCAAATATCAGTACCCTTGTTAATCAGAGATTTGTAGTTCTGGCTAGCATCTTTCCTTTTCAGCTTTGACTTTGATGTAAAAATCAGACTGAATACCCTATAATATTTAACTTTAAAAACTGCATGAGACACTATATAAAGTATCATCAAATTGACTAGGGTAAATGACAGTTCCACAATTTAGTATCTGTGCAACTTTAACTAAATCACAACATCTCTGAGCCTAGGTTACTTCAAATGTAAATTGGATAATGATAGTCCCTCCTACAAGGTTAGCTTACTTATATGGTTATTGACAGGTTAACTATAGGCACAGAAGTTATTTTTAAAAATTCAGTTATCTCTTTATGCATTAAGTTTAAAATTGCAGAAATATTAAAAAGCATAAAATTTTTATTTCTTAAATTATTTCACCCCTAGATATTTTACACCAAAGCTATTCATTTCTCTCTGAATGTTTTCCAAATAGATTTTATACTACTTCTCATTTCTTGGGAGAAACTGTAATTTTGAAGATGATATAAGCATACCAGCATTTTCTAGAGCAGTGAGTCTCAATTTTTAGCTAAGAATTACTCACATATATGTTCAAATGCATCGATCTAGATGCACCTCCAGATATTCTGTTTTAATAGAACTACAGTGAACTGTGGATCTGTGTTTTGACAAAAAGCCATTGCTTCCTAAGAAATCTGAAGCAGGTGATCCCCAGACTACACTTAGAGAAACATTGTTTTAAGACAAATGCCAAACTCTCACCAATGGATTCCTGTGAATGTTTGCAGCTATGTATATCTTATAAGGAATGCCTTGCACAATAGAAAAGAAAAACCATAGGATTGACTTGTATGACATTAAAGTGTGCCTTGATAATTGACTCTATAGTTATAGAAATTATATTTTCAAGCAATTACAACACTGTATACTTATGCACAGGCAACTCTATTACAAAAGCAGAGTTTCTTAGAGGTATAGAGGAGAAAATTGACCTTGAGAGCAATGAGGCACTGAATTATAACTATATCTAAGGGAAAAATCACAAATCCCTATTTTTGTTGACTAAATAATGGACACTTAATAAAAGAAATAAAATCTGTAAAAGGAAATTAATTTTTCCTAAGCAAACTTTCTTAGAAAAAATTATTACATTTTATCTCTATGCTATATACGATGGCATATGCAAATCATATGCTAGCAGGTGCTATGCTAATTATTTGCCTGGAAAGTTTTAAATCCTTGATTTAAATTTATGAATTTTCTTTTCCTCTGTCTCTGTCCCTCTCTGATTCAAAACATTTGCCTTAAACAAGAAAATCATCTGGGAAATTTAGCATTTTGATACAAACAATATTTTTTTTTCTTTTTATCTTTCTTCATCTTCCCCCTAACCCTCATCCCCAATGGCACTATTCTTCAACAGGTACAATGAATGAAGTATCCCTGCTTTCAAATAAAAAATGCACTGAAATAGTAAGCGGCCATTCAGTGATCACCAGTGATCATAATATTGAATTTTTTAAAAAATATATAATGGATTATACAACCATTTTGTATACAACAAGGCAATGATGCTATAAAAGAGTAGGTCTTTTGTCATGAGGTAAACTTCTGTATATTCAGGTAATATTCAGGAGAGACTGCTCTATCATCTCGACTTCTATGTGGAGAACAGATTTCTCTGTGGGGACAAAATTTGTTGGAGAATTCTTTGTGCTTATCCTGATGTCTGTAGCAGTTCATGATTTTGCAACTGGGTTTGTACTCATTTAAAATTATTTTGTGTCTAAACCAGAAAATTTGTGTTGTCTAGATTCAATATGATTTCCATAGGACTTCAGATCATTAATAGAAGCATTGCATATAAGACAAATTTGTTCTTGTGTCTCTTCATGTACAAAGCATAACTTTGTCCTTCCAAGAGATCAAATAGCATGTGTGAACCTTATGTTATTTTGCCCTTTCTCAATATTTAAAAACCGATGCCTATCTCTTCAAGAGCATAACTGTTTCTCTAAGTTAAAAAAACTCTCAGTTCAGATTTGGCCCATATAAACTCTATTGAATTTTTCAAATACATATTGGGTTAATAAAGGATAAACCATGGAAGGCTAATTTTTATAAATATCGAAGTCTTCTTTGATCCTGATAACCTACAAATGTTCAGCATGAGTAAGTTTTCATGGTCAGCAGGCAGTGATTTTGATATTTAACTTAAGCTCTAGCTCGATGTGGTTTATTTCACTTATATGATGATATAATGGCAGGGAAAAATTGAAAACAGCACAAGGGTACAAGGCATGACTTAGAAGGCACTTTCCATTAGGCTCAGGGTCTGCATCATTTACTAGTCATTTCAAGGGTTGTCTTTGTATGTAAATTTATTTGAAGTAAAACAAAAACTGAGAGAACAATTTTTCACTTTATTTTATCTACTTCCCTTGCCTGCTTTTTTTTTTTTTTTTAAATCTGGGTTTCCTTTTTCCATCACTCTAAAGGTTCTGACTCTGAACAGAGACTATGTCTTTCCATCATCCTAATAATGATTAAATGAGATGAGTGAAGATGTGCCTCTCTCTATATATATACATATATATATATATATACTGAAAATGGCTATCTTATCTTTCATTATTTAAATAATAATAAATAGCAACCTTCAATAAGTGCCTTGTAAACTCAAATTCCTCAATTTTCCCTGAGTCAGAATAAATCCTATCTCCAGTTTGTAGTAGTCAATGGCCTTTAGGCTCAAATGGAAAGACAGAAGTGTGTCTATAAAATTTATGTAACATACATATGGAACTTACTCTATTCCATTTGGATGCCTTTAGAAATCAGGATAATCCCTTTGGAAGGGGTCATGGGCTGGAAGGGAACATGAGGAGTCTTCCGGGTGCTGATCTTTCAGTTTTACTTGACCTTGCTGTTACTTACATGGCAGTATTCAATTTGTGAAATTTGTTAA
This sequence comes from Oryx dammah, assembly GCF_014754425.2. NCBI lineage: Eukaryota > Metazoa > Chordata > Mammalia > Artiodactyla > Bovidae > Oryx > Oryx dammah. The sequence continues at coordinate 61,308,839 of NW_024070212.1, read as the reverse complement.
GTTGTACATTTATGATGTATACACTTTCTGTGGGGCTTCCCTCGTGGCTCAGTGGGAAAGAATCCACCTGTAATGCAGGAGACACGGGTTCAATTCCTGGGTCAGGAAGATCCCCTGGAGAAAGAAATGGCTACCCACTTCAGTATTAAGTTAAGTCGCTCAGTCGTGTCCGACTCTTTGCGACCCCATGGACTGTAGCCCACCAGGCTCCTCCGTCCATGGGATTCTCCAGGCAAGAATACTGGAGTGGGTTGCCATTTCCTTCTCCACGGGATCTTCTCGACCCAGGGATCGAACCCAGGTCTCCCATATTAGAGGCAGACGCTTTAACCTCTGAGCCACCAGGGAAGTATTAGTCCCTGTGAAATCTCATGGACAGAAGAGCCTGATAGGCTACATTCTATGGAGTTGCAAAAGAGTCAGATTCAACTTAGTAACCAAACAATAACATGCTTAAAAATAAATAAATATATATATATATATATAAAACCCAGAATTTCTTACTGTTAGTACCACTAACATTTTGGACCTCATAATTCTTTGTTCTTTGGGTTGTCCTGTGTATTGTAGAATGTCTACAACTATTTCTGACCTCTACTTAGTAGAGGCCAGTAGTATGCCCCTTCCCCAGTTGTGACAATCAAAAATGTCTCCACATTTGCCAAGTCTCCTGGGAAACAAAATCTAGAAAATATGTAATAAAACCTGTCACTGTAAAAGACTATGAGTCAGATGTCTAGAAGAAGTAATTCCTTAAGATATGGTTATTATAACATAGCAATGAGTTACATTATCAGACTTGAAGTAACTTATGTAGGTTGACTTTACTTGCAATTCATGCTGTCTTCAAAATCATTAAAGTTTATTACAGTTTTGATACACCATCTTTCCCACTGTTTAATGTTCATGAGTAGCTTCTATAAATCAAATACAGCCAATTCAGAAATGCTTTTGACAACTGATTGATTGATTAATCTCAGTTTTGAGCAGAATAATTGGCAAGAAAAGTGAACCCATTATAGGACTACATTATTTATAGAAACAAGAGGGCTCAAAATTACCTGCAAGACAAATATATGAGGGTATTCGCTATTCTAATAACAAAACGTTCCTTTATAGACGACTGTTAAGGCAGACAAGGAAGTAATTGAAAAGAATGAAAGTTGCCAAATATCTAGGTATGAAGAATTACTAATACAAGCTCAAGTTGTTCACAAGTGTTGAAAATACTAGTGACTAGTACAGAGAGAGGCCAAACAAGAAAGTCTGAGATAAAGTGCTGCAGATAAAGATTCAAATAACAGGTGTTTTTTTTTAAAAAAGAGCATTAAAATTCTAAGCAAACACTTCAAAATGCTGCAGCACCAAACTCACAAACACCACCAAATCTTGAAAACTCTTTTTATTAGGACAAAATTCTTTTGGTTTAAAGGGCATCAAATATGTTTTCCTTTGACTTTTATTTTATTTGCTACATGTATTTTTTCTTTAAAAGACAATTTACAGCTTGAGAAGAAAAATAATGCCATCTGAATTCAAAGTTTTACCAAGAACTGTTTATCAGTGTTTCATTCTGTGCACTCAGAGCATAAATGCTTTCTTTTTTTCCTGAAGCCAGATTCGGATCACTTACTTGAGCTGGGCCTGGGGGAGAAACACAGCGTGTATGATGAGCTGATTAATTACCAGAAATCGAATGCCTTGCAGTCAGGAACTCTGCGCTTGAAAGCAAGCATCACGACTAGAGGAATGGTGAGATCCACATGCATGCATGGACAGACAGGAACACACCTCAGGGATTAAGTTTCACTGTGGCCTGAAACAAAGGACTTAAGAATGATTGTTTATCCTTGGCAGGGTGACCTATACGATCTGTTTTTCACAAGGCTTTCAGCATACAACTTTTAAAGTTGAAGAGTCCCCATTAAATCAATCTCAAAATTTTGTCATCTTAAGAAAAAAAACCTATCTGATTCTTTCATTGTTTTCCACCCCTTTTCATACTTCATGAAACTTAGGTAGTAATTCACAATTAAAGGTTAGGATATGTCTTATTTCAAGCCTTGTAAATAGAATGCATAAATAGAATCCTTTGCAGCTGTCTCTTAGAAAGAGCTCTTCATTTAAAGAGGAGTGTGTGTCTACCAGGGAGATATAAACAAAGACAGAATAATATGAAATGTTGGGGACAGTATACTGCCAACCTCTGAAAACTTGAAAGCCATTGATAATCATAGATTGGCAAGATCACCTGCTGGCAAACTTTTCTTGTCTTCAAAGCTCACAGAAATATGCAGCTTATTCCCTGACTTCACTGTGTAGCTTGGTTTCTTTTCCATGCCTAATACCCATAAAACCCCCATTAAAATTACAGATCCATTTGTATAAGAAGGGTAAGGTCAAATGATCCAGTACTGAATTCTCACACAGGAGACTATGCCTATTTTTATTTGCTGGAGTCATTTTAACATTTTTGTTGTGAAAATCATTTGTTTCCCAAGAAAATGCTTATGCAATAAACTTTCTGTCCCCCCCCACCCCGAGAAGCACCCAGAGACATAGAGCTGTGGTACAGCTGTGTTGCTTCACATGGAGGCTCATTTCTCAGAAAGTTATATCATGAGATACTGTAGATCCCAGCTTCATTACTTCAAGTCACTGAAATACCTGAGTCTTTCTTTTAAATGGGTTGATTTTTTCTTTAAATCAAAACTATTAATTCAGAAGAGCAGTAAGCCAAACTTTTTGAAATCATTCAAGTTTTTCTATCTAGAAAACAGGTGGATTGTGAGCTCTGAAATTAATATATAAAATTATTCCTTAGTATTGACTTTGTTCTCAGCTTGCCTTTGAAAAGTCATTTGGCACTAAACCAGTTGAGAAAATGACAGGAGAGTTCCTCAAGTTTGGGGGAAGGGAAATAAGTCAAATCTGTAGTATAAATATTTTAGGATTAACTGATGATATAAGTGGGATCCACATTTGAAAGGTACACGCAAGAGAAAATCAACATCAATAGGAGATAAAAATGTGATGCGAATGTTTTAAGATGTGCGTGGCATTTGTTACCTCTTGTTGTCCTATGGGTGTTCTGTTTGGGAGTGCTCATCTTCTCCTGACCCACCAGTCCAGCATCCTCTGTCCCAGAAGGCCTGGAAGGCAGAGGAGGGCACTTCAGTCTGGAAGTTAAGACTCCAGTTGCCCTTGTTTGGAAGGATGCTTACTAAGAACCCAACTGCCATCTTAGCTGGTGATTCTTTTGTTGCTAATTAGAGAACTGTTCATCTCTCCAAGGCATAAACTTCAAGTCTGAAAACATTTGCAAGTATGTGACTTGCAGAGGAACTCAACACATATAACCTAGTTTGGCTAGAAAACACAAGAAAAAAAATCTAGAAAATAACAATGTTAAAATAACAATGACTGGATTTCATCCCATGGGATGAAAAATGAACAAACCAAAACAAACAAAACTGTTTTAAAAAATGAAATTTGTTTTCATTACTCTTATACCTTTTTTTTCTGCCAGTTTTTTTTTTTTTTTTTTTTTTTTTTACTTCTTTTAAGTACAGATTTCAGGCTTGCTTTGTTGCTTGACTATCTTATTCTACCTTTCATTCCCCGATGATTCACGGAGTCTTTCCCCTATTTGCTGGGGGAATATACTTATGAAAAAGCCAATCATTTCCTGGCCCTAAGTAGCTCATATGTGTACTATCAATGTCCAACTTTCTATTCCTATTCGTTAAACAACCCCACTGTTACTTTCTCTGTTTATCTTGTCCCCATATTTCTTTTACTTTTTTTTTTTCAATTACCTGCAATGTATTTTAAGGATCTTAAATATTTATGGAGTTCCATATATTTATCTGTGCTGTTGCAATTTGTTAATAAGTTGGAGGGGATTTGTTGACTATTGTGCAAGAAAAAGAAGATTTAGAAAATTATTCTCAAAACTACTTTTCTCTTTGGACAAGTGGTAATCACTTAGGGATGATATATCTAATTCTGGACTTCTTTGATATTTTGGAGAAGTATAAGACTCAAGAAGTATAAGGCTTACAAAATTACATTTGAGTTCAAAATGTATTGTAGACTTCCCCTGCTTTTGGCAGAAAATTTACCCCTCTAATTATGTTTACCTTAGGCTAATATTAAAATTGGTTTGCATTCCTTGACATAAAAACTGCCTCCAGGAGAGGGCACAGAAAGAGGGACTTGACCCAGAAAGATGCAGACAAGGGAGAAGTCTGCCCAGGGGTGCAGATTTAACCTAGATAGTACAGAAAGTGGATAAGCCACAAACATGTAACCAAGAGGCACTTGTCTCTAAAAAGTGAACTAGAAACCTTATTAAACTTTTCTTTTTCGCTATTGTTTTTCTATTTTTATATTCTTTATCTGTTTGGATAAAAATCACGCAAAAACTATTTCTTAGTCCACCTTTTTAATGTTAACTTTTCTTTTAGCTCTTTAGATGAAAATATTGTAATATTTGGTAATCCAAAACAAATTACTCACTTGCTTTACTTTGGCAAGAATTTGAGTTATGCTTCCTCTCTCTTTCTTCTTTTTGCCCCATTTAGATGCATTTGAATATAACTTGGATGACATCTCTTCTTCTTCCATCATCATTAACACTCTCTAGGAAATAATAGCAAGTGTAATTAAACCATGCTTTTCTCCAGTGAGCTCCAAAGGGTATATAGTCATTATCTCAGGTGTCGACTTACTATCTCTGTGAAGTAGGCAGGAGATAGGTATTACTATTCTCATTTCACAGATGGGGAATATGTGTCATTGAAAGATTAAATGAATTGTCCAAGGTCATACAGTGTTCCTCTTTTAGAACCTACTGTTTAGAGAAATGGCCATGTTGTATCTTATTAGCTATAGATGTTATTACTAATGACTATGATCAACATAAAGGCTTCCATTAAAGTCTTCCAAGTACAAAGGAATAAACTGTTAGATCAAAAGACACACATTAAAAGAAAATATATTCTCCCTAGAGTTTAAGAGAGACACTCAAGTCGTTTAATAGTGCAACTTTTATTAGGCTCCTATTATGTGCCATATACTCACCTTCCACTGGGGATATTACTGTGAAGACTCAGTCCTTGTTTCAAGAAACTTAAGATGTATTGAATAGAACTGGTGTCTTTAAAATATGCTTATATTTATTTGTAAGGAAGTATATCAGGCTGTGTGATTATATACTAAAATGCTATTTTGGCCTTGAATTTTTTTGGTATATATTTTAAAACTTTCTGATTTTCCCCTTACTTCCCAAGTCATATGGCTCATGGGTCATTGAATTTATCTCTAAACCCTTTCTACAGGGGTCACTTTTAATTCTCTACAATACTATATTAAGTGAGAACTAAATGGCAAGTGCTCAATTATATACTGTTAAAAAAGATTTTAGAATCCCTATGTTAGTATCTATAGGACTTTTATTATAGTAGACAAATGAACTTTAGTGTTCAGACTCTTCTCACATCTAAGTTGGAGACTTAAGGATGTTTCAGTTAGACTGTTCATCTCTTAACATCCAGATTACAGGTTGAATGTCTTCTCAACAAGTATGTCTTTAAGGTCATATTCTAATACCTTGATCATTTATTTGGTTATTTGCATCAGTTTTCAGAATGCTACTTCAAAAATCCCTCAGTCTTCTGAGATATTCTTCCTTTCCCAGTTTCCATTCAATCACAGAGCAGCTTTCAGGAATCACTTACCTGTATCCTCAGTGATGCTGCAACTCACCACCTTGGAAATGATCCCTTATACTTTCTACATGGGCGTGGGAATATGGCATGGGGACATCATTAGATATTTTAGGTAGTTAAGAAAATCAGCTCATGCCCAGTGTCTAAACAATATTGATAGTTTTATCTAAAACCAACAAGCTTCTTTTCACTCTTGCACTGACTTTTAGTCATTCAGCTCGAAGGTGAGCACTGGTTGCTAATTGTTCTTCCAACCTTTGTGCTGCTCTAGTATGAGTACTGGGGCTTCCCTGGTGACTGAGTGGTAAAGAATCCACCTATCCATGCAGTAGATGCCGGTTTGGGAAGATTCTTTGGGTTGGGAAGATTCTCTGGAGAAGGAAATGGCAACCCATTCCAGTATTCTTGTCTGGGAAGAATATTGTTGTCTGGACAGATGACCTGGAAGGCTACACTCCATGGGGTCACAAAACACTTACACATGACTTAGCAACTAAGCAACAACTATGAGGATAATCTCTCTATGTGCATATTCCAATTTTTATGTAAAAATCCACAAATTTACACATATGTAAAAAAATAAAGATTCCTTAATATGAGTTTTATTTATTAACTAAAAGCCTTTTCTTTAAAATACAAAGTAAGTTCTATTTGCATCTTTTATTTTTTCCAGCATTATTGAGGTATAATTGACAAAATTCCAGAAGTTCTGCTAGTTATACCATGAACACACCTGGAGGTCTTTATGCTAAGTGTAACAATCGAGACAGAGAAAGAAATACTGCCTGGTATCACTTGTATATGGAATTTTTTTAAGGTTCAGTTCAGTTCAGTTCAGTTGCTCAGTTGTGTTCGACTCTTTGCGACCCCATGAATTGCAGCACATCAGGCCTCCCTGTCCATCACCAACTCCCGGAGTTCACTCAGACTTATGTCCATCAGGTCCATGATGCCATCCAGCCATCTCATCCTCTGTCGTCCCCTTCTCCTCCTGCCCCCAATCCCTCCCAGCATCAGAGTCTTTTCCAATGAGTCAACTCTTTGCATGAGGTGGCCAAAGGACTGGAGTTTCAGCTTTAGCATCATTCCTTCCAAAGAAATCCCAGGGCTGATCTCCTTCAGAATGGACAGGTTGGATCTCCTTGCAGTCCAAGGGACTCTCAAGAGTCTTCTCCAACACCACACTTCAAAAGCATCAATTCTTTGGCGCTCAGCCTTCTTCACAGTCCAACTCTCACATCCATACATGACCACAGGAAAAACCATAGCCTTGACTAGACAGCCCTTAGTCGGCAAAGTAATGTCTCTGCTTTTGAATATACTATCTAGGTTGGTCATAACTTTTCTTCCAAGGAGTAAGCATCTTTTAATTTCATGGCTGCAGTCACCATCTGCAGTGATTTTGGAGCCCCCCAAAATAAAGTCTGACACTGTTTCCACTGTTTCCCCATCTATTTCCCATGAATTGATGGGACCGGATGCCATGATCTTTGTTTTCAGAATGTTGAGCTTTAAGCCAACTTTTTCGCTCTCCTCTTTCACTTTCTTCAAGAGGCTTTTTAGCTCCTCTTTTTTAAGGTAAAATTTAGTAAATGAATCCATAATCTCATTTTTTACTTTTTGGGAGGCTTTACATTTTGTTTTATACATCATTTCATATTTCTTTGCGTTGTTACTCCAAGGTGGTAAAGGTTTGTGAAAATATACTCTCTTCCAAAAGGATAATACAATTATTTTTATTATTCTATTACTATTATTATTCCATTTTCTGGACACAAAGAACAAAACATATACAAAAAATTTTGAAATTTCTTTGAATTTCAGAGAAATTTGAAATTTGCTTTCAAAGAAATCAAATATTTTAAGAAAAATTGTAATGTCCATGTTGCCTGAATTCATTAATCAGTATAAATTTTTGCCCTATTTTGTCCACCCAAGTCTAATCTTTTATATTTACAAAATTAACTCATATTTGTATGCACTCTCCAGTGATCAATAATGTCCTTTCTCCTTAATATTCAAAAATGAACTTTTCAAAACCTTGGGAACAACATATATTGAAGTAAGGCTTAACTATGTACCACAGTTCACAGTTTCTCTCCTGACCAAAAGTGTCTTCCTTCCTTATTGTAAATATAAGCTATTTAGTTACAGTAACATAGAACAATTATGTGAACTGCTTCCTTTTCTCAGGTGATGGGGTGGGTGGGTGAGAACATACCTAAACTAGGGAAACCCAAACAATCTTCCTTTACTGAGCGTCAGTTCAGTTCAGTCACTCAGTCGTGTCTGACTCTTTGCGACCCCATGAATCGCAGCATGCCAGGCTTCCCTGTCCATCACCAACTCCTGGAGTTCACTCAGACTTACGTCCATCGAGTCAGTGATGCCATCCAGCCATCTCATCCTCTGTCATCCCCTTCTCCTCCTGCCCCCAATTCCTCCCAGCATCAGGGTCTTTTCCAATGAGTCAACTCTTCGCATGAGGTGGCCAAAGTACTGGAGTTTCAGCTTTAGCATATAAGGTAATTAATTTGAAATATATATGTTAGAGAGAACAGAGATTAGAATAGAATCTGTGATTGTGCTTACCACAATTTACTAGCATCTATCTTCATGTTTTTTTTAATTATTTTATCCTCTTTAAGAATTTATTCTCCAAAGAAGCACGGATAATCAACATTTCTAAAAATAGTTGAGAAATAAATGTTAAAAGAACTATTCTTGTCTTTTGTTTTGGCAGTGCTGCTCCTGTTGCCTACTGTTGTTCTACTTGACTATGCATATATGGTGGAAACAAAACGAAGTATGCTCTTTTAGCTGTGGATGCACCTTTAAAAGTTCAGATCTATAGAACTTGTCATTTTTTGCAGTTCTAATTGAAATGATAGCAAGAATCATTTGAAGGATGAACTTTTCTTTTCATGGTTTCTTTTTTTCACATACTTTCTAGCACCAGTTAACAGAGCAAAGATGTACAAACTCACAAATCTCACTCATTGAGTAAGCTGTATCAAATAATTATTAAAGTTCTACCATGTACCTTCATTATTGCACAGATTGGGGATACAATGGGAAGGATTCTTGAGATTATAGTGTCTATTTGAGTGGGACCAGGGAAGTAAGAAGGAAAATAAAATTATTTAAGCTATGTTGTAGAGAAAACAGATGGTAAGATTGGGATAAAAAGTGACCAGGTAATGGGTGGGGGGATCCTAAGGAAGGGGTAAAAGGGAAGGTTACTTTGAAGAGATAATACTGACTGACATCTAAATAATGAGAATGAGTTAGAAGGCCAAGATCTAGGAAAAGTGTGGTCCTGACATAGGGAACCACAAGTATAAAGGTTTAGAAGTAATAGCAAGCTTAACAAGTATGAGGAAAAGAGAGATAGTAAGAAAATCGAACAAGTACAAGACAAAGAGGGAATGATGCCAAAGAGTCAATTGGAGGCTAGATTAGGAGGGTCTTCAAAACCATGGTCTTGGGTTTCCCTGGCGTTTCAGACAGTAAAGAATCTGCCTGCAACACAGGAGATCTGAGTTCCATCTTTGGGTTGGGAAGATACCCTGCAGAAGGAAATGGTAACCCACTCCAGTATCCTTGCCTGGAGAATCCCATGCCAGAGGAGCCTGCTGGGCTACTGTTCATGGAGTTGCAAATAGTAGGACGGGACTGAGCAACTACACTTCTTTACTGAAGACCATGGTAAGAAAATTGGATTTTATTCTAACAAAGAACCAAAAGCCTTCGTATGGTTTTAAGCAAAGAAGTGCTTTGTTAGGTATTATGTATTTTAACCATATGTTTGTTGCTATGTGGAAATGGACCTTAGGAAAATGAGACTATAAGGGAGGTCACAAAGCTACTACAATAGTACAGATAAAGCATGATATAAACTTGAACTTGAGTGGTGAACAGTGAAAATCAGGAGAAGTAGTATAGTTCAGGAAATGCTTTGAAATTGATTTGAGATTGAGCCAAAGCACTTGCTGGTGTGTATGTAAGGAATGAGGAATCATAAACAGCTCCTGAAATTTGGATCTGAGCAATTGGTAAACAAAAGTCCAATTAACTGACAATGAAAACAACTGGAAAAGATAGGGGCAGCAAGACAGGAAAATCAAGAGCTCTGCCTCCTGACACAAGATGGCTTTTGATATCTAAAGATGATATAGACATGAATTCTAGTCACTGCTTGATTACTTTCAGGGATAAAAGTTTCACTACTTTCAAAGTAGCCTTAAGCACATTTCATCTAATCACAATTAATTCCTACAATATTCTTATCATGAAACTACTTATTTTATAACCTTTCTACAGATGCGAACATTAAGATTTATAGATGTTACATAATATATGTAAAAATCACAACATTAATGCACTGAGAATTCACATTCAAATTGACTGGCCTCAGAGCCCAAGCTCTGAAATACTATGAGTCATAAAAAGAGCTCCTGATAAAGAAAAAAGTTTTTCCAGTCAACATTCCAAGGCAGAAAGCAATTCCCAAATTCCTGAGCAATGGATATGAATTCAGATTTTGGTTTTAAGGATGAAGACAGAATCCAGAAAGTTGATCCAGTATCCAAGGTGGACTAGAAGCAAAGTGCCATTGGCTCCCTCTGATGCCACTAGACTAAAGAACATAAATTTCCTCTCTCGAGGAAGGAGATTGTTCCAAGAACTAAAGATGGAACTTAACTTACCAGTTGGCTGTTAACTGATTCCAGATACATAGATTGAAAAGATGTTGGTTCAGAATTACTCAGTCAGTTTGAAGGAAATTTAACCTTTTATTCTAGGCATTACTGATTGGACAGAATATGAGGAAATTGCCCAAACAGTTGCTTCTATCATGGTCTAACCAGGTAGGATATTAAGAATGACAGAGATCTAGTGGATTATTCTCAAAGTTCTAAGCTGCTGAGGTGGAAAGAAGCAACGTTTAATATTTTTGTATTGGAAGTTATCTGGTCATCACTTTCTCTTTAAAGTCTCTTCAGAAAGATAATTATGTACTGATAATTGTAGATCAGGCAAGACAAAGAAATAGAATTTGGAAGACAAAAAATCATTTTAGGCTTAATAAGTAAGACAATTGTTAATATTTGGAAGGAGAATAATATAAACACACTCATTAAAATGGTTAAGGATTTATTCACATTTCTTAACTGAAGAGACCTAAAATTTAGAATTTGGACCATATGCTGTAATTTGTAATTATACCTCAATGAATTAATTAACTTATGTATTAATATAGAAGCTAATTAGTTAATTCATTCAACAGGTATTGTGGAAGTGTCTACTAGGCTTCAGAGTGCTGGTTGTTGGATATGTTGTGACAAATTCTTTGCCCTCTTGAATTCAGTTTGATAGGCAAGTAAAAGAACAAATAACATGCATAATTGCAAATTCTGTAAGTGGAAGGAAGAAAAAACTGAAAGAAAAAATTAAAACTCAAAGGGAGAGAATAACAAGGAAGACCTTGACTGGGTAATGTAAAAAGATTTCTCTGTGAAGGCAAAATTAGACTAAAATCTGAAAAATAAGGACTTAGTCAAATGAAAAGTTTAGGGGAGAGGAAAGAAACATAGACTATTAGTCCAGCCCATGCAAGGACTAAGGACATGGGGCGTTCAGGAAATTGAAAATAATGGTTATGACCAGAAAGAAAAAATAGGTGGGATGTGATGAATTTGAGAATAGGAGCCAGGTCATGAAATGCCAAAAAAATGGGGGAAAAGTGGAACCAGTGACAGATTTTGTTTTCTTGGGCTCCAAAATCACTTCAGATAGTGACTGCAGCCACAAAATCAAAAGATACTCATTCCTTGAAAGAAAAGCTATGACAAACCTAAACAGTGTATTGAAAAGCAGAGACATCACTTTGGGGTCAAAGGACTATACTAGTCAAAACTATGTTTTTCCAATAGTCATGTATGGATGTGAGAGTTGGACCTTAAAGAAGATGAAGCACTGAATAACTGACACTTTCAAACTGTGGTGCTGGACAAGACTGGACTGCACGGAGATCAAACAAGTCATCCAGTACTTTGGCCACCTGATATGAAAACCCAATTCTTTGGAAAAAGACCCTGATGCTGGAAAAGACTGAAGGCAGAAGGAGAAGGGGATGACAGAGGATGACCGACTCACTGGACATTAGTTTGAGAAAACTCCAGCAGATAATGAAGGATAAGGAAGTCTAGTGTGCTGCAGTTCATGGGGTCTCAAAGAGTCAGACATGACTTAGCAACTGAACAACTTGAAAGGTCTTATTGAGATGTGTGGGCCTTTTTATTTCTTACATCCAAATGCATGAGAAACCAGGAATGCGGCACAATTTGGTAGAGGTTCTTCAAAGATCACTCTGGTTGTTAATAATAGACTAAAAGAGCAAGAAGAAAAGTTATGACCAACCTAGATAGCATATTGAAAAGCAGAGACATTACTTTGCCAACAAAGGTCCATCTAGTCAAGGCTATGGTTTTTCCAGTGGTCATGTATGGATGTGAGAGTTGGACTGTGAAGAAAGCTGAGCACCAAAGAATTGATGCTTTTGAACTGTGGTGTTGGAGAAGACTCTTGAGAGCCCCTTGGACTGCAAGGAGATCCAACCAGTCCATTCTGAAGGAGATCAGTCCTGGGTGTTCTTTGGAAGGAATGATGCTAAAGCTGAAGCTCCAGTCCTTTGGCCACCTCATGCGAACAGTTGACTCATTGGAAAAGACTCTGATGCTGGGTGGGATTGGGGGCAGGAGAAGGGGACGACAGAGGATGAGATGCTGGATGGCATCACTGACTCGATAGACGTGAGTCTGAGTGAACTCCGGGAGTTGGTGATGGACAGGGAGGCCTGGCGTGCTGCAATTCCTGGGGTCACATAGAGTCGGACATGACTGAGGAATAAACTGAACTGAACTGAACTGAACTGAACTGAAAAGAGCAAGAATGCAAGCAGAAAAATATACTATTAAGCTATACTTCAAATGAGGAATAGTGATGGCTAGCCTGGGTGGGATGGTGGCAGTAGAGATGGAAAGAGAAGCTATAAATTAGACTTTCATTTTGAAGGTAAAATAAACAGAGCTTAGTAAGATATCACAATGACAGAGAAAATCATTGGTAAAAGGAACAATTTCCAGGCTTGAAGCCATGGGTAGACAGAATTAGTATAAAAGAAAGCAGAACCGTTTTTATGCTTGTTATAACTCAATTATTTTTATTTAAATTTTTATTGATTTACTCAGTAAACTGAACAAATATTTCTGTTTTTCACTGAAAGAATGAGAGACCTTTTTCTTGGTGAGCTCACATAAAGAGAGCAGTCAAGTCTTAGTCTTGGAGACTTTCTCTTTTGTCCTTAGGAAGTATTGAGAGTTCTCTTCCCATTTCTCTAGCCCAGGCCCATAGAACATGACTGCCCACCAGGGAAGATTCTAGGGAGTCCAGTGCATTTTCAAGTAAAAAATTCAGCATGCTTCCTTTTTTTTTTTTTCTTTTGTTCCCTTTATTTCTTTTAAACTTAGCAAGGCTATCTGCCTTGCAAATATCCAGTTACCAAAAAAAGAAGAAAAAGAGAGTTTAGCCTAGTTATTAAGAAGATGCCAACGAATAAATTTCAGCTTTTATTCAACAATTTTTATATGCCTTAGGAACAGAATATATTAGAGAGAGAGAATTTTATTTTTATTTCATTGGTGAAAGGTGAAGTCGCTCAGTCGTGTCTGACTCTTTGCGACCCCGTGGACTGTAACCTACTAGGCTTCTCCGTCCATGGGATTCTCCAGGCAAGAATACTGGAGTGGCTTGCCATTTCCTTCTCCAGGGGATCTTCCCGACCCAGGGATTGAACCCGGGTCTCCCACATTGGAGGCAGACGCTTTAACCTCTGAGCCACAGGTCAGAAAAACGCTATTAAAATATATCCCTAATCCTAGCTTTTTAGTTTAGTTTTGTTGTTGTTGTTTTAACTGTTCTGTTAATCTGGTCTCTCTCCCTTTCTCTCTCTCTCTCTTATCTCCTGTGTGTGTCTGTGTATTTCTGTGTGTGTGTGTGTGTGTGTGTGTGTATGTGTGTCTGTGTGAATCTTTACACATGCACTTAGGTTGATCAGACTATGGAAATTTCTTTCCCATACCTTCTTACAACTCAGAACTAATTCTGAATCTGCCCCTAAATGTGATGTATTATCTAAGGTTTTTGTACATATGCTTAAACAAAAATACTGAATTAAATATTTGATTTCTAGGTACCATAGCTTTGATTGGTTGTCTTGCATCATGGAGATCAAACCAATCAAAGGAAATCAGTCCTGAATAGTCAATGGAAGGACTGGTGCTGAAGCTGAAGTTCCACTACTTTGGCCACCTGATGCTAAGAGGCAACTCATTGGAAAAGGCCCTGATGCCAGGAAAGACTGAGGGCAGGAGGAGAAAGGGGCAACAGAGGATGAAATGGCTAGATAGCATCACTGAATCAGTGAATATAAGTTTGAGCAAACTCTGGGAGATGGGAAAATACATTAAAGCCTGGCGTGCTGGGTCCATGTAGTCACAGGGAGTCAGACATGACTTAGGGACTCAACAACAACTTGTATAATGACTTCAAGGAGACTTTTATTCCTGAGTATCTTGAATTGGAGTTCAGTTCAGTTCAGTTCAGTCGCTCAGTAGTGTCCAATTCTGCGACCCCATGAATCAAGATTGGGTTTATTAGAATGGTTGTATGGTGAAGATAAAGGTGAAGGTGAAGTTGCTCAGTCATGTCCGACTCTTTGCAACCCCATGGACGGTAACCTACTAGGCTCCTCTGTCCATGGGATTCTCCAGGCAAGAATACTGGAGTGGATTGCCATTTCCTTCTCCAGGGAATCTTCCCGACCCAGGGATCGAACCCGGTCTCCCGCATTGGAGGCAGATGCTTTAAACTCTGAGCCACCGGGGAAGCCCAGAATGGTTGTATAGAAAGGTTAATTTAGTTTCAGCCTTCTTGAATGCTTATTCTAGGAATTATCTGTAAAATAGTCCATTTACGAGCAGCATATCAACACGTAAACAGTATTTATTGAGCGTACTTATGTACAGAACTGTAGGGGCTATGGATCATTGTGAAGGAAGCAGAGGATTTAATTCTTCTCCTTAAGAAAGTTACAGTGAAATGAAAGAAGACAAGTATAGGACACATTGATCTAGGAGTCTCACCTACATAATCATAACCCATGGTGATCATATTGCACAAAATCAAAATCAGAAGGAATGAACAAGCCTAGAAAATTAAAGAATAGAAGGAGAGGACAAGATAAGTGTTCACAGCAGGGCAATAAATGTTGTTCTCTTTCTGCTTGGCTAAACCTGGCTTATTGGTTCAGTGAATTTGAAATGGAAAGAAGCTAATCATAGAGCATGAAGTACATCCATGGGGCCCCTATTTTATAGCCTGGCTCTTAAGAAACATTTCTCCAAAACTTCTCTGCTAAATTAGGAATAAAACTACTTAAGATCTTCTAAGGGAAATGAAGAAATATTTTGCATCAAGTCCAGGGTATTTCTTGGTGGTTATGTGAGAAGATATTTATGAGTGTGTGATGGGTCACTGGGTCATGTCCAACTCGCTGTGACTGCATGGACTACAGCCTGCCAGCCTCCTCTGTCCATGGCATTCTCCAGGAAAGAATACTGGAGTGGATTGCCATTCCCTTTTCCAGGGGATCTTCCTGGTTCAGAGATTGAACCTGGGTCTCCTGCATGGCAGGCAGATTCTTTACCATCTGAGTTACCAGGGAAGCCATTCAGTTCAGTTCAGTTCAGTTACTCAGTCATGTCCAACACTTGGTGACCCCATGGACTGCAGCACACCAGGCTTCCCTGTCCATCACCAACTCCCAGAGTGTACTCAAACTCATGTCCATTGAGTCAGTGATGCCATCCAACCATTTCATCCTCTGTCATCCCCTTCTCCACCCACCTTCAATCATTCCCAGCATCAGGCTTTTTTCCAATGAGTCAGTTCTTTGCATCAGGTGGCCAAAGGATTGGAGTTTCAGCTTCAGCATCAGTCCTTCCAATGACTATTCAGGACTGATTTACTTTAGGATAGACTGGTTGGACTTCTTGTTGTCCAAGGGACTTTCAAGAATCTTCTCCAACACAACAGTTCAAGAGCATCAGTCCTTCAGTGCTCAGGTTTCTTTAGAGTCCAACTCTCACATCCATACATGACTACTGGAAAAACCAAAGCTGTGACTAGATGAACCTTTGTTGGCAAAGTAATATCTCTGCTTTTTAATATGCTGTCTAGGTTGGTCATAAGTTTTCTTCCAAGAAGCAAGTATCTTTTAATTTCATGGCCATTCATAGTATTCAATTATAAGCAGCCAAAACAATTGTTTTAAGAATTACTGGATCAATAGAAAAGCATCCCCTGTCACAACTATTACCATAGATTCTCACTCACAGGCACACAAATGTATCCACATCCTTCAGTTTCATTTATTTCAATTCTTGGAGCTCATTTTAACCTTTTACTGTAGTTCAGTTATCTAATTTCCATATTCATTACTCAGTAAGGAGTCTCATCACATTAGATGTTATACAACCCTCTTGAGAATGGAAAAAATAACTTTTGTGTCATGATGCCTACTTAAACTTAACTTGGAAACACTATGGGAGACATTCAATAAGTATATACTCATCTGACTGGAGGAAGAAGGAGACTAGAGCTGTATCTGTAGGCAAAACTGCATATTCATCACTTTTCTAAATGGGGATATACAGATGAATTTCTCAGTGTTTAATTGCTTAGTGAAGCCTTCCTCAAGAATCCTGTGGAGTATAAATGAAAGAAAAAGAATTAAAGGACCTCTTAAGGATGTACACTTCCCTCATCAGACTCCTTTACTTTGTCCAAGCTCTTTTATACTCAGAAGACCTTCTCTTACAACAAAGTAGAAATGCCAGGAAATGTGAGTGAATGTTAGCAGCAGACCACTACTTTGAATCATTTGAAAAATGCATAAAAGCCACTTTCAAACCAGAAACAATCTCCCATAAAGTCACTCCTGTTTGTGACTTTTTGGTAAATCTTAGGATACATTTAACCCACTCCAGCGCTCTTGCCTGGAGAATCCTAGGGATGGGGGAGCCTGGTGGGCTGCCGTCTATGGGGTCGCACAGTCGGACATAACTGAAGTGACTTAACAGTAGCAGCAGCAGGATACAGTAGATTCTAATTAGCGATTTAAGAAAATGAAATAAAATAGAGTGCTGTCCTTCATTGTTAATACAATCATATTCAATATTAACTGTGATTTTTGTTTCAGTTTTATGGGTAAGAATTATTACATAAAGCATTCATTTATGATATACACATATACTTATTAGATCATCAAGTAAATATATATTTCTTCCTCTATGTAGAGGTGTGTAGAGCTTGAAAACCCTTATTAGGATAAAGTATTATGCTTTTTGAAATTTCTTGTGAAAAAATGAATATGTGTTTAACCAAGAAGAATAATTCCGGAACACTTTTTAAGGGAAGGATGTTGAAGCAAGGTGCAGTATTATGGAGCTAGGGTCATCAGGACACAGCTTTGGAGATCTGAGGAGTGGATTCATAACAGAGAGGTGCAAAGATGGCAATGTTAACCACCAATGAATAACCACCACTTATTCCCTGGTGGTTCCGATGGTATAGAATTTGCATGAAGATTTGATCACTGGGTTTGACCCCTGGGTCAGGAAGATCCCATGAAGAAAGAAATGACTCCTCCCTCTAGTATTTTTGCCTGGAGAATATTATGCAAAGACGAGCCTAGTGGGCTACAGTTCATAGGGTTGCAAAAAGTCAAACAAAACTGAGCTACTAAATACACTTGACAATTTTGTTCTGGGCCAAGCCTGAAAGGATGACACGAAGCAGACACTTTTATCTTTTTTTGAATAACAGAATGACTATAACCCTGGAAAATTAAATTTTACCTAAAACTTCTACACTTACAACTTCTACCTGCAAATACAATGCAGGACAGGTGACAATCACCACAGAGAATATTTTCCAGAAACTGAATTAGGAAAACAAATCCAAGTTATTTGAAATGACTTTTTTAAAAATTAGTCAATAAATGTATCCTAAGCCAATGATATAATGAGATATAGCTAACAAAAATGGAAATAATGATGTCAATATGATCTTTTAAACGCTTATAACTTTAAAGAAATTATGGCCTAATAGTCATAGGTTAGAACATAATTCCAGTTTAAATATATCATTGACATATCTTGTATTTTATGTTATAATTTCAAGTTAAAAATTAAAATTTTGCTAAGTTTACAATTGGCATTGGAACATTTAAAATAATTTAATACTTATCTTATTCATGAGTTGGTAAAACATGGAAATATTAACCAATAGCTAGCATTTACCTGACACTAGATGAGTGAGTGAGTGAGTGAAGTCGCTCAGTCCTGTCCACCTCTTTGTGGCCCCATGGACTGTAGCCTACCAGGCTCCTCCGTCCACTAGATTTTCCAGGCAAGAGTACTGGAGCAGGGTGCATTGCCTTCTCCAGAGGATCTTCCTGACCCAGGGACTGAACCTGGGTCTCCCACACTGTAGGCAGACGCTTTACCGTCTGAGCCGCCAGGGAAGTCCTGAAGTCCCAGACACTAGATGAGTCTTGAGAAATTGAGAGAGCCTTTATTCATCAGAAGTTTAAATTAGATTCTAATTCCTATAAAGGATTATAAACATGTGGAAAAATGAAAAAAAAAAAAAGACTCACTGTTTAAATAGCTCCATATTTCTCTCAGTCTAACAGCCTTCACTTTCTGTTTTATTTTTTTGTTTTATATAAAGTCTAGAAAATTTATTATCTTAGTAATTTAAAAATTTTGAATGAGGCTTGAAACTTCTAATCCAAATCTGAGAATATAAAGAAGTATTATAGAGTTAGAAAGCAATGAAACAGGTAACTAAAAAGTGGTACAGTATTATTAAAGTACAGATTTTGTTCAAATTTCACAAAGTTTATGCTAGTATCCATTATTTGTTTTCATACCTTATTCAAGACTCCACATTCTATTTAACTGAGCAGCTTCAGCTACATGCAACAAATTCTGATAAGTTCTCTTTTCTATTTTTATTCTATTACAAATGTTTTCTAAATTTCCTTGTGATGGCTTCTTAGATACACCCATCATTTAGAACTGGACATTTAATTTCCAATTACAAGGTATTTTGTTTAAAGTATCTTTAATTAATTTATAATTTTGATATTAATTTCTCATTTAAATGCTTTCTTTTCTGTGTGTGTGTGTTTTTTTTTTCATTCTATCTCTATTGAGGCTTTTGATGGCTAAATTGAAGATCTCTCTTGATAAATGTCACATTGCACTTGAAAATATGTGCATTAGTTTCAAAAATCTTTTGATTTTGATTTCTAACACAATTCCACAGTGATAAGAGACTCAGTATGATTTCAATACCTTTGCTGCTGCTAAGTCGCTTCAGTCGTGTCCGACTCTGTGTGTCCCCATAGACGGCAGCCCACCAGGCTCCCCCGTCCCCAGGATTCTTCAGGCAAGAACAGTGGAGTGGGTTGCCATTTCCTTCTCCAACGCATGAAAGTGAAAAGTGAAAGTGAAGTCGTTCAGTCGTGTCCGACTCCCAGCGACTCCATGGACTGCAGCCTGCCAGACTCCTCCATCCATGGGATCTTCCAGGCAAGAGTACTGGAGTGGGGTGCCATTGCCTTTAGACCGTGAAAATTTTGCACCTTGTTTTATGTCACTGGGTCTGTTCCAATGTCTCCTAGCTTGCAGTCTATGGGAAATTGAATAGAATTTGTATCTCACTCTTGTGCGAAAATTATATAAATCTTAATTATGTTCAATTGGCTCACACTACGATTCAAGTCTACTATTAATATATCCTTCTACTTCTCTGTATATTCATTCTATTAATTTTTGAAAGTTTGATATTGAAACTCCAACTAAAAATCTTAGTTTATCTACTTAAAAGAGTAATTGTAATACATAGTGGAACTATATGTAACTTTATTCTGTGTTATCCAAATCTCCTGTAAATGTGTTATCATACATTCATAATTTAAAAAAAAAATTTAAGATTTCTTTTCTTTCTTTGCTTCTTTCATTCTCTCTCTTCTTTCAATCAATAGGTCCATCAACCAATGTAAAAACACTGCTACAACTGGGGTCATAATACAAGTTTAAATACATAGATTGCAATCCCAAGAAAAATATCTTGATTAATTGATATAGCTGGAAAGTCAAGACATACTAAAAAAAGTATAAATAACAATGCAAGAGAGAACCTATAAAGCTACAAGCATGTCATCAGATAAGATGTGTAGGAGTTCAGGGTTGGTGTACCTTGACACACTGAAAATGATCAGAGGAGTTCAATCATAGTTCAGTTCAGTTCAGTTCATTTGCTCAGTCATGTCTGACTCTTTGCGACCCCATGAATCGCAACACGCCAGGCCTCCCTGTCCATCACCAACACCTGGAGTTCACTCATACTCACGACCATCTAGTCAGTGACGCCATCCAGCCATCTCATCCTCTGTCGTCCCCTTCTCCTCCTGCCCCCAATCCCTCCCAGCATCAGAGTCTTTTCCAATGAGTCAACACTTCGCATGAGGTGGCCAAAGTACTGGAGTTTCAGCTTCAGCATCATTAGCTCCAAGGAAATCCCAGGGCAGATCTTCAGAATGGACTGGTTGGATCTCCTTGCAGTCCAAGGGACTCTCAAGAGTCTTCTCCAATACCACAGTTCAAAAGCATCAATTCTTCAGTGCTCAGCCCTCTTCACAGTCCAACTCTCACATCCATACATGACCACAGGAAAAACCATAGCCTTGAATAGACGGACCTTTGTCGGCAAAGTAATGTCTCTGCTTTTGAATATACTATCTAGGTTGGTCATACCTTTTCTTCCAAGGAATAAGCATCTTTTAATTTCATGGCTGCAATCACCATCTGCAGTGATTTTGGAGCCCCCCCAAAATAAAGTCTGACACTGTTTCCACTATTTCCCCATCTATTTCCCATGAAGTGATGGGACTGGATGCCATGATCTTAGTTTTCTGAATGTTGAACTTTAAGCCAGATTTTTCACTCTCCTCTTTCACTTTCATCAAGAGGCTTTTTAGTTCCTCTTCACTTTCTGCCATAAGGGTGGTGTCATCTGCCTATCTAAGGTTATTGATATTTCTCCTGGCAATCTTGATTCCAGCTTGTGTTTCTTCCAGTCCAGTGTTTCTCATGATGTACTCTGCATATAAGTTAAATGAGCAGGGTGACAATATATAGCCTTGACATACTCCTTTTCCTATTTGGAACCAGTCTGTTGTTCCATGTCCAGTTCTAACTGTTGCTTCCTGACCTGCATACAGATTTCTCAAGAGGCAGGTCAGGTGGTCTGGTATTCCCATCTCTCTCAGAATATTCCACAATTTATTGTGATCCACACAGTCAAAGGCTTTGGCATAGCCAATAAAGCAGAAATATATGATTTTCTGGAACTCTCTTGCTTTTTCCATGATCCAGTGGATTTGGCAATTTGATCTCTGGTTCCTCTGCCTTTTCTAAAACCAGCTTGAACATCTGCAAGTTCACAGTTCACTTATTGCTGAAGCCTGGCTTGGAGAATTTTGAGCATTACTTTACTAGCATGTGAGATGAGTGCAATTGTGAGGTAGTTTGAGCATTCTTTGGCATTGTCTTTCTTTAGGATTGGAATGAAAACTGACCTTTTGCAGTCCTGTGGCCACTGCTGAGTTTTCCAAATTTGCTGGCATATTGAGTGCAGCACTTTGACAGCATCATCTTTCAGGATTTGAAACAGCTCAACTGGAATTCCATCACCTCCACTAGCTTTGTTCCTAGTGATGCTTTCTAAGGCCCACTTGATTTCACATCCCAGGATGTCTGGCTCTAGGTGAGTGATCACACCATCGTGATTATCTGGGTCATGAAGATCTTTTTTGTACAGTTCTTCTGTGTATTCTTGTCACCTCTTCTTAATATCTTCTGCTTCTTTTAGGCCCAGACCATCTCTGTCCTTTATCGAGCTCATCTCTGCATGAAATATTCCCTTGGTATCTAATTTTCTTGAAGATCTCTAGTCTTTCCCATTCTGTTCTTTTCCTATATTTCTTTGCATTGATCACTGAAGAAGGCTTTCTTATCTCTTCTTGCTATTCTTTGGAACCCTGCATTCAGATGCTTATATCTTTCCTTTTCTCCTTTGCTTTTTGCCTCTCTTCTTTTCACAGCTATTTGTAAGGCCTCCCCAGACAGCCATTTTGCTTTTTTGCATTTCTTTTCCATGGGGATGGTCTTGATCCCTGTCTCCTGTACAATGTCACAAACCTCATTCCATAGTTCATCATGCACTCTATCTATCAGATCTAGTCCCTTAGATCTATTTCTCACTTCCACTGTATAATCATAAGGGATTTGATTTAGGTCATACTGAATGGTCTAGAGGTTTTCCCTACTTTCTTCAATTTGAGTCTGAATTTGATAATAAGGAGTTTATGATCTGAGCCACAGTCAGCTCCTGGTCTTGTTTTTGTTGACTCTATAGAGCTTCTCCATCTTTGGCTGCAAACAATATAATCAATCTGATCTCGGTGTTGACCATGTGGTGATGTCCATGTGTAGAGTCTTCTCTTGTGTTGTTGGAAGAGAGTGTTTGCTATGACCAGTGCATTTTCTTGGCAAAATTCCGTTAGTCTTTGCCCTGCTTCATTCCGCATTCCAAGGCCAAATTTGCCTGTTACTCCAGGTGTTTCTTGACTTCCTACTTTTGCATTCCAGTCCCCTATAATGAAAAGGACATCTTTTTTGGGTGTTAGTTCTAAAAGGTCTTGTAGGTCTTCATAAAACCATTCAACTTCAGCTTCTTCAGCGTTACTGATTGGGGCATAGATTTGGATAACTGTGATATTGAATGGTTTGCCTTGAAGATGAACAAAGATCATTCTGTCGTTTTTGAGATTGCATTCAAGTACTGCATTTAGGACTCTTTTGTTGACCATGATGGCTACTCCATTTCTTCTGAGGGATTCCTGCCCACAGTAGTAGATATAATGGTCATCTGAGTTAAATTCACCCATTCCAGTCCATTTTAGTTCACTGATTCCTAGAAGCTCAACGTTCACTCTTGCCACCTCTTGTTTGACCATTTCCAATTTGCCTTGATTCATGGACCTGACATTCTAGGTTCCTATGCAATATTGCTCTTTACAGCATCGGACCTTGCTTCTATCACCAGTCACATCCACAGCTGGTTATTGTGTTTGCTTTGGCTCCATCCCTTCATTCTTTCTGGAGTTATTTCTCCACTGACCTCCAGTAGGATATTGGGCACCTACTGACCTGGGGAGTTCCTCTTTCAGTATCCTATCATTTTGCCCTTTCATACTGTTCATGGGGTTCTCAAGGCAAGAATACTGAAGTGGCTTGCCATTCCCTTCTCCAGTGGACTACATTCTGTCAGACCTCTCCAGCATGACCCCCGTCTTGGGTTGCCCTGTAGGCATGGCTTGGTTTCATTGAGTGAGACAAGGCTGTGGTCCTAATGTGATTAGATTGACTAGATTTCTGTAAGTATGGTTTCAGTGTGTCTGCCTTCTGATGCCCTGTTGCAACACCTACCATCTTCCTTGGGTTTTCTCTTACCTTGGGCTTGGGGTATCTCTTCATGGCTGTTCCAGGAAAGCACAGCCACTGCTCCTTACCTTGGATGAGGAGTATCTCCTTACCACTGCCTTTCCTGCCCTTCAACGTGAGATAGCTCCTCTAGGCCCTTCTGCGGCCATGCAGCCACAGCTCCCAGGGTTGCTCCTCCCGGCCGCCACCCCTGGCCTTGGGCATGGGGTGGCTCCTCAAGGCCACCGACCCTGGCCTCGGACGCAGGGTGTCTCCGCCCGGCTCCCCCTGACCTCGGTAGCTCCTCTCAGCTGTTCCTGCACAGTCGCAGCCTGGCACTCTCAGCAGCTGGCCCTGACCTCGGACGTGGGGTAACTCCTCTCGGCTGTGCTTAGTGCACCAAGGACAGATTAAATCCCAGGCTAGAAAAATAGAGTAAAAGCACTGATAGAAGAATGCCTTAAATGTATTTGGAGACAAATGAATACATCTGGTTGACTACTGCAAAGGATTTGTAGACCAGCTATTAAAAGAAGATATAGGGAGTTAGGTGGAGGGAAATGCTACTATTGCATCTTAATTCTTGCACTTCTAAGAATCTAAAAGGATAGGTCTTGTATATTTGTATAAGGTCACCAAAACTGCCTTCTCCTGTTTCTGCTCCCTCCTTCACCTGATTGGATCAGGGTTAGGTGACTGATGCAGGCTGGTTGAACCAGATTATCTCTTCCAGAAATTTGGAATAGAAACATTGTAAAGCTGAGTCACTTAGCCTCAGGAAGAAAAACAGCAAGATCATGGAGCAGAATAATTGCAGTGGCAAGCTGAGGACAAATACAAACTATAGTTATTATGGGGTAGCAGAAGAGATATGAATGGAGCAAGAAATGGAGCCAAACACATAGAGAAATATATGATAGGATGTCTAAATATGTCAATCCCAGCTCTTCCTCTAACAAGCATATCAATACTTGGAAAGTTACTAAACCTTCTTGTAGAGTAGGACGCAGTAGAAATAGTAATTTCCTTAGGCTATTGTGAGAATTAAATGAGATAATGCACAGAAATTTCTTAGAACAGTAGCAGGATCATGATGAATAATGTGAACTATTGTTATTCTTAAATTATTATGTCCTAGTACTGCCTTGATTTCTCACATGTGAGTCCTTACATTCTTAAAATTAATTCACCACTCAAAAAAAAAATTTTTTTTTGAATTAGTTTGACCAGTCCTGTTTTCCTTGCCACCAAATACTTCCTGACCTCAGTGACTTAAAATATAAAATTGAGTCAAACAAGGAATATTTTAGATATGAGACTAAGAAATTTGAAATCAGACCACAGAAATATCCTTCTTCTAGGTCTTCCTTTCTCAGTCATCTGACTTCCCAGAATTCAAACATGTACACTGAATCTCTCACTTGCCCCAAATTTCCAGTTTCGGGAAGTGCAGTGAAATGGAGAAAACTTGTTTTAAAAAACTATAGGAAACTTTATTGAGAATTTTCTCTTTTTAAATGCAGTTTGAATTGTGGAATTTTATTAAGCATTTTTTTGTAATTTTCAAGATGCTTAGAAATAAAGAAACTTAAACTAAGAGCATACTTAGACTTTTATGTGATCATTGGCAAACCACTCTATTCAAGAAACCCAATATAATATAAATTTTCATTTCTAAATGAATATAAGAAACTTGAGTTTTCTAAAGTGGTTTGTCAGAGGTGAGCCCCTAAGTGAGCTATAGCAATGTATTATTCTTCAGATTTTCTATTCCAGGTAAGCTTACAGATAGGATCTGGAAAGGATTTTATGATTTTTACCATTATATGTATATATATGTATATATATTCAAGCAATTTTCATTAGCTGTAAAAAGATATGCCACTTTAATTAGCGATGTTTGCGATTAATTTTGGAGGTACTTTTCAAGACTAATTTTTGATATCCATTTAAGTTTTATATGTGGATTTATATTCAAAGACGTAAACAGGGATCCTTATATGATCATCTGTAACAATTTGTGAGTAAAACCAAAGGCTGCAAAATTGATTATTCTTGAATAATGAAAAAATATATATAGCAACCATATTTCTGTTATTACAGTTTGATCTGAATGTTTGTGCTTAGTTGCTCTGTCGTGTCCAACTCTTTTGCAATCCCATGGACTGTAGCCCCGTTTCCTCCATCCATGAGATTTTCCCCTCCAAATATACTAGAGTGGGTTTCCATGCCCTCCTCCAGGTCTTCTCAACCCAAGGGTCAAGCCCAGGTCTCCTGGATTACAAGTGGATTCTTTACCATCTGAGCCACCAGGGAAGCCCAAGAATACCTGAGTGGGTAGCCTATCCTTTCTCCAGGGGATCTTCCCAACCCAAGAATTAAACTGGGCCTCCTACATTATAGGTGAATTCTTTACCAGCTGAGCTACCAGGGAAGCCCTTGATCTGAATATGATAACCTTAATATAAAGTCTTTTTAAATACATACTTGATTCCAAGAACAACATATGGAGAAGGGCACGGGAACCCACTCCAGTATTCTTGCCTGGAGAATTCTATGGACAGAAAAACCTGGCAGGCTGCAGTTCACTGGGTCACAAAGAGTTGGACACAACTGAGCAACTAAACAACAGCAATGTACTTAAAATTTATTCCACAATGTAATTAACAAAACAAAATTCTTGTTTTAAAATAACAAGTCATATAAACATTTTTTAATGACATTTAATTCTGTTTCTCAACCCAAGTCAAATGAATTCAGTTCAGTTCAGTTCAGTTGCTCAGTCATGTCCGACTCTTTGCGACCCCATGAATTGCAGCACGCCAGGCTTCCCATCACCATCACCAACTCCCAGAGTTCACTCAGACTCACCTCCATCGAGTCCGTGATGCCATCCAGCCATCTCATCCTCTGTCATCCCCTTCTCCTCCTGCCCCCAATCCCTCCCAGCATCAGAGTTTTTTCCAATGAGTCAACTCTTCTCATGAGGTGGCCAAAGTACTGGAGTTTCAGCTTTAGCATCATTCCTTCCAAAGAAATCCCAGGGTTGATCTCCTTCAGAATGGACTGGTTGGATCTCCTTGCAGTCCAAGGGACTCTCAAGAATCTTTTCCAATACCACAGTTCAAAAGCATCAATTCTTTGGCGCTCAGCCTTCTTCACAGTCCAACTCTCACATCCATACATGACCACAGGAAAAACCATAGTAAAATAGTTTTAAACCTTCAATTATAAAATAAATTTAGATTTACAAAAAAGTTGCAAGGATAGTAAAGAAAGTCCCTGTATACCATTAACCCAGCTTTCACTAATGTTCATATCTTACATATCTATAGGACATTTTAGAAAGCTAAGAAATTAACAATAATACAATATGATTATCAGGGCCAGAGACTTTTTTCAGACTTCATGGTTTTTCCACTAACATCTTGGTCTATTGAAAATTCCATGTGGCACTTTGTTATCCTGTATTCTAAGCTATTCAAATCAGTGACAATTCTCAGTCTTTCATTGTTTTTCATTACTTTGACACTTCTAAAGTGTATTTGTCAGGGATTTTGTAGAATATCCTTAGGTTTGTTAATGTCTTTTCTTATTGCAAAATTCAGACTTAAATTAAAGAAAGTGGGAAAGACCACTAAGGTATGACACTAGACCATTCAGGTATGACATAAATCAAATCCCTTACAGCTATACAGTGGAAGTGATAAATAGATTTAAGTGATTAGATTTGATAGATAGAGTACCTGAAGAAGTATGGATAGAGGTTCGTGATATTGTACAGTAGGCAGTGATTGAATCCATCCCCAAGAAAAAGAAATGCAAAAAGGCAAAGTGGTTGTCTGAGGAGGCCTTACAAATAGCTGAGAAAAGAAGAGAAGCAAAAGGCAAAGGAGAAAAGGAAACATATATCCATCTAAATGCAGAGTACCAAAGAATAACAAGGAGAGGTAAGAAAGCCTTCCTCTGTAATCAACACAAATAAACAGAGGAAAACAATAAAATGGGAAAGACTAGAGATCTCTTCAAAAAAAATTAGAGATATCAATGAACATTTCTTGGGAAATGGGCACAATAATGGACAGAAACAGTATGGACCTAACAAAAACAGTAGATATTAAGAAGAGGTGGCAAGAATACACAGAATAACTATACAAAAAAGACCTTAGTGACCCAGACAACCATGATGGTGTGATCACTCACCTAGAGCCAGACATCCTGAGGGCTTCGGAAGCATCAAAACAAACAAAGTTGGTGGAGGTAATGGAATTCCAGCTGAGCAGTTTCAAATACTAAAGATGATTATGTGAGACTGCAGCATGCAATATCCCAGCAAATTGGAAAACTCAGCAGTGGCCACAGGACTGGCCAAAGATCAGTTTTCATTCCAATCCCAAAGAAAAGCAATGCCAAAGAATGCTCAAACTACTGCAAAATTTCACTCATCTTACACACTAGCAAAGTAATGCTCAAATTTCTCCATCCTAGGCTTCAACAGTACAAGAGTGAAGAACTTCCATATATTCAAGATGGATTTAGAAAAGGCAGGGAACCAGAGGTGAAATTGCCAATATCTGTTGGATCAGAATAAAAGCAAGAGAATTCCAGAAGAATATCTAATTCTGGTTCATTGACTATGCTACAGTCTTTGTGGGGATCATAAGAAACTTTGGAAAATTCTTAAAGAGCTGGGAATACCAGACCACCATACCTGCCTCCCAAGAAATCTGTATGCAAGTCAAGAAGCAACAGTTAGAACTGGACATGGAACAACAGATAGGTTCCAAGTAGGGAAAGGAGTACATCAAAGCTGTATATTGTCACCCTGCTTATTTAACTTATATGGAGAATAGATCATGTGAAATGCTGGGCTGTATGAAGCACAAGCTGGAATCAAGATTTCCAGGAGAAATATCCTCAGATATGCAGATGACACCATCCTTATGGCAGAAAGTGAAGAACTAAAGAGCCTCTTGATGAAAGTGAAAAAGGAGAGTGAAAATGCTGGCTTAAATCTTAACATTCTAAAACTGAAGATCATGGCAACCAGTCCCAACTCACTTCATGGCAGAAAGCTGGGGAAAAATGGAAACAGAGACTTTATTCGTGGGCTCCAAAATCACTGCAGATGGTGACTACAGCCATGAAACTGAAAGATGTTTGCTCTTTGGAAGAAAATCTATGACAAAACTAGACAGCATATTGAAAAACAGAGACATGCCGAAAAAGTCCATATAGTCAAAGCTATGATTTTTCCAGTAGTCATGTATGGATGTGAGAATTGGACCATAAACAAAGCTGAGCACCAAAGAATTGATCCTGTTGAACCATAGTGTTGGAGAAGATTCTTGAGAATCCTTTGCATTGCAAGGAAATCCAACCAGTCGATCCTAAAGGAAATCAGTCCTGAATATTCATAGGAGGGGCTGATCTAAAGCTGAAGGTCCAATAGTTTATCCACCTGATGTGAAGAACTGACTCATTGGAAAAGACCCTGATTCTGGGAAAGGTTGAAGGCAGGAGGAGAATGGGATGACAGAGGATGAGATGGTTGGGCAGCATCACCGACTTGATGGACATGAATGTTAACAAGCTTCAGGAGCTAGTGAAGGACAGGAAAGCCTGGCATGCTGCAATCCATGGGGTCACAAAGACATGACATGACTGAGTGACTGAACTAAATGAATATCTTCATGATTAAACTGAACTTATGGATTTGGAGGAGGACATCACAGATGTAAAGTACCCTTTCCATCACAATGTGTCAGAATATGCATGTCAGCATGACTTGTTCCTGGTGATGTTAATCTTAGTCACTGTATTACATTAGTGTCTTCAAGGATTCACCATTATATTTTCCTTTTCATTATTCTTTGTAGTTCAGTTCACTTCAGTTGCTCAGTCATGTCCGACTATTTGTGACCCCATAAATCGCAGCACGCTAGGCCTCCCTGTCCATCACCAACTCCCGGAGTTCACTCAGACTCACGTCCATCGAGTCTGTGATGCCATCCAGCCATCTCATCCTCTGTTGTCCCATTCTCCTCTTGCCCCCAATCCCTCCCAGGATCAGAGTCTTTCCAATGAGTCAACTCTTTGCATCATGTGGCCAAAGTATTGGAGTTTCAGCTTTCTCATCAGTCCTTCCAATGAACACCCAGGACTATTCTCCTTTAGAATGGACTGGATCTCCTTGCAGTCCAAGGGACTCTCAAGAGTCTTCTCCAACACCACCGTTCAAAAGCATCAATTCTTCAGCACTCAGCTTTCTTTAGAGTCCAACTCTCACATCCATACATGACCACTGGAAAAACCATAGCCTTGACTAGACGGACCTTTGTTGGCAAAGTAATGTCTCTGCTTTTTAATATGCTATCTAGGTTGGTCATAACTTTTCTTCCAAGGAGTAAGTGTCTTTTAATTTCATGGCTGCCATCATCATCTGCAGTGATTTTGGAGCCCCCCAAAAGAAAATTTGACACTGTTTCCCCATCTATTTCCCATGGAGTGATGGGACCAGATGCCATGATCTTAGTTTTCTGAATGTTGAGCTTTAAGCCAAATTTTTCACTCTCCTCTTTCACTTTCATCAAGAGGCTTTTTAGTTCCTCCTCACTTTCTGCCATCAGGGTGGTGTCATCTGCATATCTGACGTTATTGATATTTCTCCCAGCAATCTAGATTCTAGCTTGTGCTTCTTCCAGTACAGTGTTTCTCATGATGTACTCTACATATAAGTTAAATAACCAGGGTGACTATATACAGACTTGATGTACTCCTTTTCCTATTTGGAACCAGTCTGTTGTTCCATGTCCAGTTCTAACTGTTGCTTTCTGACCTGCGTATAGGTTTCTCAAGAGGCAGGTCAGGTGGTCTGGTATTCCCATCTCTTTCAGAATTTTTTCCACAGTTTTTCACAGCCAAAGATGGAGAAGCTCAATACAGTCAGTAAAAACAATACTGGAAGCCAACTGTGGCTCAGATCATGAACTCCTTATTGCCAAATTCAGACTTAAATTGAAGAAAGTGGGGAAAACCATTAAACCATTCAGGCATGACCTAAATCAAATCCATTATGATTATACAGTAGAAGTGACAAATAGATTAAGAGACTAGATCTGATAGACAGAGTGCCTGATGGACTATAGCAGAGGTTTGTGACATTGTACAGGAGACAGGGATCATGACCATCCCCAGGAAAAACAAATGCAAAAAAGCAAAATGGCTGTCTGAGGAGGCCTTACAAATAGCTGTGAAAAGAAGAGAAGTGAAAAGCAAAAGAGAAAAGGAAAGATATACCCATTTGAATGCAGAGTTCCAAAGAATAGCAAGGAGAGATAAGAAAGCCTTCCTCAGCAACCAATGCAAAGAAATAGAGGAAAACAACAGAATGGGAAAGACTAGAGATCTCTTGAAGAAAATTAGAGATACCAAGGGAACATTTCATGCAAAGATGGGCTCGATAAAGGACAGAAATTATATGGAACTCACAGAAGCAAAAGATATTAAGAAGAGGTGGCAAGAATACACAGAAAAACTATACAAAAAAGATCTTCATGACCCAGTGAACCACTATGGTGTGATCACTCACCTAGAGCCAGACATCCTGGAATGATAAGTCAAGTGGGCCTTAGGAGCATCATTACAAACAAAGCTAGTGGCGGTGATGGAATTTCAGTTGAGCTATTTCAAATCCTAAAAGATGATGCTTTGAAAGTGCTGCACTCAATATGTAAGCACATTTGGAAAACTCAGCAGTGGCCACAGGACTGGAAAAGGTCAGTTTTCATTCCAATCCCAAAGAGAGGCAATGTCATAGAATGCTCAAACTACTGGACAACTCATCTCACATGCTAGTAAAGTAATGCTCAAAATTCTTCAAGCCAGGCTTCAGCAATACATGAACCGTGAACTTTCAGATGTTCAAGCTGGTTTTAGAAAAGGCAGAGGAACCAGAGATCAAATTGCCAACATCTGCTGGATCTTTGAAAAAGCAAGAGAATTCCAGAAAAACATCTATTTCTGCTTTATTGATTATCTCAAAGCCTTTTACTATGTGGATTCCAATAAACTGTGGAAAATACCTGTGTTATAATCCAACACTATCATTTTACTGCTCAAAATGTTATAGTTTTGTCCATTGGAATCTTTTTTAGGTTGACTCTCATGTCCTTTTTTGACATAATCTCTTTTTTTCCCCTTAAACTTTTCCTTACAGCTCTAGGCTCATATTTATTTCCTTTCCGAAGTCTAGAGTCAGTCATATCTCCAAGTAACCCTATCTCCTTTTCTTGAGGAATGATATTTGGAAACCAAGATATGGGGTTTCAGTGTTCTTTTTATTAGTAGGTGTCACTACTTAGAGTATAGGCTTCCACCTCCTTGCCAATGCAGGAGACTTAAGAGACATGAGCTCGATCCCTGGGTTGGGAAGATTCCCTGGGTTGGGAAGATCCCCTGGAGGAAAAAATGGCAGCCCACTCTAGGTGTTTTGGCCTGGAGAATCCCATGGACAGAGGAGCCTGGAGAGATATACTATGGTCCATAGGGTCACAAAGAGCACTCACGCAGGCAAGCACTTAGGGAAATTTGAACTTAATCCCAGTTCAACTATTTAATAAGATTAACTCCTTATTAACCCCAGAGGAAACTGGTGATAAAACCTAAAAATCCATAGGGTCTCAGAGACAGACACTAGTGAAGTGACTTAACACACACACACACTGCTTAGATTACACGTCTGGGGACAGAGCTAGGAAATACATGTGTGTATAGTAACCTATGGATATAATTATTTCTGTATCTGTCTGCATACATTTGAAATAAACATGAGTTCAATCCATTATCTTTGACATGGACAAAATTTTCAAATGCAACTTTTAGGTCAGCATAAATTTCATTCAAATATCCATACATCTAGAATTTTTTTAAAGCCCTCACAGTGTGGTCAGAGATACAAGCAATTCATTGTAATCTAATGTTTTAAGTAATATTTTTATTGAACTTGTTTGAAACAAAATAACCAGATGTTAGATTACCAAGTTATATTGACTATACATTCATTCCACGAGTATTTGCTGAGCATTTATTCAGCACTGAGAAAAGCAGCAACAGTAAGACTTGCAAGGAACCTTACCTCATAGTTTTTATTTAAAGAGTACTATACATTATTTTCATCATTTAAATTGCCTGTAACTCATTGAATCTTGTTTTAGGTTTTATCACAAAAATACCCTCAAATTTTTTCATGTCCTTAGAATAATGGTGCTCTAAAGTCTAGTCAAGGCTATGGTTTTTCCAGTAGTCATGTATGGATGTGAGAGTTGGAAGAAAGTTAAAGTTGTGAAGAAAGCTGAGCACCGAAGAATTGATGTTTTTGAACTGTGATGTTGGAGAAGACTCTTGAGAGTCCCTTGGACTGCAAGGAGATTCAACCAGTCCATTCTAAAGGAAATTAGTCCTGGGTGTTCTTTGGAAGGAATGATGCTAAAGCTGAAACGTCAATACTTTGGCCACCTCATGCAAAGAGTTGACTCACTGGAAAAGACTCTGATGCTGGGAGGGACTGGGGGTAGGAGGAGAAGGGGATGACAGAAGATGAGATGGTTGGATGGCATCACCGAGTCAATGGATGTGAGTTTGAGTGAACTCTGGGAATTGATGATGGACAGGCAGGCCTGGCGTGCTGTGATTCATGGGGTTGCAAAGAGTTGGACACAACTGAGTGACTAAACTGAACTGAACTCAACTGAAAGGGACAATGAAGACGTTATAAAAGTTTTACTTTCATCATATGATCATATAACATATCAATCTATAACCCCATTTTTAATAGATTTAGTTTCTGTTTTAATTTTTTCTTGTTTAATTCTCTACTTTTCTTAATACTTTATTAATAACTAATCAAATCAAACATATTGATATATTTATTAGAATAAGTATATAATGTCATTTATGCCTTAAAAAACTGATTAAGAGCTTATATTAGATGAAGACAAAAAGAATTCTTGGCAACATCAGTTGAAAACGAAGCCTTGTTACCTATATTTGCTGTATATACTTGGCCTATTGGCTGCCAAACCCATGCCCATCTGTTTAGATGGCAGGCTGCCTACTCATAAGTTGGCTGGTGTCTTATACTATGACATGAGTTCCAGCCAATGACAGCTAACAAAATGCTTCAGGAGGCAGCTCTTCTTACAGGAGGTCCTTTCTCTTGCCAAAGTTAGAGAAGCAGTTGGCATCATGCATCCATTTAAACTTTGTTACACCTGTTGACATTTTTGTGCCAAAATCAGACAATGCAACAAATGAACAAGAGCAAGCACAATGAATTTAATGATGCTTAAAAATAACCCTTCTTGCCCTCTTAGAAATAGATGCTAAATTTCACTGATGATTACTTACACAGTTGACATTTAATTAATAGTAAGTGAAGACTGCATTCTAAATGACCAGAAAAGAGTGTGCAATAAGAGTGTGCAATATCTTACATCTCCAGGATTTGGGCCTTTAACACCTTATATTGTGTCATGCAGTAAAAGTCAATAATTACACTAAATATCTCTTTTGTCTATCTTTTTAAAAAATGCAGATATATGTCAATCATAGATCTCTTTTAAGATATTTTTCTTTTGCTAGAGAATAAAGGTAATTATTCCAATGATTCAGGCTCTCAAGTGCATTGAAACTTAGAGTGTCTCTTTTTCTAGAACAGGAAAAGACTTGCAGCTGTGGAAGAGGGGGAGGTACACTGTTCACACTGTTTCTGAACTTCATTTGAACAAATAGAAGATGACCACTTAAAGTTTACATACTGCAACAATATATTCACTCAAATATAAGAATAAGATATGTTTATGCATGGTTACAGTCATTGCTTGTATTGTTTTAATTACTTGCTCTATGTTATATGTTTTATCACAAACTTACTCCTAAAACATATCTCCATAGGTAAATTATGTTTTCAGCAAGTACTTTAGTTAAGATAGTACACAATTCCCCACTCTCCACCTAACCCCACTTCTCCCTAAACAAAGACAAAGCCAGCGCAATAGTTTTCTATTCAATGTCATAGAAATGACTCTGGGAAACAGGAAAAGTATTCACTTGTAAGAATATTGATAAAAATCATAAAATGATTAAACTCAGTTTAGTTCAGTCGCTCAGTCGTGTCCGACTCTTTGCAGCCCCATGGACTGCAGCATGCCAGGCCTCACTGTCCATCACCAACTCCGGGAGTTCACTCAAACTTGTCCATTGAGTTGGTGATGTCATCCAACCATCTTGTCCTCTGTCGTCCCCTTCTCCTCCTGCCTTCAACCTTTCCCAGCATCAGGGTCTCTTCCAATGAGTCAGTTCTTCACATCAGGTGGCCAAATTATTCGACCTTCAGCTTTAGCATCAGCCCTTCTTATGAATATTCAGGACTGATTTCCTGCAGGACTGACTGATTTGATCTCCTTGCAATCCAAGGGACTCTCAAGAGTCTTCTCCAACACCACAGTTCAAAAGCATAAATTCTTTGGTGCTCAGCTTTGTTTATGGTCCAACTCTCATATCCATACATGACTACTGAAAAATCATATCTTTGACTACACAGACTTTGTCAGCAAAGTAATGTCTCTGCTTTTTAATATGCTGTCTAGATTGGTCATAGCTTTTCTTCCAAGGAGCAAGCATCTTTCAATTTCACAGTTGTAGTCACCATCTGCAGTGATTTTGGAGCCCAAGATAATTAAGTCTATGTTTCCTTTGTTTCCCCATTTATTTGCCATAAAGTGATGGGACTAGTTGTCATGATTTTCTTTTTTGAATGTTGAGTTTAAAGCCAGCTTTTTCACTCTCCTCTTTCACTTTCATCAAAATGTTCTTTAGTTCCTCTTCACTTTCTGCCATAAGGTTGGTCATAGCTTTTCTTCCAAGAAGTAAGTGTCTTTTAATTTCACGGCTGCAGTGTAGTAAAGAAAAATGACACAGTGCAGCTTCAAACAATCTGTCTTCTGAGCCCCTAATCTTAATGACTGTATAACTCCATTTCTTCTCTTATCACTTTTATTTCATACTCTGTGCTTCAGTGGATACTGAACTTTTTAAAGCTTTTCCAACTTACCAGTCTCACTTGAACCCATTTCTTTTGCCTGACTTATGCTCTTTCCCCTGCCACTCACTTCTAAAGTATAACTTCTACTTGTTTTTCAGTTCAGTTCAGTTCAGTCGTTCAGTCGTGTCCGACTCTTTGCAACCCCATGAATTGCAGCACGCCAGGCCTCCCTGTCCATCACCAACTCCCGGAGTCATCACTCTCTTCTTTGGTCTGGTATCACTGCCTTCCTTGATGCCTTGATGGGTCAGTACTTCTTCTACAGGTTCCCAGTTTATATCACTAACAGAATTTCTCATGTTGTATAGAAATTGAGTGAATTAATGTCTTTTTTCCAATCTGGATCATTAGTATTTTTAAGAGGAAAATCCCATCTGTCCTGTTCACTCTGTAATTGCAGCACTAGCAAGTGAATAGCACTAATATATTCTCAGTAACTATCTGATTTTCTCTTCAATCATTCAACAACTACTATGTGGCAGGCAGTGTTTAGGGCTTAGGGTTACAACAGTGAACAAGATAGATAAAATGCTTGTTCTCATAAAGTTTATTTTGTTGTTAAGGATTGCTTGAGTAATAAAATAAATATGTAAACAAAGCAATAGATGGTAATAAACACTGTAGACAAAAGTAAGATTGTGTGCCAGAATAGAGCTTGAGGTTGGCTGAAAATTTTGAATAAGGCAGTTTAAGAATGCTTCATGGGGAAAGTGACATTAGGAAGAGATAAAGGGAATAAGTAGTAACTTAATTAACATCTAGTGAAGAGGTAGTTCAAAGTAGGAAGAAAAGTCAAAAGCAAATGTCCTCAGTCAGAAGCATGAATTGACACATGGATTTAGCAACATGGCAGTCACTAGCAACAATTATGCTCAGCTTTGTTTATGGTCCAGTTTTGAGAGCAATGGTCCAAAGTTGAGAGAAATTATGGTGGGTTTGTAGGAGAATCCTGAGAGAGTGGAAACATGGAGTAAAGATAATAAGCAGTTTATCTATGAAGAACAACAGAGAAATGACCATTGGAGGAGAAAGGAAGGTCATTAATTTTTTTTAACTTAGTAGGAATAACAATATGTTTGTATAATGATGAGGAAGTTTGAACTTGTTGATAAAGAGAGAGAGAAGGATTGCTGAACCGATATACTTGAATACATGAGATAGGAGAGTCTCTCTATATAGAAGATCCCAATTAGCAATTACTTTTTATAGATTGAAGTTTATTTTCCATTTGTGTAATTGTCAAGGGTCCTTCATGAACATATATTTTATTACTGAACTATAGCACCTTATCTTCAAGTTGTTAATGTAGCAATTATTAATCACATGGTGGTTTTTTTGTTTATCTTTTCCCATTAGAGGCAAAGAAATGTTTTTTTAAAATATTGACAAAAATATTAGATAGATCAATAGATAGATAGATGGTGTCATTTATAGAGTTTTGTTGTACTTATAGTTTTATGTAAAGTTCAAATTCTAACTCTATTTTACACAGATTTTTGACTAAATAATCATTCTCTCTATCTCATTTTCAGTTCAGTTTAGTTCAGTCACTCAGTTGTGTCTGACTCTTTGCAACCCCTTGAATTGCAGCACGCCAGGCCTCCCTGTCCATCACCAACTCCCAGAGTTCACTCAAACTCACGTCCATTGAGTTGATGATGCCATCCAGCCATCTCATCCTCTGTCGTTGAACTGTAAAATAGAAATATCAATGTTATCTTTGTTGTGGACTTAGTGTTCGTGTATCCAAATTTTATATGTTAAAATATGATCCCCATATGTAATGGTATTAAGAGGTAGGGCCTTTAAGTGTCGACTAGGATTAGATGTGGTCATGAGAGTGGAGTCCTCATACACAGAATTAGTGCCTTTATAAGAGTCAGGAGAAAACTCGCTGTTCGTTTCTTTTGGCCATGTGAGAATTCAAGGAGAAGTTGGCAGTCTGTAACCTGGAAGAGGGCCTCACCAGAAATCAGCCATGATGGCACCATGATCTGAGTCTTCTAGCTTCTGGAACCATAAGAAATGTATTTCTGTTGTTTATAAGGACCAGTCTCTGGTACTTTGTTGTGCTGTGCTGTGTTTAGGCATTCAGTCTTGTCCAACTCTTTTGCGACCCCATGCACTGTAGCCCAGCAGGCTCCTCTGTCCATGGCGATTCTCCAGGCTGGAATACTAGAGTGGGTTGCCATGTGCTCCTCCAGGGGCTCTTCCAGACCCAAGGATTGAACCCAGGTCTCCCACAGTGTAGGTGGATTATTTACCATCTGAGACACCAGGGAAGCCCAAGAATACTGGAATGGGTAGCCTATCCCTTCTCCAGGGGGACTTCCTGACCCAGGAATTGAACCAGGGTCTCCTGCGTTGCAGGCAGATTCTTTATCAGCTGAGCTACCCAGGAAGCCAGGGCACTTTGTTAGAGCACCCCAAATGAGCTAATACAAGCTTACAAGTTTTTTATGATTAAATAAAACAGCAAATAATAATGTCTTTATTCCATTACCAACATATAAGGTGCATGACATATTTTCACTTAAAACTGTACTTCCTTTTAGAAGATTTCAAACACCACAAAGTCAAGGATTTTACATTACTCACCACTGCATTCCCAAACCCAGTACCTGGACACTAGGTGCTCAAAAAATAACTGTGAATGACTGTGATGCCACAGGTCCTAGCAAATTTTAAGAGCAGTATGAAAACATGGATCATAGCCTGAGGTCTTTTAGCTTTCCAATTTTTTAATATATTATTACAGAACTTCTGCCTCTATACAGGTTCATTGCTTTATTTTGTTGTTGTTCAGCTGCCAGGTTGTGTTCGACTCTTTGTGACTCCATGAACTGCAGCACACCAGGTCTCCCTGTCCCTCACCATCTCCCACAGTTTGTCCATTGCTTTGTTATCTTTGCCTAAAAATGAGTGATTACATATCTTTGTTTATTGTAATTACATCAGATTGAGCAAGCCGATATCATTTTAAGGCAGTCTGTACCAATGTGAAGGACTTGAAACTGTGATATCAACATCTTTGTGTATTTTCTGCCAGTTGTGCTTCAAGAACCCAGAGATCATTCATATTCAACAAAAGCCAGTCCAATGAATTGTTTTAATGTGAATTATAGTGCCTATTTTAATAAGAAATGTAGTATTTCTTTAATTAGCCTGGTCAGGCACCATAAGCTTGGTGTCAGGAAACTTTTATATCAAAGTAGAGAAATACTGGGATGCTGAGGAAAATGTCTGAGAAACTAAATGCTAATATTTATGACACTGCCAATAGACCAGCAGTATTGAAGGACACAAATTTCTACTGCTCAGTGGACTATTCACTTATTTTTTTAATTTTTTAATTTTTTATTTTTTTAATATTTATTTATGTTACTTTACAATACTGTATTGGTTTTGCAATACACTCATTTTTTTTTAGAAATGATCTATTAATTAAACTGAATTCTCTCATATTTGGCCTTTATTTCTCTTGCCTTAATCAGAATATTATATTTCATTTTGTGAAACAATATTTGATTAGTAAGTATCATTTCTGAAGAGTTATTATTGCAGTAGACTGAGGTTCAACAGTTTTCAAAAGTACTTGTAAAAATGCCTTCCATTGCAAATCCTCACCTAGGCTCCTTTCACAACTGTATTTGAAAATTAACATTCCTTTTTAAATGGCACCATAAATAAAATATATTTTGCCTTCAAAAGTAAAAGTGATGGGAAATAATTTTCAGAGAAGCTTTCAGAAAAAAAAAACTACAAAAGTTTTCTTTCCCCCCCCCACCCCCAGGCAGTTATAAATTACCAATACTGTGTTATAGTCTCATCTGCTTTAAAAGAAAGGAGGGAACAGTAGATCTTGCTTATAAACTATGATTTATGCTTAGAATAGGAAAGAAACTATATTTTAAAAGTGTGTGCATTCCACAAATTTCACTTTCTCTAAACCCTTTTCTCCCTTCATGCATTAGGATAAATCTCACTTTTACCCTGAAGGGAAGCTTTACATTCCACCAAAAAAAAAAGAAGAAGAAGAAACCAACTGAAAACAAGTGTTCTTTATACAACAAAGGAATCTATATGTCTGAAGGCTTTTTCTTTTATTAATGACTTTTTACTAAGAAGGGAAAATCTACTGTCTGGATGGGGCTTTGTACGTATTTTTTAGTTCATATTGGTTACACTTTTATTAGCCTCAAAAATAGTTTCCATGGTAATAGCTCCATTTATATCTAATCTTAGAGCTGAATTATAGAAAACCTTCCCACTGGGTTGCATACAATACCATTTGACGGTTTCATCTAACCTATTATTTAGAGTAGGAATTATTTTAAATACTATCAAGTTGTTACATTCTATTCATGACTTCTCTTTTGTAATTCTCAAGTTAGTGAAATCTTTTAGTGTGTAATTTTGGAAGAACTGTGTTTAATTTCAATGTGCATTCTTGATAATTTTTATTACTTTTCCTTTTATGAATGCTTTATATGATTAGACATAGATGATATTTTGTTTTCTTTTGTAACTTAAAACTCAAAAGGAATTATCAAAAAACACAATTATTTTAACATAAAATCTGTATTATATCATAATATTATTGACTTCTAAAGAGTCTTAGATATAAAGGAATCACTTTCTCTAAAAGGTGCTCATAACCTGTGAACAGGAGTCATAAATAAGTAAATGATGACCATAGATACACAGGCTTTAAAGAAACTTTGAGCGGCTACCAAGCTTATTCTTCCAAATTTAGTCAGAATAGAAATGAAATCATCCAGTATGACTGTTTTCTAGAAAACATTCTATCAGATGACATTTTTATTTTCTATGTTAATATACTTCAATGTTTTTCAGCCTTTATTTTTCAGAATTCTTCACAGTTTTTAAATAAGGTGCATCCTGTATCATGACACTTCCCCTGGCTCTCCCTGGTGGCATGCAATGCGTGAGATCTGGGTTCAATCCCTGGGTTGGGAAAATCCCCTGGAGGAGGGCATGGCAATCCTCTCCAGTATTCTTACCTGGAGAATCTCCATGGAGCCTGGCAGGCTACAGTTCATCCACAGGGTTGCAAAGAGTTGGACATGGCTGAGTGACTAAGCACCCACACAACCCTGGCTCTTGTTGCATTTGCTCACTGACATCTATGAAATAATCTTTGGAAAGTCTCTTAACATGCTTTAAATTGTAATTTTCTTAATAAGAGCAACCAGAAAGGGAAGAAATGTATAGAAACAATGCATTGGTGATATGAAATTACTAGGAAAACAGATAAATCCACATACTAAACAACCTCTAAAAATATTGGTTAAAATGACTATTTTCAAGTGTTGAAAAGCCTTATGACACATTGTAAAAGAAAAGGAAACTATCACATTGTAGCATGACTAGATTTTAAAACACATGAATATAGAAGCTTAGAATAAATTATTTGCTCTGTTAATGATATTGAAATGTGAGGTTTTCATATTCCATTTGCCAAGTTTTAAAAATGTTTCATTAGTTTAAATTTTTTACAAGAGAAAAATAAAACAAATGGGACAAGCACTATATGAAGTTAATCAAACACCCATTTCAACTTTTCCTCTGTTGTTTGCCTTCATTTTATAGGCTAAATGAGCCAAAACACAATGAAACGCTTCCTCCCCCAACTTCCTCAACAGAGAGTGATAAACATACAAGGGAGTCTGAATTGTGAGATATAAGCAGACATCTGCTGGGATATAGTGATAGACAGTGATTGGCAGTCCTTTATCCCTTACTCATTCACCTATTTCTCCAACCTTTAACGAAGTCTCCATGTCTACACTGAATTCTCTAAGAACCACTACAGAAAGCCTTACATTGATTTTTATTACATTTATCTACTAACAGCAGCAATTTTGAGATTCTTGACATGAGAAAAAATAAATAAATCTGTATTTGTTTCAGCTACTACTGCCCAGAATTTTTGTTTCTTTCAGACAAAATAATTTCTCTGTGATCTAATAAACATACAATTTCAGTACCACTGAGAGTCTGATATTTTTGTATCCCTATATGAAAAACACTTCAAGAAATTTATGCTGCTACCCAAATTCTTGGATTACAGAGTAACTTTGAACTCTTTTGTGCTTAAAATTATTACGGCTATTTTATTTCCTAGTTGCTTAAAAGAAAACTTAAATGAATATAGATATTTTCAAATGAAAAGTGTGTCATTAGTTATGAATTAGCTGTCACAAAGATTTTGATGTTAAAAAAATACATGAATGTAAAGTCAATGATTGTTTTTCTCCTGAATATGATATATTTAAAGAAACAGGCTTGGCAAAATGGAGTTATAATTTATCAAGACAAAGTTGCTTGCACTTGAATTTTTCTAGCTTTTGATTAATCTTTACCAAGACAGAGGATGAGATGGTTGGATAACATCACCAACTCAATGGACATGAATCTGAGAAAATTCCATGAGATAGTGAAGGGCGGGGAAACCTGGTTGCCAAGAGTAGGACATAATTGAATGATTGAACAATAACAAAGTTAGCCAGACTGAGATTAACACCAATTATGCTTTCTGAAAGAAATTTGAGTAACTAGTAACTATTATTATTTAAAAGTTCTTCCAGAATCCATGTGTCTTATGGATTATGGGTCACATTATTGAGTTAGTTAATGCTAACCTCAAGAATAAAATAATTGTTAATAAGAGACTTTGTGCCGTCATAGCTGAATCAAAAGTATAAAGAGAACATAAACCAAGAAAATGTCATATTGACACAGTCCTTTTGAACTCCATAAAAATTTGGAGATTGCTATTTTTATTTTAGCAAGTTAAAGCAGAGGCTGTAAGAGTGGAGATAAGACTAGGATCCAATAATAAGGGAAGTATTTCTGACTCCTAGTTCCTCTTCCATTCTTTCTGCTAAAGAAGTGGCAAGGATACCAAGCATGTTGCTTGCCTTAGTATTTTTCTGAAAGTCACTCAGGCAAAGGATTTCCAATGCAATTTTCTTTAATAGGAATCCATTTACAGTCATACCAGCTTACTTGGTGAAATTCAATGGCTCTCTTTCTTCATAAGGGATATTAGTGCTCACTCTTCCACTTTTGTGCATCACAGAAAAACATTTAACTCTCC
Source organism: Oryx dammah (assembly GCF_014754425.2). NCBI lineage: Eukaryota > Metazoa > Chordata > Mammalia > Artiodactyla > Bovidae > Oryx > Oryx dammah. The sequence goes on along the minus strand of NW_024070212.1, from coordinate 61,266,200 downwards.
TTTTGCATCTAGCATCCATGACCATGCTGATATCTGCAATCTCTGAAAATGTTCAAAATTTAGGTTGAAATATTTTACAGAAAATAGCGAAAGGCCTATTGGTACAGAGGATGTTTCTACTAGTTCTTTGTAAAAAGCATTTTAATATCACTTTTACACCATATTTTTTCTTTAAAAAAGAAAAAAAATTTTCACTATAGTGAGAAGAAACAAATTATGTTAAATGCAGTACTTGGATGCAGTTTCAAAAACAACAGAATGATCTCTGTTCGTTTCCAAGGCAAATCATTCAATATCACAGGAATCCAAGTTTATGCCCCAACCTATAATGCTAGAAGCTGAAGTCGAATGGTTCTATGAAGACCTACAAGACCTTATAGAGCTAACACCCAAAGAAGATGTCCTTTTCATTATAGGGGACTAGAATGCAAAAGTAGGAAGTCAAGAGATACCTGGAATAACAGGCAAATTAGGCCTTGGAATACAAAATGAAGCAGGGCAAAGGCTAACAGCGTTTGGCCAAGAGAATGCATGGGTCATAGCAAACACCCTCTTCCAACAACACAAGAGAAGACTCTACATGAGGATATCGCCAGATGGTCAATACCGAAATCTGATTGATTATATTCTTTGCAGCCAAAGATGGAGAAGCTCTATACAGTCAACAAAAACAAGACCAGGAGCTGACTGTGGCTCAGATCATGAACTCTTTTTTGCCAAGTTCAGACTTAAATTGAAGAAGGTAGGGAAAACCACCAGACCATACAGGTATGACCTAAACCAAATCCCTTATGATTATATAGTGCAAGTGACAAATGGATTCAAGGGATAACATCTGATAGACAGAGTGCCTGAAGAACTATGGATGGAGGTTCACAACATTGTGAGGAGGCAGTGATCAAGACCATCTCCAAGAAAAAGAAATCCAAAAAGGCAAAATGATTGTCTGAGGAGACCTTATGAATGGCTGAGAAAATAAGAGCAGTTAAAGACAAAGGAGAAAGGGAAAGATATACTCATTTGAATGCAGAGTTCCAAAAAAGAGTAAGGAGAGATAAGAAAGCCTTCCTCGGTGATCATTGCAAAGAAATAGAGAAAAACAATAGAATGGGAAAGACTAGAGATCTCTTCAAGAAAACTAAAGATACCCAGAGAACATTTCATGCAAAGATGGGCACAATAAAGGGCAGAAATGGTATGGACATAACAGAAGCAGAAGACATTAAGAAGAGGTGGCAAGAATACACAGAAGAACTATACAAAACAGATCATCATGACCCAGATAACCACGATGGTGTAATCACTCATCTAAAGCCAGACACCCTGGAAAGTGAAGTCAAGTGGGCCTTAGGAAGCATCACTATGGACAAAGCTAGTAGAGGTGATAGAATTCCAGTTGAGCTATTACAAATCTGAAGAGATGATGTTGTGAAAGTGCTGCACTCAATATGCAAGCAAATTTGGGAAACTCAGCAGAGGCCACAGGACTAGAAAAAGTCAGATTTCATTCCAATCCCAAAGAAAGGCAACGCCAAAAAATGCTCAAACTACCACACAATCTCACACACTAGCAAAGTAATGATCAAAATTCTCCAAGCAAGGCTTAACAGTACATGAACCGTGACCTTCTAGATGTTGAAGCTGGATTTAGAAAAGGCAGAGGAACCAGAGATCAAATTGCCAACATCCATTGGATCATCAAAAAAGGAAGAGTTCCAGAAAGACATCTACTTCTGCTTAATTGACTATGCCAAAGACTTTGACTTTGTGGATTATAACAAATTGTGAAAAATTCTTAAAGAGATGGGAATACCAGATCACCTGACTTGCCTCCTGAGAAATCTGTATGCAGGTCAAGAAGCAACAGTTAGGACTGGACATGGAACAACAGACAGGTTCCAAATAGGAAAGGTGTATGTCAGGCTGCATATTGTCGCCCTGCTTGTTTAACTTCTATGCAGAGTACATCATGTGAAAGCTTGGCTGGATGAAGCACAAGCTGGAATCAAGATTGCCAGGAGAAATATCACTAACCTCAGATATGCAGATGACAGCACCCTTATGGCAGAAAGTGAAGAGGAACTAAAAAGCCTCTTGATGAAAGTGAAAGAGGAGAGTGAAAAAGTTGGCTTAAAGTGCAACATTCAGAAAACGAAGATCATGGCATCTGGTCCCATCACTTCATGGCAAATAGATGGGGAAACAATGGAAACAGTGAAAGACTTTGCTTTTCTGGGCTCCAAAATCACCACAGATGGTGACTGCAGCCATGAAATTAAAAGACGCTTGCTCCTTGGACGGAAAGCTATGATCAACCTAGACAGTAAATTAAAAAACAGAGACATTACTTGCCAACAAAGATCTGTCTAATCAAAGCTATGGTTTTTCCAGTAGTCATGAATGGATGTGAGAGTTGGACTATAAACAAAGCTGAGCACCGAAGAATTGATGCTTTTGAACTGTGGCACTGGAGAAGACTTGAAAGTCCCTTTGACTGCCAGGAGATCCAACCTGTGTATCCTAAAGGAAATCAATCCTAAATATTCATTGGAGACTGATGCTGAAGCCTAAACTCCAATCCTTTGGCCACCTGATTCGAAGAACTGACTCACTGGAAAAGACCCTGATGCTGGAAAAGATTGCATGTGGGAGGAGAAGGGGCTGACAGAGGATGAGATGGTTGGATGGCATCACTGACTCTATCACTGACTCAATGGACATGAATTTTTATAAGCTCCAGAGGTGATGGGCGGGGAGGCCTGGTGTGCTACAGTCCACAGGGTCGCAAAGAATTGAACATGACTGAATGACTGAACTGATACAAACATTCCTGGAAAACTACTTGTCTTTCAAAAGGGAGTTCACTATTGAATAGTGGTTTCTTTACCTGGAATGAGAACAGCTTATCACAAAATAAGAAAATGGAAATATTGGGTGAACTCTGAACTTACAATTATGGTTACACTTCACAGTATTTAACATGTTTTTCTGATTTAAAATGTCAGCACTTAAAAATATTATTTTATAATTATAGATTCATGATTTTATTTTTACTATAAAATTTTAGTTTAGCTGCTAAGATCATCTTTAACTCCACTACTATTCTTAACATTTCTCATAAAAAATAAAATTAATAAAAAACCAATACTATCAATGATGTTCTTTGAAGTAAAAATGCTTCATATTTTATTATTAGATATTTATGTTTCAAACTTTCCTTTCAACTACAACAGTTTCATCAATAAAATCTTCAAAGATGTTTAATTATTTAATAGCTCATACATGATTCGCAACTCTCCTTTGCTTCTTAGTCCTTGCTACAAATAGTTCCTGCAGTTTATCTAAGCCATTGAAATGTTTATGCCATGATAGCTATGAATAGGCTCTCATACTTATGTTTGGGTTTCCGGAGGCATTAATAATCCAAACTGATTTTCACTGTCAATAAAAATAGACATGCTTTTTATGGGAAAATTGAACAAGAAAATATTGGATAAATTCAGCATAGGTAGTTTTAGACCAGTAAGAAAACAAAGAATCTTATATGTTCTTATAATCAGATCATTGATCATATTTCCAAGAAACATATTAAGTACATTTTAACAAGTATAACTATTTTGATTACATAATCTTAATGTCATCAATTTAATGGAAATAAATGCATTCCTATACCAAGGAGAGTGAAATGAGAGGGTTAAAAACTGAGATGACTTTCAGAAAGAAAATGAATTTTAGCACTTGTGTCATCTATGGCATTTTTTCATACTAGTCAGTGGAATAAACTGGGAGTAAGGGTGTACCAGAAGTAAGAGCACTTAAATATATTCTGAACTCTAGTTGTCCTTAATGAAAATATTTAAACATATACTATTTTCAAAATTGTTTAACAGTCTCTGCCTGTGTTTTTTAAATCAAATATCAAGAAATAAATTAAGTCAATTTTTAAAAGGTATCACTACGTTTCTACCTTTAAATGCCAGTAGAGTCGAAAGTAGCTCGATATTTAGAACTTGCTAACTTTTTTTATGTGTGACCAATAAAAGTGTTAGGTGAAATGGACTTTGCTATGTTTGTAAATTTTACTAGAAATTAGCTGTTTCTAGGAAGCTAAAACATTTCAACTGAAGCCAAGAGTGCAGAAGGAAGGAGGTTTAGTATTTTGAAAAAATAATGAAACCAAAGAATTGCAGCCAAATTTTGAAGGAGAATCTAAATTTTGTTTGGGGGGAAGATGACTGAATGAATTACCAGTGGCTGTTTGTCACCTCCCAAAGCTCTGCTGCAGAAAGACAGTATTGAATACCTTTTATAATCCTTTTTTAGCATCCCTTTCTTTCAAATCAAGTCAAGCAGAATATAGTCAAAGGCTTAATTTTCACTGAAATCTTCCCTGTGAAATTAGACCTTCCAAATCCAACTTTTCCCAGCTGTCTCTCTCTTTTTTTTAAACAGTAAGTAATCAGTGTTTAATTATTTGACTTTTACATGGTACAACCTTTGAGACTTTGTGGACTTATTAAGGCCTCAAGGTGCATTGTTCAGTCTGTTCAACGACCTTGGATATCTTGTTAGTAATACTAACAGCGGTCAGATTAGAAATGGGGAAAGTAGACTGTAACTTGCTCTTTGAGTACCATTGCACACTCTTTAAAAGCCTTAGATTATTTAATTTTTGATATGATTGGACATAAGGTGGAAATGGAAGCATAGTTCCAGAATTTTGTGTTTGCTAATGATTGCAGTGTCATTACTGATAGCTGGCTCTTGAGGCTTTCAGATGAGAGATATTGTTTTGTGATTACAAGATAGAAAATGAAGAGAAGAAATGGAAGAAGTACTTTTATTTTATCAGAAATATGTAATTTAGAACCAAATTATGTTCTTTAGTGATTAACTTATTTATAATCTCTGTCTAGGTGATGCATATTGCATCTTTTATTTAAAACTTTGCAGATATAAGTGGAAAAATTTTAATTGACTTAAATTTAAACTTATATCACTTTCAAAATTGTTTTACAGACTGTATCTGTATAAAAATAATGATATTAAAATATGGTTTTGTTTCTTACTTTTTAATCAAATATTGGAAAACCTATTAAACTAATTTTTAAAAGGAAATCATTGGGTTCTCTACCTTTACATGCTAGTAATTAATTGAAGATTTGTCTGTAATTTATGGGAAAATGAATAAAAATAATTTATGTGGTTTCACACGTACTTTTCACCCTACTCACACCAAAGTTTCTTTTGAGAGTCAGTACAAAAAGGCATATATATAACAAAAGATCAAATAGAAATCAAAATCATAGAAATAATGACTTCATTTTAGCAAGGCCTTATAGTGTGGAATTATTAATTAATTATTTTAATCTTTCAGAATTGAGTATTATTTGTAATGAGTTTAATCTGTTTCTTATATTTTCTCTTTCAAAAATTTTTTTGCTTCCCAGGTGCTACCGTGGTAAAGAAAAAGTGAAAGTGTTAGTTGCTCAATCATGTCCAACTCTTTGTGACCCCATGGTCTGTCCATGGAATTCTCCAGGCAAGAATACTGAAGTGGCTTGCCATTCCCTTCTCCAGGGGGTCTTCCTGACCCAGGGATATAACTTGGGTCTCCTGCATTGCCAACAGATTCTTACCATCTGAGCTACCAGGGAATCCCAAGTGGGTGCAGTGGTAAGGAATCTGCCTGCCAATTCAGGAGATACAAGAGACACAGGTTCGATCCTTGGGTGGGAAGATCGTCTGGAGGAGGAAATGGCAACCCTTTCCAGTATTCTTTTCTGGAAAATTCCATGGACAGAGGAGCCTGGATGGCTGCAGTCTATGGGGTCACAGAGCTGAACACAAGACTGAGTGTTCATGACTCAGGACAGCACAGCACAGGGCAACGTGGTAGTACCACACTCAGTCATCTTAAGCATTCCTTATACTCCACATAGAGAGAAACTGAATAGACGATATTTTACAAATACTTTTCCCAGTGTCTTAGTTCAGATGTCTTGATTCAAATCTTTCTAGACTAAATCCATTTTTAAAAATTGCCTTGATTTTTTTTTTCTTCAATAGGTACAACCAGGCTGCAGATTCTGAATGAGGATGTGATCTTGTTCACTGTTCTAACCTCACTGTACATGTACTCTGCCACACACTGATGAGGCATGAGGTATCCCCTGTGTTAAATAAAAGAATAAAACAGGTAATATGGATGGCCCATATACATAGTAAGTGGACAATGTCAATACTTTCCTTTTTAAGATAAACTACTCTTTTTCTAGCCCTCATCTATACCTACAAAGTCAAATTATTAGTTATTCCTGGTTATTGTTATAATTTGATTGTATTTTGCTTTCCTACATTTTCTAATTTTTTGCAATGATTATATATTGCTTTAACATCAGAAAGAAGCAATAAACATGATTTGAATAATTGTTAGAACAATTTCAAAAGAAAAAAATCCTGAGAAAAAGAGATAGTTTTTACCTAGAGTGAAGATTGCTTACAGGAACTGAGAAATTTAAAAAGAAAAAAAAAAAGTGTAAATTTACTTTTAATTAACCAAGAGTGTTTGGTCACTCACATACCAGTTTTTAGTGTATGTTTTACAGTACAAAAATAACTATGCTGCTGCTGCTGCTGCTGCTAAGTCGCTTCATAGCTATTTCATAGCTGTCCTAAGGTTCAGATTAGATAAAATAAATGTACCTAGCACTGCGCTTGATGGAACGAACATCCAAAGGGATGAGGGAGAGGAGGAATAGACAAGAAACAGCAGGAGACAAAGGAGATGAAGAGGAGGACAAAGAGGAGAAAGAAGAAAAAAAGGGGGGTTAGGGAAATGGAGGGGAAGGAGGAGGAGATGAGGAAAGGAGAAGAAAGAGATGAACAAGGACGGGGAGAGGGGCAAAGAGGAGAATCTTATGCTATTCTATATCTTGCTGCTTTTCTTTTCCTTTGCAGGTGTAAACTGTGTATCTGAATTAACTGTGTTATTCTGGTGTTCTTTCCTTTTTATATACTACTATTGCTACTATTTATAGATGTCTCAGATACAAAATTTGGTCTTTTACATAAAAATAATCTCATTTAATCTATATAAGTGCCCTGTAAAATGGATATTGTCTTCCTTTTAAAGATGAAGAAACTATGATTTACAGAGTAACACAAACCTAGAAGAGTCTCAAACATTTCAAACTTGTTGTTTATGCATATGATTTTATAATCTTAAAAGAATTTGTATTTTCACTTAATATATTTTCGCCATTCCAATAGCTAAGGTAATTTTTTTTGAAAAATCAGTTATGTAAAGTTGTAATATGAACAGCAGCAGAAAATTCAATTTCAGACTGGTTACAGTACAGGTAGTTGCTTAAATTCAAGAGACAATGAATTTCTTCTGTAACAATTTCAACCAAAATAAGAACAAATATTGCTTATGTTTTACTCACTTCAAATATGGAAACTCTCTTTTATTAAAAAAAATTCCTTCAATTATTGCCAAAAAGAACATTCTAGATTATTTCATTGTTGTTTTGAAATGTTAAAAAACTAAAACTTAGAAAAGTAATGAGCAAAATATTCTGCATCTATAAATTTAGAGTTTGTTAGTTTTATTAAATTTATATCAGGTACATTCTTTTTTGTTACATTGGAAAATATTTCTTATTTTCTAACCCTCCTTCTTCTGTACCCCCAAAAATCTTTTTTGGATTACCTAGTTCATTTGCACCTAGTAGACAGAAGCGAAATAAATTTTAATTTTCCAGTTAACAAAGTGACAAGTAAAATACTATTTGGCTAATGATCCTACATTTTAAAAAATATTTAATTTAATTTTAGTTATCTTTAAAGTATAATATTTTCCCAAAAGAGTATAAATTTTATACTTTTATTATTGCCAGTGATTATGTAGCTATCTGATGATTGGTTAATCACCAAATTTGTAAAATTGCCACTTTTCTCTAGATTCTTTCCTTTTCAAGGAAACAAATAAAAGTGATTGATGTATTTTCTTGGTTTAGACTGGTTTGATACCTTGAAATAACTTGGAAGTAAATAACTGACCTAATTATGTACACAGTGGAGATGTTTAACAAACATACAAAGTATACCTTGCCTGACTGCAAAATAAAAGTGCTAGACTGTGCTCTCCTGCTTGGGGAAAAAGTTGAGGTAATAAAAGAATATTAAATTAACTACCTGTCTAACACTAACATCTCGTATTTCACAGACAATCCAATTTGATAATAGAGGTTATGTATTGTGGGAAGAAAGTTAAAGCATTCAGAAGCTCTCCTGCAATTTGCAGTGTGTTTCTTATTTATTTTTTTTAATTTTTCTTTAAAAAGCTTGGGATTTGGCTTTCTATTTTTAAGTTTGGGGGTTTGAGGTCTTCTTTTGGTTTTTAGGGTATATAAGATTTCTCCTTGAGGTGGGAAGAGAGTGGCTGGGGAGAAAGTAAAGGAAGGGATATATTTATATTAAGAACAAAAAAAGGAAACAGATGATCTTTTCTTTCAAAACTGCCCTATAGGAATACATGTATATCAGTGACTTGAGGTGCCCCACCTGAATGACCACAAATAAAAGTTACCTGTATCTTTGGCTGCCAGGCTATGATAAACTATAAAGGGTTTCTGTTCAAAGATGATATAATACTGTTAACAGAGAAAGAAGGCAGCAGGGCATATCCTTTGGAGGCTAATATTCTTCATATCTGAAATTCAGCTTTGGTCAAGGACTCCAAAAGAGACTTTAGAGATTGGGAACCTGTGTGTTTTTGCAGTGGAATTTGACAAGCATGACATTTCTTGCATCTCAAGCATGCCAGGTAGCTTTCATGAGAGAATCCTAGTTGCTTGTGTTTTTTGCTAAATTATAAGTTATCTTATCATACACAATTATATTCAGATACTTTTTGGAATGCTTTGAAGCATGTATGTGTACGTGTATGTCAGGCAGGGGAGTTATATTACAATGTTAACATTTTGAAAACAGAAAGCAATGAAGCTTTCCACATTTTCCCCCAAGCCAGGTATGACTTCCCTGGTGGCTCAGAGAGTAAAGCATCTGTCTACAATGCAGGAGACCTGGGTTCAGTCCCTAGGTTGGGAAGATTCCCTGGAGAAGGAAACAGCAACCCACTCCAGTACACTTGCCTAGAAAATCCCATGGACGGAAGAGCTTGGTGCAGGCTACTGTTCTGGGGTCGTGAAGATTCGGGCATGACTGAGCGACTTCATTTTCTTTCTTTCTTTCTTTTAATTTTATTGAAGAATGATTGACAAAATCAATTGTATATACTTGAAATGTAAAATGTGAACAGAGGAGCCTGGTGGACTATAGTCCTTGGTATCCTCACTATAAAGACACACAAAGTTTATATATGTGATGAGAATTTATTCTGCCATAGAAAAGGAAATCCTGCTTTGTGACATGGCAGAAGCTGGTTTATGCTCAGTGAAATAAGTCAGATAGAGAAAGACAAATACTGTATATCCCTTGCATGTGGTGGTGGTGCTTTAGTTCCTAATTCATGTTTGACTCAGACGCCAAGGACTGTAGCCCACCAGGCTCCTCTCTTCATGAGATTTCCCAGGCAAGGATGTGAGAATGGGTTGCCGTTTGCTTCTCTAATTACTCAAATGTAGAACGTGAACGTGAAGTCGCTCAGTCGTGTCCGACTCTTTGCAACCCCATGGACTGTAGCCTACCAGGCTCTTCTGTCCATGGGATTTTCCAGGCAATAGTACTGGAGTGGATTGCCATTTCCTTCTCCAAGGCATCTTCCCAACCCAGGGATCGAGCCCAAGTCACCCACATCGTAGACAGACGCTTTAACGTCTGCGATCTTAGCCGAAAGGCCGAGACTCTCCCCTAAAAAGCCAATGGAAAGAAATAAAGGAAAACAATAGAATGGGAAAGACTAGAAATTTCTTCAAGAAAACCAGAGATACCAAGGGAAATTTCATGCAAAGATGGGCAAAATAAAGGACAGAAATAGTATGGACATAACAGAAGCAGAAGATATTAAGAGGTGGCAGGAATACACAGAACTATAAAAAAAGGTCTTCATGACCCAGATAATCACGATGGTGTGATCACTCACCGAGAGTGAGACATCCTGGAATGCAAAGTCAAGTGGGCTTAGGAAGCATCACTATGAACAAAGCTAGTGGAGGTGATGGAATTCCAGTAAAGCTATTACAAATCCTAAGAGATGATGCTGTGAAAGTGCTGCACTCAATATGTCAGCAAATTTGGAAAACTCAGCAGAGGCCACAGGACTGGAAAAGTTCAGATTTCATTCCAATCCCAAAGAAAGACAATGCAAAAGAATGCTCAAACTACCATGCAATTGCATTCATCTCACACACTAGCAAAGTAATGCTCAAAATTCTCCAATCCAGACTTCAACAGTACGTGAACTGTAAACTTGCAGATGTTGAAGCTGGATTTAGAAAAGGCAAAGGAACCAGAGATCAAATTGCCAACATCCGTTGGATCATTGAAAAAGCAAGAAAGTTCCAGAAAAGCTTCTGCTTTAATGAATATGCCAAAGGCTTTAACTGTGTGGATCACAACAAAGTGGAAAATTCTGAAAGAGATGGGAATACCAGACCACTTGACCTGCCTCCTGAGAAATCTACATGCAGATCAATAAGCAACAGTTAGAACTGGACATGGAACAACAGACTGGTTCCAAATCAGGAAAGAAGTATGTCAAACCTATATATTGTCACCCTGCTTGTTTAACTTATATGCAGAGTACATCATGAGAAATGCTGGGCTGGATGAAACACAAGCTGGAATCAAGATTCCCAGGAGAAATATCACTAACCTCAGAAATGCAGATGACATCCCCTTTATGGCAGAAAGTGAAGAAGAACTAACTAGCCTCTTGATGAAAGTGAAAAGGGAGAGTGAAAAAGGTGGCTTAAAAGTCAACATTCAGAAAACTACCATCACTTCATGGCAAACAGATAGGGAAACAATGGAAACAGTGAAAGACTTTATTTTTGGGAGCTCCAAAACCACTGCAGTTGGAGACTGCAGGATGAAATTAAAAGACGTTTGCTCCTTGGAAGAAAAGTTCTGACCAACCTAACAGCATATTAAAAAGCATAGACATTACTTTGCCAACAAAAGTCCATTTAGTCAAAGCTATGGTTTTTCCCGGAGTCATGTATGGATGTGAGAGTTGGAATATAAAGAAAGCTGAGCACTAAAGAATTGATGCTTTTGAACTATGGTATTGGAGAAGACTCTAGAGAGTCTCTTAGACAGCAAGGAGAGCCAACTAGTCAGTCCTAAAGGAAATCAGTCCTAAATATTCATTGGAAGGACTGATGCTGAAGCTGAAACTCCAATACTTTGGCCACCTGATGCAAAGAGCTGACTCCTTGGAAAAGCCCCTGATGCTGGGAAAGATTGAAGCCAGGAGGAGAAGGGGACAACAGAGCATGAGATGCTGGGATGGCATGACCGACTCATTAGACATGAATTTGAGTAAACTCCAGGAGTTGATGATGGACAGGGAGGCCTGGCATGCTGCAGTCCATGGGGTCACAAAGAGTTGAACACAACTGAGCGACTGAACTGAACTGATAGGATAGATAGATAGATATACACCATTATGCATATAATTTTATATGTATATATATTCCATCCTATACATGTATATCACATATTCTTTATTCACTCATTCATCTGTTGAAGGACTTCTTTGTTGTTAATTAGCTCAATTGTGTCCTACTTTTTAAAACCCCATGGACACAGCACACCAGGGTTCCCTGTCCTTCACTATCTCCCTGAGTTTGCTCAAACTCATGTCTATTGATTCGGTGATGCCATCCAACCGTCTCATCCTCTTTTGTCCCCTTCTCCCCCTATCCTCAATCTTTCCCAACATCAAGGACTTTTCCAGTGGGTTGATTCTTCACATCAGGTGGCCAAACTATTGAGAATTCAGCTTCAGCATCAGTCCCTTCAATTAATAGTCAGGGTTGATTACCTTTAGGATTGATTATTCTGAACTTCTTGCTGTCCAAGGGACTTTTAAGAGTCCTCTCCAGCACCACAATTCAAAAGCATCAATTTTCTGTGCTCAGCCTTCTTTATGGTCCAACTCTTACATCTGCACATGACTACTGACTAGAAAAACCATAGTTCTTTGAGTCAATGGACCTTTGTCAGCAGAGTGATGTCTCTGCTTGTTAACACACTGTCTAGGTTTGTCATACCTTTTCTTCCAAGGAGCAAGCATCTTTTAATTTCATGGCTGCAGTCACCATCTGCAGTGCTTTTGGAGCCGAGGAAATTAAAATCTGTCAAGATGGCTTCCTAAATAAGGACTTTAGGTAAAATTAAAACACTACTTAATTTTGCCCCAATTACACACAAATAAAGAAAAACAAGTCACTTCTCATAGATGAATGCAGATATGCCTATATTTTAAAATTTTCAAACCACAAAATAATTCCTTCATATATGCCGTATATAAGAATGCCATGTATTGGAGGGAGATATAAAAATGAATATTAAAAAAACTTTCCCCTTTTAAACTGACAATCTAGATGTAAATATTTTTCAATTGCACATATTACTTTGTAAATATGTGGTATTGAGGGCAATGTTTAAAATATATTTCTTAGTTAAATATTTTTAAACCTTTGCCTTTCAGAGGTATTGTGATGTTGCTGGATATTCGTAAGACAAAATGTTCTGCTGATATATCTATTAACAGACTATACAAAATACATGGATTTTGTAAATTGTCTGCATATAGCAAGATAATATCTTGTACTAAAATCTGTCCTGGCTGATTCAGGAATAATTTATACAATATTTGGTTAATCATGTTCTAACATGTAACAATGCCATTCAAATCAGAAGCTATTTTGCCTTTTTGTAAACTTTGTCTTGCTGTTTATGCCAGCTTTGTTTGCTGGTTAAGACTTTGGGCATAAAGGCTTAGAGCATTGGTTCTGGAGGCATTAAATGATCAGTATCTGTATCTGGACTCTTCTGCCTCTAAACTGAATAGATTCAGACAAGTTTTTTATTCTCTTGGAATCTCTCTAATCTTCCTGAACCTAAGTAACAGTGTATTCCTTGTAGGGTTTTGAAGGAATTAAATAAATTAATCTATGCAGAGTTTGTTAGTTTGCCTAGGACACAGTGAACACTATATAAACATTAGATTCTTTATCTGGAGGCATTGATCTTTACATATGGTAAACACTAACATCTAATTAAATTGCTACTCAATTCTAACATCTAATTAAGTTACTCTTTATGTTTAGTAGTTGAAACTTAATTCATTTAATAATGTTAGCCTTATTTAATATATCTATTAAACATAATAAAAAGAAATATTTCTTGAATATTATTTATGATAAATACAGTAATGAAGTATAAGATTGGCTCAATGATTAAAGGATTGGCTAATTTTGATTCAATCGCCTATTCATCTTTCCACATTTCTCTCTCTTTTTTTTTTAACTATGGAAGGAAAGTCAATCATTTTTACCATCTCTCTGTCCATCTAATATTTATCAGTCTGTTTCTGGGGTGCTTATTGTTGTTCGGCTGATGTTCTATCTAGTGTGTATTGCAAACTTCAGAGAAACAAAGAGTAAAGATGGAATTTGCAGAAGGCCTTGACTTGGCAGATCCAAAGGGAAAGAATTTTCAGGCACGAGGGACTTTGTTGTCTGCTGAGATAACAGGAAAAAGAAAACATATAGAGGATGAATCAAATGAGTTCTAAGAAACAGAAAGAAAATAAGATATTTAAGTACTGTCAAATTTCTAAGAGTAAGAAGAAAATTAATGTCACCCTTGCAAATCAGATAGTTTCTCAGAGAAGTCGTCTCTAATCAAATCTTTACTGCCTTCAGAGGTTTTATTCAGAGCAATATTTTTTTCATTGGTGAAGGTATTTTATAACATGCATTTATAAAACCCATTATTTTAAAGTCTCACATTTGGGGAATTTCACAGAAATCTCTTTTTACCTAAACATTTTCTATAGGAATAAATAGGTTCAAGGTATTAATGGAAGTATTTTAAACAAAGATGTGAACCTCATAAAATTAGCTTAAATATTTTGCCTCCTCATACTTTGGGGAAAAAAGGTGTGTGAATTGGTTATTATAATGCTGAATGAATGAACCCAGTTAACTTAGGCTCATGGAGCTTAAATATCTAGACTGAGGTCACAGCTAATCTGTGTGCCAGGAAGAGTAAGATGCAAGTGAAGATCTACGGAGACAAGTAAAGAGCAGGTTGTACAGTAACTACAAGGGAGGGTGTGCGTGTGTGTGTGTGTGTGTGTGTGTGTGTGTATGTGTGCGCGCGCACGTTTGCATATGCACATAGAGTGAGGGGAGAGGAAAGTTGGAGGAAAATCCAAAGAGGCAGACATAACTCTGGGCAAAAAGAGGGTGGTGAACTTTTGAACCCCACCAGTACACAAAGCATACAATAATACCCACCCACTCAATTCTGCAGGTAATACAATCGCAGTTCACAGAGTAAATAAAGTCTAATCCCACCAGGGTGTACTTCAAATAAGAACTTTGTTTCACTGGTATTAGTTCCTTATTTTTTCAGTTGCTTCTAGGTTCTTTAAATATTTGTATCATCAGTATTGCTCTTGGCTTCTATGCTTTTAAAGATAAGGACCAACAGCTTAATTTTGCAACTAAAAATCACCCAGCAATATACCAAGAATTTCATGTCAATCTATGCCAAAACCAATACAGAATTGTAAAGTAAAAATTAAAAATAAATAAATAAATTTAAAAAAAAAAATAAAATAAAATAAAATAAAAAAAAAAATGCTTAATATGTTTTAATTATAATTTTATGCTTATATTTTCCAAATGTAAATTAATTGTTTAATTATCTAATTTAATGTTATTTAAATAATTTTGGAAGGACATAACAACTGAATGAAATTTTTCTTAGAGATTAAAAAATTACTTTGTTACACTTTAACTTCATAGGGAACCATTAAGGGAAGAGAAAAAAACAAATGCTGTTTTGTTCTTCTACTATGTTTTGGTCCATCTAGTATAATTTGCATGTTCATTGGCCTTTATCATTTTTTTTAATTTTTAGCACTATTCAAATGTGGCAATCTTTACTAAAAACGCAAGATGATCATTTTCAGAGAAACTGTGGACTAATAAATATTTATTGTTCATCCTCTTGTCTTCGACCAGAATATAGGTGAGGGGGAAAAAAAATCACATACAGGAAATTATGATGAACAACAAGTACATGTACTCAAAATGGTAACAATAGTTAATAATGCTGCTGTTTACCAATTGCTTCTTGCTTAGCATCATTTGCCCTGGATTATTTAATTTCTCCTCCTTGTTTAATCCCACTCCTTTAAAGTGGATTCTACTACAACCTTCCCACTTTACAAATGAGGAAAAAAGAGGCAAAGAAAAGTCATTTGTCCAAGAGGAGACAACTAGTAATTACTAGAGTTGAGAGCATTATACCAGGCCCCTGGACCTGACTTCACTTTCCTTTGTGGAATGTGATCCTTTGTGATTTAAACAAACAAATATTTTGCTTCTTATTCAATGTTTTTGGTTTTCTGCTCAAGTTATTTAAAAATCAAAAATAATAGTATGCAAACTATTAAAATATTTTAAAGTGAATTGAGGTTTTCTCTATATAGCATGACTTTTGCTTTTTGTCACACAATCTGACCACAATGTCAGATTAATATATTTTATAAAATTTAATTGAAAGTATAATATATATTACAAAGTTGAAAACTGTTATTTAAAAGTGAAACAAACATAGAGAATTATGAGAGAAGACATTATGTTCCAGGTAGCTAAAAAATTAAAATCTAATGTATTAATATCTATATTGAACAGATTTTATATTTAAGGCCATTAAAATTTGACAAAGCTTATGAAACACATTCATTCATCTGGATTATTCATATAAATTAGCAATGTAGCATATAAACTAGTACAAAGGAATTCATGAAATCATTTAAACTATATTTCCAGAAAGTACATTGCTGCTTTCAAAACACACATATACACATCACTAATATTCCATCCTATATAATACATATGTTTATGATACACATAAGTGTGCAAATATTTTTATAAATACATATTATCACTAGTTTGATTTATATTTTTATAATTTTAATTTATATTTTTAATTGTATATTTTTAATTATATTTTAATTGTATATTTTTAATTGTATATTTTTCATTATTGTATAATAAATGCAATATATAATAAATGGCACATTTTGTTAAATTATAAATTGCTTTGTTATTCTTTTTATAAATGTATATGAAATATTATAGATAGGTTTCATAGTTTATAAAGGTTATATATAATAGTCATAATTAAATAGATTTTATCACTTATAATTTTTTATTTTTAGAAAACAGTCAGCCACTTGACATCTATACTGGCAATATTTGTTCTCTTCAAGTGTCAGGGGAAGATATTAATAATACAAAATAATCAAAATATATTTAGTGTTATCTTCAGTTTTGTGGGGAGAGAGAAAGATGTTATCCACAACACTGCAAATTTAATCCCTGTGGAATTACTTTTGGTAACTTTTATGTCACTTTTTTATTTTGCAGAATTAACTTAAGTTTGTTCAGCTAATACTTAACAATCATAAAATGTTACAGCTTCTTTTAACTTCCACTTAATGTTCAATCTAGTGTTCTTCACTGGTGGTTTACAAAGATGGAAGTAAATCATAAGTGAAGTTTCTGATTTTCATTTCTAAGTGCTGTACATATTTTACCATATTGAAAAAATTTTAAGTGAAATAAATAAAATTTAAATAAGTACCTTTTTGCTTGAAAATTGTCACTTGTGATATAAAAATTCTTTATCAGCTATAACCTTTATCTTTATATCGCAGTACCTAGCACAGAGCCTCATTTGTAGTAAATACATAACAAGTATGTACTATACAAATATTTTATGAGGATATTAAATTTCACTGGGCCCTAGATATACAGAAAAAACTGTAGGTAGAATGTCATTACTGCATCTAATCTAACTTTAAATATAGCTTGAATATGAAAAGGCAAAAATTTAGAAGTGAAGCAACTAACATTTCTTCATAATCTTGCTAAAAACTTCTAAACTTTTTAATAAATCTATTTAGGAAGAGTACTAATATTTCAAGGTCTTTCAACTCTTACAGCTAAGTTTAAACACAATTGCTTTCCATAAAAAATTAAATAATTCTTAAGCAAATGATGATCATGAAAGGTAAAATCACTATTCTGAGTAATATATTCCATTAATACACACATTTTTCTCCTGTGTTAAATGTATGATGTTATTCACTGTTACTTTACTATGTACAATAGTTTCTCTAGAAATTCCAAAAGTCAGGTCTGCATTTCTATACATTCCTCTTTCATTCCATAATAAAAATCAACATATATTGAGAATCAGTATAATCCTTTAGAGTCAAATTACTTCAAACATGAGACATTTTTAACTTAAATGTCTTTACTTATGTATAACCCAGTGCTGAATAGGACATTCTTTTTTTCTTTTATTAAATGCCAAACACATGAAAGCCAGGAGTAATTATATAAGTTTCATGTTAAGTCTTTGATTTAATCCAGTCACTATGAACTACTGGTAAAAATCAAAAGGGGCTGGTTTTGAGTAGGGGAAAATTAATACACTTAACTAGAATTCAGTTTGTATTACAGACTCTATTCATCTATTCTTTTCCTTTACTGTGGGTGAATATATTCTCTTCATGAATCTTAGGACAATCTTAAAAACTATTGTATTTATTATAGTTTCTATATATAGCAAAACAGTATTTAAAGTTTGTGCATCATATATTTTTAAAATGGATCTCACATTCTACTCATAAATTGCCAATCACAACCCCACAAATTATTTCACAAAATAGGATGCTAAGTAATGAATAAGTTAAAAGTTCTTCCCTTTATAGACAGTAGTCATTAGTTTTTTTTCAGATCTCCTTTTTATATAATTTCTCAAAGATAGTATTATTTATGTTCTTTCAGAGTGTCTTAAAGCATATTGTCTTTTATTCAGATGGTATGTTATAGTGTTTTAAAAGTTCTAATATTTAACACTTCACTGAGCTTTTAAAACTTGGTAAAATAATAAATTACATTAAAAACTAAATAATAACTTGTAAAATGTTATGATTATTAAAAATATGCTACCACTTCCAAGAGTAGTAAAAAGATAAAAGTTCCCTAACAAATTATTTAAAATCACCCATCATACTACAGTATTGACATATTGTCCTTGACATTTGATGAGTGATTTATATTTTCAAATGAAAGAGATATCCAATCAGTATAAATAAAGACCATTACTTTTTCAGAATAATAATTAAATCCAGGTGATCTGTTCGGAGTCATCTTTCTGCAATCATCTGGTGTTTATGAACCCAAATGTCTCTACTTGTGCCTGCCCCATTACACATAGGATGTTATTTTCTTATTGCCAAAGACATGAAAGTCAGGACTAATTATTAACTTTTCATGTTGAGTCTTTATAATATCATTATATTAAATATACACCCCTTATATCCATGACATACATATTTTATTTTGTATTAAGAATAAAGGAGTTAAGCATAAAATATAGATTTTAATTTTGAATAAGTTAAAGGATACATATTTATTGGAATACATAGGGCATCCTATATAATCTTTTATAGCATTGGACAGTCCCATAAGTTCCATATCTTAGATTTGATCTCTCTAATTAACTTGTCTATAAAAATCAGTCATTATCTAAGACGGATAATTGGCATTCAAAGAGGTAGCAGAATGCACCTGCCACTCTGACCACTGCTGACCTTCACAATGAATTAACTGAAAAATCCATGTCAGGCAGTTAATTGAATGAAGCTGTTGACTTGTAAGTGATAATGGTTATGATTAGTGTGCAACATAGCACATAATGGTAATGATGTAGTCTGGGTCTCCATAGACCTCAAAATGAAGTCTAAGAAGTCATATTCTAGTGAAAGGGAGACTAAATGACAGGAAAACTTTTGCTCCTTTGCTCCTGTTTCCAAAAAGAAATAATCAATCGGATTTAAAAGGTTGGTGGGTATCACCCTGCCCCTTGTATCTGATAGCTTGTTAAGGTGGATAGGCCTGTCAGCACTCCTTTCATTTAGGTCTGAGGAGTTATTCTTCATTTGCAGCAGGAAGTGAGGAGTCAAATTGGCACTGCTGACTGCTGCCTTTCTTAGCAGCCAGTGAATTGCATATTTCAATGAGGTGCATGCTGAGCATGGCATGTGTATGTGTAGTGGCTTACCAGTTACTTTTTTGTTGCATGTTTTCAGAGCTATTACAGTAATGAGATTAGTGATGCACAAGCTGATCATGCTTTCTTTAGACATTACACTTTGTATACGAGTGACAAATATGAAGTGAGCAGCCAGAAAATGTCATTTGGTAAGAAAACATGATGTGCGGGTGTTCCAGCTAAGCACACACTGTGTGCAGGAGGGAAGCGCTTTTGTGGACTAGATGAATCCTGCTGGGCTCTTAGCCTTAGTGCTCTCAGATAAAAAAGAAAGCTTGTCCTGTGTGAAATTTGTTCCTGACTCCAGAGTCTATCCCATGCTTGTTAGAATATGACACCTTATAAATATCCTCAGCGAGAGATGCTGCTGAACCTCTAAATGAGAAAAATGAAGCCTTTCACAGCAAATGTATCAGGCCAGCGACCAGCTTACTCATGAGCAGAAATTGAACTTGTGTCCAGAAATGCAAAGTGAGGCTTTGGAATGTGCTGTCAGTCCAAGATATTCTAAATATGTTCAGGGTTTCTGTGATTCAGCAGTATCCTGTGGTGTGTAAATGGGCTGCACTCCTGTTATTTCTTTCCGGAGATTCATATATTTACTATGTAAATGATACTTGAAGTTAATGGTGACTAGGAAACGGCTTAATGGAACTCAAGAGCAGATCTGAGAAATGGCATTGGTCTACCAATAGAGCTATTAGAATGGTCACAGACTTGTATCACAGATGCTACATTAACCTTGTGAGTGCATCAACAAATTCCATAAAGCCTGGTGTGTTTATACTGTATCCTGTCGGTAGGTTTGCAAGCTGTCTGCAATAAAACAGAAGTCTTGGTCTGGGACGATTAGGGGTGCAGCATATGTCTACTGTGTGTAATCAGCATGAAAGGTAGATGGAATGTTCTTTTGCTTTCACAGGTATAAAAGTTGGGCTAAAAAAAATATGTTTTCAGTTTGAGTAGAGATATTGATGAACAAGGAAATTGAAGATCCTGAATTAGAGGATTAGGAGTATGTACAACAAGCAAAAACTGGAAAGGAGTATTATGATTAAGGAAAATCCTGTGAGATCAGTCACAGGATCAGTCCTGTGAGATCTTGTCAACTCACAAATGCCGGTTTGTCTTTGTCTTTTAGGACATTGTTTTCACTATATGAGTTTGAATTTGTATTAAATGTTTTTGAATTTAATTATTGGCAGCCAATTCAAACTTTAGACTTATATATTAATAGTATCTGAAACTGTTAAGAAAGAAAGGTCATGGCCTGATAATCATCCTAAAATATTGCTTGAAAATAGCTTCCTGTATATTATACTTGGTATTGTAATTCTTGATTCTAACCCAATGAATGGAGCAGATTTTTAAAATGCAAAGCTTCTCTGTTTCTTTCATTAAGGTGATTGGGTGAGGTTTACATGAAAAATCGTGAATATACAAAATTTCTCTTCTGTCACTGGGCTATTCAAATTACCTATTATTAATTTAATCAAGAGAAATAAGATTATTTCTGCTAAAAAAGAAAATTTAAATTAGCATTTTACTTTTAAAATATTGAAGTAAAAATTTACTGGAGTGTCCTCAAGTATTAGTTACACTGATTGTATCTCATTTAGTTTTTCCTTTGTTCTGAATTCATTTAGCACATTTCTACACTCTGGCATACACATATACTTAATGTTATCAGTTTTTAGGTTAAAGTTGTAGACAGCAAATGCGAACTCAAATTGAGCAAACAGTACAACCTAATGTTTTTCAAAATGTTTGTCATTATAGTAGATATGTGTTATTTCCAAACAAATCATAGTAGAATCAAGTTGGCCATCTTATGCGTAGAAAATTATAAAGCTTTAAGATGATTTGCATTATAGACCAATATGACATGTACTGACCTAGATGTTTGGCAAGAAAATATCATGTCCACAGATTTAGGTTTTTACAATTACCTATTAAACTAACAGAAACCACAAATAGTTTTTTAAATTGCCAAAATATATTTACTATTGCACTTATATAAAATTCAGCACCATCTCAAGCTCCAAATATTTTAACATAACCCCAAAAGTCAATATATATTTAAGCCTGATTGATCCAATTATTAATTCTGCTTTATCTAAGAATTTCAGAAACCTACATACACATTCCTGGATAGTGTCCACACTACTTGAATGGCAAAGTATCTTGTATAGAACAGTACATCAAGAAAGAAAGAATCGGCAGCTATTCATTCCAACTTGCTTTTTTTGTATGCTGTTACATTCTTAACAGTTTTGAAAGATAGGAAAAGTGTACAGAGAAAGCAATTTTAAATGGACAGAGTGGGGGTAGGAAGTACTGAAACTTCAAAAGAATGTTTAAAATAAAGCATAGTATTATAAAGTTGGTATAACTTTAAGTCACTTAAAGCAAGAAGAAGGTATAGTTTAAAGGTATAGTTATAATCAGAACTACATCTAACAGGGGTAAGAAAACAGTAAATACTAAAAAATTTGAAAAACACTATCCAAACATATATATCTTCTTATACTCCCTCTAGTTCCCTTTGCAGATTAATTAAAATTTAATGTCCATCAAGAGAGTAATAATTTTTACATTAAACTGTGAGGCTGGAAAGCAAGATCTTATTTGTGAATATTGCATTGAGAAAAACACTATTTATAAAAAATTAATAAAAGTAACATATAAAGTAATATTTGAAAGATATAAATGCCTAGCATGTAGGCAATAATTTTGAAAGTAAGAATATAGTTATATAATTTAGATAGAAATCTTAAAAAAATTCTCATAATTTTTAAGTTATAAAATTTTTTTTTAAAAGTTGAGTGGATGAAAATAACTTTATTCTTACTTATAAATGTTTCATATATTCATAGTGCTTGTATTATTAATTTAACATCATTGGCATTTTATGTGTTAAGAATGAAAACATTAGATATTCTTCAGAACATATGAATGTAAGACATTAGGAAACATAAGGAAATCATAGAGGAGAATTAGTTATCACCATGCACCTAATCAAAAGAACAAGGAGCCACAGTCACGTCCTAGGGCCTGGGTGTTCACAACCACATTGGCATAGGAGAGAAAACTGCACTGATGTGCTGCAGTGAGCAAACTCTTATGTGCAAACTACCCAGCCCACAAAAGATATTTTGTTCCATTTCAGAACATCCAAGACAAAAACAGCGATACTAGTAAAAGATTGTCCACTGAGAGGTTCACTGTCTACTACAGCATTATTCCATTATTATTATAGTCAATTTAAATCAAATTATGTGCATAAATCTCATGATAAATTTTTTATAGAAATATGTCTTCAGAAACAATAGAGCCTAAGAAAGAGAAGAGCAAAGTATAGTCATAGTTTTCAAGTGGGCAGATATCAACTCAAAAAACAGGAATATTGTGTTTGAACTTTAAATATTTAATCTGAAGAAATTGAAAACTTTGTGGGAAATGTTACTAATTAATCTTTTTAACTTTAGTAGTCAGTTTGCGTCTGTTCAAAACAGAAGAAGCTGCTTTTTTGGTGAAGCAAAACAGTCAAATTGACCATCTCCTAGTTGATTAAAAAATAGATTTCATTTCATTACCTTAAACTAGAGACAGGATGTGGCTATATCTACTTGATGACAACCATAGGTAAAAATTTTAAAAATAATCAGGCAATTACCTGCATTTTGGAAACACCTAAATTTCTGACAGAAACAATTTCTCCGTAGCTCCAAATAATGATATTACCAAAAAGTATAATAAAGATTCTATTCTTCCATAGTTAGAAATTAAAATGCTTAATCCATATTAAAGAAATTGGGGAAGGGGTAGGTACATTTTCTATTGTTTTGATGGCAACTGGATTTTTAAAAGTTTCTTTTCCCTTATTTCTCCCTTACTGTAATATATTAGATAGCATTTCAGATTCTGTAAGATTTTTTTGTTGGTTGAAGTAATCTCAAATTATCTTTAACTGAAATTTGTATTTTCATTTAATTTCACCTGTATTCTACACTTACACATTTTTCTCTATTTCTAAGAATGTATTATACTCAGTACTATACTGTTGATAACAAGTTCAAAGAGAATTATAATCAATTACAACTAGAATGTATATATTTAAAGTTCAGTGCATGACTGTGAAAATATTCTATTTCTATCAAAATATAAATACATAGAATTGTTATAAATAATTGATCTAAATTGTGGAATTTAAATACATCTAACTTGCTGCCCTGCTTTTTGTTTTTCTTTTATTTTTGCTTTTGATTATTTTTGTTGTTATTGTTGATTCAGACTGTAAAGCAACTTTATATTTTTTGAAAAGAACCTTATTATAGGTTCTATTCATTACATATCTCAGTGGAATTTTGATTAAAACTAGCAAATTTTTTTTTTAATTTTCTGAATGTAGGTGTATGAGCTACCATTCAATTCACAAATTCAGGAGGAAAATATTTTATATATTTAATCAAGGTAATAATAATATAACTAATAATATTTTATTTATATTATTATCAGTGTTTTTTGGTTTGGGCCATATCTTGCAAATTAGTTTGTTATAGCAAAACCCTAAAATAGTTGTCTTTTCATGCCTACCTTTCAACTTTTTCCTTATCTTCTATCTTCAGCCTGCCATTGAGGTAAACACAAGGTATTCTTCTTAAATACTTATGTGAATGTTAGCAAAATGAAGTAAGGCATTGCTCCAGAAAAAGGGGGAGGAGGGAGAAAGAAAAAGAAACTTCTCTATAATGCTGCTAGCAAGGCTTTATCTTTATGACACTAACGATAATCCCCTGTGTAATTAACTGTGGAGTGGTTATGCATGCAGCATGCAGCCCATGACAAGCCTCATAGAAAATACATCAGTATTAGCCACAGGTGAATTCGTTTAGAAAGATTAATGACTGCACCTGAATTTTAATGTCTGAAAAGGGATGGAACACTGAATCCTTAATTAAAAAGTTGAATGACTGGTATGGTTTGTTTAACATCACAAATTTCAACGGGAGGGTTTTGTATTCAAATGAAGTATGGAAAATGAAACTTTCCTCAGAAAGTGGTAAAGTAAGGGTGAAAAGCAAAAATGTTTTATGTGCTTTACTTTATGTAAATCGATACATGGATCAGTTGCTTTGATATGGATCAAATGTGGAGTAATTATGGCTCTTTTCTGTTTACAGAGAATGTGAAGCAAAGACATTTTAGAGAACAGGAGCCAGTATTACTCTGAAACCAAGAGAAGTTCGAGGAGGGGAGCAGTAAAACTGACGCGTGATCTTATTTTTTCCTTAATGTGAAGCAGTTTCTTTTTCATTATTATTTTACAAAGTTTTTAATGAAGAGAAAGTAACCTTGAAAAACAACTTGGCAACGCCATTCCTAGTAGAGTTTCAGCTGCTTTGCAACTGCTTTAACTGAGTATGTTAAAGCTTGTCACAAACAGAAGATTTTCCAAGACAATTTTAGTCTCGTTTTTTAGGACCTAGAAGGGGGCAAGAGGAAAGATGACTTAGGCCTGCTTCTATCTAGAAGAGAAGGAAACAACTCAGCTTAATTACTTGTCCTTCCTTGTGGCTCAGCTGGTAAAGAATTCAACAGCAAAGCGGGAGACCTGGGTTCAGTCCCTGGGTTGGGAAATCCCCTGGAGAAGGGCAAGGTTAGTCACTCCAGTATTCTGGCCTGGAGAATTCCAAGGCCTGTATAGTGCATAGGGTTGCAAAGAGTTGGACAGGACTGAGTGACTTTCACTTTCACTTGTTAAAAAGAGCTAAAAGCAGATGTCTTAAGCAAGAATGACTGAAAGTGTTATTTTGGTCACTGTGCTTACAACTTTTTAAAATTTCTAAAAATTTCAGAAACAGTTAATATATTCTGGAGATTTAGCTAACTCTGATTTGGAAAAAAATACCAAGAAAAGATAGGGAAAAAATGAAAAATAATAGAAAGGAGGAAAAATAGAAGAAAAAGGTATACGAGGAAAAAAATGGCATAATATCTTTGATCTATCCAGAGCTGAAATTTTACATGTTTAACATAGATGCATAATTTTTTTTCTAGAAACAAAGAAAATAACCAAACAGTCTTTTATTGTCATGTGTCATGATGTAGGGTTTTTACAAAATGAAACCGAAGATGTATCTGGTAGTTTTATACTAACATGATTTATACAATTATCTGCATTTCCTTATTTGTTCTTTGCTTGAAATGGAAATTCCACTGGAATTTTAGTTTAGAAGCTATCAAAGCACATGTAAAATTCCTTTGCCTTTTTATTTTCCAGGTCAGAATGCTGCTCATATCCATGGCAAAGTAGATTTTGATGCTCCTTAACTTCACACATTGCCTGCTGTACCACTTTTTCTGCCAATAAAAGCATGGCTTTTAGTTCTGTCTGCTTTCCAAGGGAACACATTTTTAATGAAATGTCATTTAGGAGTATTTGTTACTTCCTGTAAAAGGTTCTTTCATGGGTGTGTGTGTGTGTCTGTGTGTGTGTGTCTGTGTGTGTGTGTAGAAAAAAAGAAATCAGCCTCTTAAAATGTTGTAACTGTCCCCAGTACTCAGAACACTGGGTATGTGTTGGGGGGTGGGGGGAGAAACTCCATCTCTCACAGATGCATCATATGTTTTTAATAATGGATTTAAAAAGCATGTGTTCCATGTACTGCTAGCGCCTCTGAGATTATTTTAAAGCAAGTTTATCACTGCCGATTTCCATTTCTTATGGTTACCTGTGTTGTAGTGTGAGACAACATTATCAGCACATGGACTAAAAATATTTTGCAGAGATTGGGTTTAGTTTTAAAGTAAACATTGACGTCTTAGCATAAAGCCAAAACTGAAATGTAAAGAAATGCTAATACTTTGGCAGCTCTTGTCTGCTGAATTCAGTTAATCCTTTAGGAGTCAATCTGTGGGATAAATTTGAGGGGGCTTAAGGATTGGTATTGCTAATACCAGTTAAAATAATTTGCAAACGTGTCCACTAAACCTGTCAACAAAGTGTTGACGGACAAAAATAGGTTGAGTCTGGATTCGCCCAGGGTTGTTGTCAGCTAATACTGTACCTATATTTTTTTCCAAACTTATTTAAATGCTCATCACTAAAAGTTAAGTGTAGTCTCAGCTGGTTCATAAGCATTGCTAGGAGAGTCCTTATAATTTTCTCAGACTCCAGGGGATCGTGTTCACTCCTGAAAAAATTAAATGAGAAAGAATAACCAAATTTCAAACTTAACAAAAATTAAAGGATTAAAACCAAAAGATATTTAAAGTTTTCTCTTAAGTACTTTATTGCTACTAATTTAAAATAATCAAAGTGATTGCTAAAGGGAAAATTATTTAAAGAAAAAAATGTTTTTGCTAAAACCTGTATTTGAATGAAAATGTGAAATAGGACTAAACTGCATAGTCATAAATAAGCCTATGTATAAAAGCCTGGAGATATATATATATATGATCCCCTAATTTATGTACTCTCTTTTTATCCAAAGTAATAAATAATGATCTTGAAAGTGTCTGAAAAATATATATATATAATTTATATATATAATCTCTTATCTTTAATATATATATACTTTCTTCTAAAGATCTTGTCCTGAGTTAACTAGATTCTGATAACTCTAAAGGTAAAATATAATTCTCATGATTACATAGTAAAGTCTCACATCTATGGTATCTTCGTGTTCATAAACCTGCCACATGTAGTGCCAGTAGTAAATAGAATTTGAATCACTTTCCTTGCTGAATGAAGGGATAAATAAAATGCTTCTGAGTCTTCCTTCTTCTCTCTCCCCAAAGCACAACACTAATTTATGACACTTAATATATGTACTACCTCAAACATAGTTTAGATTTCTTGTAATATTTATAGTCTAATTGGAAAGGATGTCTAGATATTTTGATAAAATATTTAAACATATTTATATTTGTATATATGACCCATATAGTTACTTATTTTTTAGAAATACAGTATAATTACAGCAAATGGCTGCTTTAATTCTCTATGAAAACAAGGAGAAAGCACTAGGAAGCAAATACTATAAAATATTGTGTATTGACTATTTATTATGATAGTATTGACTGTTTATATGAGTCAGTCACTAGATTACAGGCTTTAAGTGTATCTCATTTTTGACCTGAAGATATACTTGTGTTGGGTATTGTATTAAAAAAATTTTGTAGATTAAAAAAAAAACCAGATTTGATGACTATTTTAAACTTAAAGCACTAGCTATATTAAAAATACAAAGACTTTTGAAAAATTTGCCATTTCTGTGCTCACTATATTTAACTATCACTGGCTTTATTAAGAATGATGTTTTTACTCCAGAATTCTATAATGTTTGTCTTGGAGTTTGTTTGGAGATCTGTTCTGCAATTTGTAGACAAACTTGTGGCAGCAAGTGCATACATAAGTAAGCTATTATAGAAAACTGGAACTCCTTTCTGGGCCTGATGGTGAGAGAATTGGATGTAAGGTTTGCAACACAGTAGAAACCATCCTCTCAGACTGCACCTGTAAAATAGCAGGAGCTGTTGGCACCGCTAATGAAAGCAAAGGCACTCAGGAAAGTAATCTGCTACCACCTATTTTAAATTTAACATACATGAAGTTTTTCTGTTTCTTTGATTTTGGTTTGGGGTTTCTCTAGGTAGCCAAGACACACATTTCACTGTCAAGCTTTCATTCTATTTCATTTCAAGCCTGTTTCTTACTCCTAGTCTGAAGTCCTCAGAGAACCCGGAAAAAAATATAAATGACAATTTTCTTCTTGTGGTAGGATTCCTTTTCATTACATACTTGGCATGCTAGTTAAATGAAAGTCATTTAATGATTAAGAAATAAGACACATGATTTTTCTTATGTGTGAAAAGTTTAAGATACAAGATCGTAAAACTTAATTGTAGAATCTAAATAGTGGGTATTTGGGAATTTACAATACTTTTAACTTTTCTGTATGTTTGAAAATTTTCATATTAAAATGTTGGGTGGTTAATACATACCATTAAGCAGGCTCTAGAAATTACACCTGGGTCTTCCGAGGTGGCTCAATGATAAAGAATCCACCAGCCAATGCAGGATCTGCAGTTTCGTTCCTTGAGTCAGGAGGATCTCCTGGAGTAGGAGATGGCAACCCACTCCAGTATCCTTGCCTGGGAGAGCCCATGAACAGGGGAGGCTGGCAGGCTATAGTTCATTGGGTCACAAAAGACCCAGCTTAGCATCTATGGGGTCACACAGAGTCAGACACGACTGAAGCGACTTAGTAGCAGCAGCAGCAGCAGAAACTAAAGAACAAGAAGTTACACACCAAACTACTACTAACAGTGGTTATTGGTATGAAGAGTAGGAATTAATAAGACACCTTACTTCCTCCAAATTGTTTATACTTTAAGCAAAAGATTGAACTATTAGGAAAAGTTATTTCCATCTTGTATGTTAAATGACATTTGTAAAACTGTGATCATTGAAACAAAAAATGGACCACTGTGCTGCTTTAAAATTCTTTATTCTTTTGATGCAGAAAGAAGAGAAAAAGATGTGATTCATGTTAGAGAAGTTCTTCCACCCCATGGGTTGTGCCAGAAGAATTACTTTTTAAATTTCATCCAAATCCAAATAATAGAAAATTCAAAGGACAATCACAAATAGGATATGTTGACATGCCATTAAATAAATTACGTCTGTTGGAACCACACACACATGCCTCCACACACACTATATATGTATATAAATTTTTCCTTATAGTTTAGTTGGAGAGATAAAATTAGCATAATAAAAATAACGTAAAACTAAGCTCTCATTAAACAGAAATCCAGAGAAAGGTACTTGAGCAGACTGATCAGGCAGAATTAATATATTTGAGGAAAATTACAAGGGAGAGTCCAGAGACTGAAAAATCCCCCCAAATATGTAAATTAATTATATATAGACAGATAATTAATGACACATATACATGTATATAAGGATCACACTGCATAAGTGATTTTAACCCATATATATATATATAAAACATGAGACCTTGAACATAACATTACTTATTCTTCAAGCTATGACTTAAATTGCTGCCTGAAATTCCACCATGAGTATATCTTGTTTAATTTTATCAATCCTTCTTTTGCAGTGGTCATTTGGTTAACCTTTACTATTTTTCTAAATAATATTGAATATCCCTATGTTGAATATATTGATATTTTTGTATAACAAAATACACCACTATTTTCCTTTAGTTTTGGTTCTTCCTCTGCTTCTGCCATTGGGGTCTGGAATGACCCATGATTTTTATATTATAAATGAGGTATAGCAACAGGTGCTCTGATTTAAAGAAAGCTCACATATGAAAATCAATTTCTACAAGAGATAAAACTGTGAAAATATTCTTCATTTTATATGAATGGCTTCACAAAAGGTCTCTAAATACAAATGGGCTTAAAGTATAGTTATATTTATAATATTTTAACTTACATTCCATAGCACATAAATTTCTATTGGTGTATGCAATGGGTTTATTTCACTATACTTTAGATATACTTTTAAAGATAAAATTCATTGATACAAATACATACATTTTATTTTATGTACTTTTAACCAGATTTTATTAAGAATAAACAACCTATTTTTAATCATCATTACTCTGAAAATTATTTTTATATTGTCCACAAGCTAGACTTTTTATATCAACCATATCAGTAATTCAGATACTAAGATTTTGAGGGGGAGATAAATGATTCTTATAAATGCAGAGCTTGAGTAAGTTTTTCCACAATGAATATGCTATATTGCCAGGATGCTTTCTGTGGTAGTGTGTCTTCAGTTTCCTTTAAGGATTTAATATTTTTCCAAATGCAGCTGTATGAAAAAGCTAAAGTACAGCACTTCCTACGAAGCCATTTGTCATTTACCTTCATTTACTGTGTTTACTGTCCTCTGTGTATTGCTAAACTTCACTTTTAATAGGAGAAAATAGGCCTTAAAGGGGAAGCAGTATTTTACTGCTGAGCAAGAAACTATTTATATTCCTTATACAAAGCCTGCCCAGAAGCATGTAGAATGCCTCTTGACCAAAGGAGATGGGATGAACATTCATGTGTTTTATGAATCACAGAGTTAAGGCCGTATGGTTTTCCCATTTATCAATTACTGGTTTAGAATTATCCAGCCGAAGAGTTGAACTGATTAACAACGCTCTTTTTGTTTGCTCTGTGTTGAGGTGAAACAGCCCAATGACAACTGTATTATTTCTTGCCTCTTCAGCTGTCCACACTTGTGCAATAAGCTTAGCATCCTGTCAAGTTTCATCATGTAGCCTCTTTATTACCATGTTGTGAGAATTTGTATAGTTGTAAATCAGAATGACTTTTTAAAGTTTATTTTTTCATTGCAGTAAAGACCTCATGGTTACTATGGCTAACAAGCATGGCTAATCATGCCCATCATAAGAGAGCTCAGGTATGCTTGGCATCTGACTGGAAAATTAAAGTTTTAAAAGTTAATGCCACAAGCAGTTAAGAAAAGCAGCTGCAGTGGTACAAACTGACTGTTGGAGAGAAGCTGGAATAATTCACACAAACTCACCTTGATTGACTAAGTTAGCATGTTTATTTTGGTTTCGTTTTACATTTGTTGTTGTTTTTTCATTTTCTTTTCCTCCAAACTTCTGCCTCAGTTCCTTTGTAAACTGTCACTAGGATATTTCTTCTAGGGCTATTGTACTCTTACAAAACTTAGGAAAAACAAAACAGTGAATTCTTCAGCGGTTTGAGAACTCTGCTTTTTAGAAACTAAATGCTAAACTCTTTTTGCAAAAGATCCTTGATCCTTCTTTCTTTCTGTCTCCTCTCTCTGTCACTCTCTCAATCCCCCAACTTCCCCTCCACCTCCTCTATGTTTACTTTCATTAGTATGCAACCGTAGGTTTTAATGGGATGGTGTGAAAATAGCCAAAGCCTAAAGGGGCTTTCTTGAGTATATTCTCACTTTAAATGCTGAAGTAGCAATTTCTTTTTCAAAAGAACAATGAACCTGCTCATCCAGTGTTTAGCAGCTTAGACTTAAATCCAAACTTTTCTTTTTGCATGGTTACATAATGATTCCCACTTTATCCCTTTTCCTGTTTCTTTGTGGTTGCCTTTGCTGTCTTTGACGAGGGTCGCCTATTTCAGTTTGTGTGTCCATCAACATCCCCATGCTTTGCTCTCTTCCCTCGTGATGGGCAGTTAGCTTCAAATCTATAGAAGACTATTTTAAATATACATTTTGAATTATTTCTAACATTTCATTGTTATTGTGACTATGAAGGAAATCTGGCTGCCTCTGCAATGTACTGAATATTCCAATGTGGTCTGAATTAGCTGGCATTTAATTCTCTCTTCATGTACACAACTTTTATTGCTAACCTACTTGAAAAGGAGCCAGGGACAAGAGAAAATTGCCCTGCTTTTAGTTGTGTGGAGCTAGTACCTTTGTCTTAGTGTGGGAGAATCTAATTTTCTCTGTGAATCCAGGGCTATATAAGAGGCAAGTTAGCACCTTGGAGCACTTAGGAATTCCTCAAACAGCCTTTGTTGACAGAGTCTCTGAAGTGATTGAAACACTCTACAAAAACCAACCTGATGCATAAAACAAAGCTCTATACATTTTACATGGATTAAAAGAAGTCTATAGTTTGGGAAAACAAACTAAACTTTTTGGGGGGCAGGTAGTGAATCCATTTGCATGTAGGACTCTACTGCATCAAGACAGACTGTGTCAGTGCTGTTGAATTTCTTCTCTCAGATCCCAGCATATCACTCTGTACAAAGTGCCAGGCTTTGGCTGTCTGGGATTCTGAAAATTCTGTTTGTGGAGGAATGAACAGTGTCAAATTCTTTGTTCGACATTCTGAACACCAAGTCTCACATTGTGAATTCTGTTTTTCTGGTTTCCCAACCCTGAGTGTTGCATGCAAAATACATATGGGATGGAGATTAGAAAGATTCTGGCTGTATAAGTTTTTACTCCTTTCAAAGCATATGCTTTATGTGGTGATAGCAACTCAAGTATACCTGTGCTCCTTTTTTTCTAATGAGTGAGTTAGATTGCTTGACTTACATTTTATCAAATATACTTTCAGCATTATACACACTCTAAGGCTATAGCACTGCATTTTATTTCTGATTTAGATTTGGTGGCTGCTAAATCACTATATGGTAAAAAAAAAAAAAAAAAGAGAGAGAGAGAGATTAGGTCATCACTAAATAGTGAATAAAACATAAGATAGATTTATGTACACATAAGAAAGAGAAAAATAACTGCTTTTGATGTTGTTTGTTTTTCAACAAAGTTGCTGCTACTGCTACTGCTGCTAAGTCGCTTCAGTCATGTCCGACTCTGTGCGACCCCATAGACGGCAGCCCACCAGGCTCCCCGTCCCTGGGATTCTCCAGGCAAGAACACTGGAGTGGGTTGCCATTTCCTTCTCCAATGCATGAAAGTGAAAACTGAAAAGTGAAAGTGAAGTCGCTCAGTCATGTCCGACTAGTAGCGACCCCATGAACTGCAGCCTTCCAGGCTCCTCCGTCCATGGGATTTTCCAGGCAAGAGTACTGGAGTGAGGTGCCATTGCCTTCTCTGCAACAAAGTTGATCTCTCAGTTATTCTAGTGTCTTTCATCATACACTTTTCCATTCATTTCTTTTCCATATTACAGTGAAGTGAAATGGAAGTCACTCAGTCATGTTGGACTCTTTGCCACCCCATGGACTATATAGTCCATGGAATTTTCCAGGCCAGAATACTGGAGTGGGTCGCTATTCCCTTGTCCAGGGAATCTTCCCAACACAGGAATCGAACCCAGATGTCCCATATTGCAAACAGATTCTTTACCAGCTGAGCTACCAAGAAAACCCAAGAATACTGGAAAGGGTAGCCTATCCCTTCTCCAGCAGATCTTCTCAACCCAGGAATTGAACTGGGGTCTCCCGCATTGCAGGCAGATTCTTTACCAGCTGAGCCACCAAGGAAGCCCATCAAAAGCAAGAATCTTATACCTCTACAATGCCATCTTTATAATTCAAAAT
Source organism: Oryx dammah (assembly GCF_014754425.2). Classification (NCBI taxonomy): domain Eukaryota; kingdom Metazoa; phylum Chordata; class Mammalia; order Artiodactyla; family Bovidae; genus Oryx; species Oryx dammah. The sequence continues at coordinate 61,232,795 of NW_024070212.1, read as the reverse complement.
CTTGCCTAAAACAGTCATTCATTCAGCTGTTCAGGCTGAAGAACTATGTATAACATCCTTACAATGTTTGGCGTGGTGATTATGTTGTAGCCACACGTTCCGGGAAACAAACTCACTCAGAAGGACAATGCAGATAGTGGAGTGCAGTTTATTGCACCGGCGGGCCCAAGGCAGAGTCCCCTGTTAGCCAAGGACCCCAACCAGCATTTGTGAAAATCTTTTATACTCCATGTGTATGTGTCTGAATCCACCACTCCAAATTCCTTGAGACTTACATAAACCAAGGAAAATACAATCCCAATAACCCCATCATTCACGTGCTATGTGCTCATGTGCTCAAACAGTCAAACAATTAGCCAATAATCAATAAACCTGAGGTTACACTCTGATAGATACAGGAAATTTTATTGCCTGTCTGGAGGAAGAGGTGATTAGGGTATGTTTTCTCTTAGGCGATGAGTAACCTAGATACGATCTTTAAGGTTCCCATGTCTGGAGGGGGTCTTATCCTTCTGTTGTTGTTTTCATAGGCACTAAACACAGAGTTCAGAGTCCATTGGAAAGGTGGCCGAGCATGATCAGCATGAACAGGCCTAAGATGGAGTCCAGGCCCTATGAATTCCTTCTTCAATTACAACTCCAGAGAAAGCTGCATTCAGCAAACAACAATTGAAAACATTGCCTTAAGGCTTTTAAATTAGCTAATAAACTGCACCTTTAACAGTAAATAATAGCAAATATAAAATCAATCTGAAGCATGAAACCATATCTTTAAAAAATATTAAATATGTTCCCTCCATTTATAGAAATGGAGTATTACTCCTCCTCACTTTTTAAATAAACTATTTTTAGAGCAGTTTTATTCTATTTAAAAAGTGGAGAGGAGTAATGCTCCATTTCTATAAATGGAGGTTAGGGCTGCCCTGGTGGTTCAGATGGTAAAGGACCTGTCTGCAATTGGGAAACTTGGGTTCGATCCCTGGGCTGGAAAGATCCCCTGGAGGAGGGCAGGGCAACCCACTCCAGTATTCTTGCCTGGAGAATCCCCAGGGACACAGGAGCCTAGTGGGCTGCAGTCCATGGGGTGGCAAAGGGTCGGACATGACTGAGTGACTATGCACACAGAACAGTTCTAGGTTCACAACAAAATTGAGCAGAAAGGACAGAGAGTTCCTTTAGACCCTCTACCCCCAAATACTCACAGCCTCCCTCAGTGTCAACATTACACACCAGAATGGTACATTTCTTTCAATTAGCTTTTTTGTTAGTGATTAGAGAAAACTGTCAGGTGTTGAATTCACTGAAACTCTGGGTTAATTTTTAAAAAAAATCCTGTTTTTAGCTCAACTTCACGCCTTGCTGAGGTGCATTATTCCAAGAAATAAATAATGCTTTGAGTGCTACTCCATTCATGATACTAAATGCATTAGAGGACATACTGTATACAATGCATGACACAGAAGGAAGAGGTGCTAAAAGTAGCAACTTGGAGGTGTCAACAGAAGCACTAGTTGGTTTGTGGATATAAATTAACAAATGCCTCACCAGAGATTTACACTGAGGATGCAGTACAGCCCTCCAGGAGACTTCACCTCCTTCTGCTATTTGCCGTTACTTCTACCTGTGGGAGGACAAAATTCCAGATGTAATCATTCAGCACCAGAGCCCTGCTTCCTCAATCTGCTTCTTAGTGGGACTATTAAAATTGAAGCTCTACAGAGAAATTAAAATAGCAGTTGCCGTAACATTTTAGGAATAAGTACACATTTAAGGCAATCAGACCCTAGTATACAAGAGCATGAAATCTAGAGAAAAAGACTTAAGATTGGACTAAACAATATGAAAGAGATGGTGATTAGAAATCACACATACTTGAATAGTTGGTTTTTTTCAGGCTATTACAATATTACAAACATGCTTTGTGAAGTCAAATGGTGGATCCTTCTAATAGCAATTCTGGTCTGAAAACTATACCAATCCTGAGTGTTAAATATAGGCCTGTGAATCAGTTAAGATATCTATCTTTGGCCATCCAGGTTTTGAATATTAAATAGGAAAATCTTAAAATCCTTGGTTCTATCAGCTTTCATTATATTGGAGACAGATTTTTTTTTTTTTTTTTAATGAATCAGGACTATGAGTATTGATTCAATCAAAGAGTTCTGGGAACATGAACAGAAAAGAGATTCTCATGACACCATGTCCCCAACATAACGTGTGCATATAATCCATGTGGGCCATGTGTATTTTATAAAATTATTCATAAGAAAAGGGGATCCCTTTAAGATCCTACTCTTTAAATAATGTTTCTTCACCATCTTCTTATCTTGTTGCTTTAAGACTTTTCTAAGTGGTTATTTGTTCATGTTCCTAATCAATTTTTCCACCAGCTTTTCTCCTCTGCCTCAAAACTTGTCCTAAAGCTTGCCTTCAGTCCTTATCACAATGGCCCCTTATCAAATGAACATTTGCCTCTATATGCCTTCCCATCTTATCCTAGTTCCATAAACCACTTACAAATAATTATTGTTTAAGAATCAATTAAGCATTCACAGTGTTCCTGCTTTGCAGGAAAATTGGTAGTGAAATTAAAAAGCAGATGCCATCACCAAATTAGTATAACATTTATGAATGGAACTTTTAATTTCAAAGGAGATAACATGTAGTCAATTTTTTTTTTCCTTTTTTACTTTATGAAATTACTTTGTCACTGCTCAATATTGCAAACTAATGGTATTTAAGTCATTTCTTATAGCAATAACTTATTTCAATCCATTTTTATTTTAATGATTTTTTTAAAAAATTTGGATAAAAGAATCTTTTTGTATAAACCCTGACTCACAAAATAAGCTCTACAGACATTTATTCTATGAATGAATGAGAAAAAGATTGTCATTTTCCATTTGTTGTTTTTTTTTTCACAAGTAAATTATTTAATGAAATAAGTATGGAGAAGCATTACCAAATCCACATGTATACATACCACGAAATACCTGGTCTTTTGTGGTATGTATAAATACTATTTCTTTAAGCATTAAAGGTGTTTCCCTTCTCCAGTGTTTATTAGACAATAGCAGGTCTTCTATGGTATTTTCAAAGATAAAGTACTGTGTATAAGAAAAAGGAGAGCTTCCCACGTGGCTAAGTGGGTAAAGAATCCACTTACAAAGCAGGTGACGCAGGGTCAGGAAGATTGCCTGGAGGAAGATATAGCAAGCCACTCCAGTATTCTTGCCTGTAGAATTCCATGGACAGAGGAGCCTGATGGCCTGCAGTTCATAGAGTCACAAAATGTTGGACACATAAAGTGACTGAGCATGCAGGTAATCAAAAAAGGAAGACTTTTTTTCAGAGCTGTGCTCAGAAAGAAGGGATTGGTGGTTTCACTATGTGCTACATAGTTGAAGGTAGGCAGTTACTTAGGGCTCATTACATGTGGTTTGAATCACTAAGAATAGTTGTGTTCAAAGCATAGATGCTGCTGCTGCTAAGTCGCGTCAGTTGTGTCCAACTCTGTGCGACCTCATAGACGGCAGCCCACCGGGCTCTCCCATCCCTGGGATTCTCCAGGCAAGAACACTGGAGTGGGTTGCCATTTCCTTCTCCAAAGCATGAAAGTGAAAAGTGAAAGTGAAATCGCTCAGTCGTGTCCGACTCTTAGCGACCCCATGAACTGCAGCCTACCAGGCTCCTCCGTCCATGGGATTTTCCAGGCAAGAGTACTGGAGTGGGGTGCCATTGCCTTCTCCCAAAGCATAGATAGTCATGTCTTAAAAGACACTCATGGGATAGACAACAGCTTCTTCTTAAGCCACTTAATATTTTCTGTCTCAAAATAAATATTTCATTATCCCTTGGAGCACCTGACATGATGTTTGTGGTTTGAAAATATACAGAAACTACTATACAAACTAATATTAAACTGTCTTCAAAACTCATAGAGAGAAGGTGCTACAACTAAATGTTTTTGCACATAGCTTAAGTAATCAACTCTTGTAGACAGATTTAATGCTATGATCATTTATTTTAAACAAGGACAAAGGTAGAAAGGGGCAGGACAGGAGATGAAATGGATACAGTGAGAAAGTTAAAAAAAAAATTAAATAAATGTCAAGTGTTTCCCATCTAGGAACACTGGCTCCCTGCTACTTTCTGAACTATCATGTTCAAAGCTGTTGATTTAGGCTCCTGCTGGTAAACATGCTTTTTTATAACCTCAACTCATCCATATTTCACACAAGGGACTTCATAAAAGAGACAGATTTATAATTTCCTGTCACTGAATTCAAGATTACCAATTATTTCTTTATTGAAATTTTTGCATCCTTTACTAGAATAGGTATTCATAGCTTTATAGACCTTTTCTTTTTTCTCAGTCACTCAATTTAGATTTATGAAGCCTGAGAGTTTTCTCCTGCAGCAACTCACAAAAACATTCTACTTCAAATTCACAGTGCCTCAATCAATGTAATTATTTCCAGGAACAAGCCACAAGTTTTAGAATTTATATGGTTTAATAATTCTATATTTTTGGATTAGGTAATGATTTTGCATGAATAGGAAATAAGGAATTTTGAGGACAGAATATATGGCAATATTTAAAGATTCCTTTGTAGATTAATTGGACATTCATATTTTGAATTTTAACTTTCCTTTGTGTACAATCCAAGATTTTAAACTTTCCAAGTCATATCAATATCACACCTTCAGATCTCTAATTATGTTAAAGTTTGCATAAATAGCAGAGAATTTCAACCTGAATAGTTTACAGTGAGACTGCAAAAATAAGGATAGAAAAGTTTCTGAAATGCGGGTTATCTTTTGAGCCTGAGAGCTGAAAGTCAGTGTCCATAAAAGAATGAAGGATATGTCACCTCATCCACAGGTGGTGTGCTGTAGCTGTTGACAGAGTTTGACTCTCATGCAGTTCTTAGATGTGTGGAATCTGTGGAGATGTTAGAAAAATACAGTCAGGCAAATTTTCTGTATTATCATCTGAGAAATGTTTAGGACCCAGAGAAAAACTCTCTAAAATATGTCGTGAAGAATCTGGCACTTCTTACAGGGCCAAGAATCCTATTTCACTTGAAGGCAATAGTGATGATCCCAAAGAAAGATATATAGGGTTATCTCACACTTTGGCTTTGGAAGAATAAACAAAGGAACCCCTAGTTCCTAGCAGACACAGTACCTCCCTCCCTTGCCAGGGTATATGGCCTGAGGAATAACAGAAAAGAGGCTGAATTTCATCCCTCTTGCCCCCAGGCACTTAGTATGGACATTGCACAGTCACTTTTTACATTCCATGATTAATTCCCAGGCAGTCCAACAACGACAAATGGCACAGAATGTAAGACCCAGACACCTCAACTGTCCAGACATTTCATCTGTAACCTTCCTTATGAACACCTCTACCATACCATTAATCACTCAGAATGAGAATTTTCAATAAAAGTTTGCAGAATAGATAAATAAAACAGAAGTCAGTGTCTATAAATGATGAGGAGTGATAGATTACTAAGAATGAAAATTTATTTGGATCTAATGCTGTATGTCTAGTTAAATATGCTAACATAAACTATATATGCATTTTATAGTCTATATAATCTTCTTTTGATCTTCATAACCAACCTGTGAGGTAGAGTCAAATATTTTTATCCAGATTTTCACATTAAGGACTATTATTTCAGGGAGGTTAATTGGCTTGCCTAAAGCTACACAGCAAGTCAGGTAGCAACAAAAGTAGAACTCATTTTCTGAGTGCAAAAAAGACAGTAAGTACTATTTAGATTCACATGGAAGAAACAGAAGATTTGGGATTTTGAGAAGATTTTATCAAATGATTATTTACATCTTTCACTGAATATTGATGGTTAGGAGAGTCCATGGAAAATATGGTGAGACCTGCCACAATCGTATTAGTAGTCTTTTTTCTAGTTTTATCTTCCAGGCATTTGGGGGTGGGGGGATCTTAGTTCTGGACCAGAGATTGAACTGTGCCCTCAACTGTGCCAAGTCCTAATCACTGGACCACCAGGGAATACCTAAGCATTTTTTAAATACACAATAACTCACATTAATTTTGATATTTCTGTTTGTTTTTTTTATGAATGTATGTGAGGGTATGGATTTAAGAATAACTATGACCCATTGAAGCAGGTCCAAAAGAGGATATGAAGATTAAAAAAATCTGTGAAAGATATTTTTGGTGAAAATTGCTAATACAGAGTATTTTTTAAAGTTTATAAATATCATAGCATCATCTTTGATTATTCTCACATATAGGTAAGTTTTCATAGGGTATTCTTCCAAAATCAAAAGAACAAGGGTGTAACATGTAAATGACTCCTGCTGCTGCTGCCGCTGCTGCTGCTGCTGCTGCTAAGTCGCTTCAGTCGTGTCCGACTCTGTGCGACCCCATAGACGGCAGCCCACCAGGCTCCCCGTCCCTGGGATTCTCCAGGCAAGAACACTGGAGTGGGTTGCCACTTCCTTCTCCAATGCATGAAAGGGAAAAGTGAAAGTGAAGTCTCTCAGTCGAGTCCAACTCTTAGCGACCCCATGGACTGTAGCCCTCCAGGCTCCTCCATCCATTGGATTTTCCAGGCAAGAGGACTGGAGTCAGGTGCCATTGCCTTCTCCAAAATGACTCCTAGTTAAGTTATTTTGTTCTCTTGTCTTTGTCCAGAACTTTTAAATTTACACAAGAATTCCAAGTTAGGCTAGGTGGCCATTAAGCCAACATATTTTCTTAAGATATCATGAAATTCAAATGTTAAAATTCTTGAGATTCTAGAGGTAGTATAAGAATTGTAAATATTGTTTTATGAGTGATATAAAAGTATGCTATATGTAATGTCAAACAAGTCACACTGAAAATGAATTGAAATTTTGCAATTCTGAGTTTGTATTTATCCTCAATGGTATACTGTTTTTCTATTTTAAAAACATAAATATGACAAAGTACAGTACAGAGGCCCTTTATAGAGTCACATTTAGTGATGTGAAGTCCAAGTTGCTATAATAATAATAATAAAACACAGTATGACTTGAAGATAACAAAACAGAAAGAAAAGGCAAGGAAAAAATACATATTTTATGTAAAATATGTCAGCTTACAGTAGCCTAAATAGGCAGAAAATTGTTGAACTGTAACATTCACATATTGTTTATGAATATACTAACTAACAGTAAGATCTGGGTTTCTCAAAAACCTGTCTTGCCTGTCTTGGTCTATTAACTTTTCATCAGTATTTTTGTTCTTTACTCTATCCTCTAAACAATACATTAAAAAGAGAAGTGTAATCAGTGAAATTTTCGAGATTCATTTTGATAGAAATAAAATCATATTTTCTAATGATGAACCACATCATATTGTATCCTAGCTTTTCTTAATGCATTGATTTTACCTTTTGTTGCTGTGACCCTTTAACAAAGGAAACCATTTTGCAAGTACTTTCAAAATACAAAAATTTTATATCTCAATTTCATCTGTTTTTGTGGTTTAAGAGAATGCAGCAATTTTTAAGTACTATTGAAGTGAAATACATAATAACATAAAATAAAAAATAAAAGAAATCTAAGTATAGTGAGTTTAAAATGTCAGCATATTCAAGAATGCCTTGGTTTTTACCAGTACATTTTCAGATTTCTTTTTGAGGAGAAATCTGCCATTTCTTTCTTTCTTTTTTTTTTTTTTTTTCATAAGATTTAAGAAACCCTCACAAGATTTTGCAAGCTCCTTTTGGGGGCTTTCCATAATGATAGTTATAGCCTGTGTCTGTGAAATCTTTCTCATAAAAGTCAGTTGAATTTATGCTTGTAGTAATCATACTAAATATAGTGAGATTAGAGAACAAACAAATAAGTATAGGAACAATTTTTACATTCAATTAAACATTTTCATTTTACTCCAATAATTAACATGAGGATAAAGATGATCTTGAGGCACATAATGTACATTGATACAGCATGCATTACCCTACCAGGGTTAAAATATTATCATTATGCCTGTTATGCACGTGTAAAAGTAGATCCTAGGAATGAAGCATTTATAGTAAACATCCATAGGTTTTAGTAAACACAACTGCACACTTTCCAGAATAAGCAAATTTGTGAATTCCTTAAGTGGTACTGAAGCATTAAAATAGTCACTCTTTTTATATCCCTAAAAGGAAAAAAGAAACAAACAACAACGAAAACAAACTCTAAGTAGCATACATTGAGATTATAACAAAACAATAATGATAAAAAATAGTAACAGGCACCTATTTGGCTTTATTATCCTCATACTTTGCAGAAGGCTGACCTTAGAGAGGTGTTTTAGCAATTTTCAAGTGATAACTAATCTGGTATAACTTAAGATCTACTGTTAGAAATTAGTCAATTATAATAGAGCTAACTCTTACATAGTATTTATTCATATGAAGCACTGGACACTTTTTCTAAGTACTTACCATATACTGACTCATGTGCTGCTGCTCAGTTACTTCAGTCATTTCCAACTCTTTGTGACCTCATGGACTGTAGGGTTTTCCAGGCAAGAATACTGAAGTAAGTTTCCATGCCCTCCTCCAAGGGATCTTCCTGCTCCAGGGATCAAACTCACATCTCCTGCACTGCATGCAGATTCTTTACCACTGAACCACCAAGGAAGCCCTATATTGATTCATATAATTACCTTATTTCGTTGATTCGATTATGGTCTTCATTTCATTGATAAGGAAACTGAGTAATTAAATAACTTGCCAAAGGTCACATAACTAGTAAATTACAGCAGAAATTTAAGTATAAAGCTGTTTTAGCTCTTAACCATGCTTTGGCTTAGATGCAGTTTCATTAGCTTAAATGGTTCAAAATTGATCTGATTCTGATAATCCCCAAAGTGTTAATTTATAAATGTTTGAAAACATTAGATGTCACAGGCTCCTTTTGCTATATTTCCATCCCTACAGTAGTTCACTGGGATTCCCATCCACAGTAAGAAGGATGGCATCCCTGCCCTCTTTCAATGAGAGACTTCATTGTCATGAAACCGTCCACATTTTTAGGACTGTATGATCTCCTAATTTGGGGGAAAATGTTTGCCCTTCATTAAAAATGTACCTCTGGGGTAATTGTTTCTAAATAAGGGAATCACTTTTAGACTATCTGCTAGGTTGTCTCTTCAAGAGAGAAACCATAAGAACCATATTGTATACTGTATACAAGAACATTACTGTGAAGAATAATGAAAGTATTTTCTATGAAAAGGTCACAGGAAATAAACTTTGATTAAAGCTAGCAAAGGTCCTTCTAGACCTGTTGCATGCCCTAGGCTAGGAATCAAGGGGATAAGAAATCAGGCAGAATTTCAGGAATGTACTGCCATGGCTCTAGCTACAACCCTTGTCTACTCCATATGAACATCACCATCAGGATGCAGGGTGTTTTCTAACTCTTTGCCTGCTAAGGCTCAGGTTCATGGAGTGTCATGAAACCAATCTGAGCACTGCTCTGACCCCTTTTCCTTAAGTGTGACTACATTTCTCACAGCTGCAGAAACCAAATCTTCTCAATCTCTTATATGTTTTCTGATTCAAAGCAAAGGGTCAGAAGAAACAAAATGTCTTTTTTACATTAGGGGCCATGTGTCTTAAACCTTACCATCAGAGCCCAAACTCTTTGTCCTTGGGCTAGGTTTCATCTACAACTTCCAGTTTATGATTTTTGGAATGCATTTTGTAACTAGCCTCGTTAAGTGTAGCCTTGGGTCTTGAGAGAATCATGTCTCAAAACCCAAGACTACTCTTTTTCATTGAAATTTTATAATGCCTTGAGTGCCTTTTAGACTCATTAAAATAGAATATTAACTTTTTAATAGCTGCACAATTTTCACCATCAAAGAGTGATGTTTCACTAATACACAAGCCCTTGCATAAGAACAGCACTATGTGGTATAGCAACAACTATTGACACAGGTGTATTCACTTGTGCACAAATTTGAGTTCACTCTGTGGATTGTATTAAAAACTTTGCCCATATTTTCAGCCTTTCTACTTAGTAAAATGACAGTTATAACCACTGGTCTTTCCTATCACCATTCTATTACTATTTATAAACTGACCTTAGTGACTAAGCCATTTGGGTGGGGTAGGGGTGGGAGTGGGGAAAGGGGAGACAGGTAGGGTGTCTGACAATCCAGGTCATAGAATAAGAGTAAATAATGTTAGGGAAAAAGCCGTGGTTCAGGGACTTTCCTGGTGGTCCAGCAGCTAAGACTCTGAGCTCCCAATGCAGAGAGCCTGGGTTCAATTCCTGGTCAGGGAACTAGATCCCACATGCTGCAACTAAGACCTGAAACAGCCAAAAATATAAATATCTTTTTAAAAAGTAATAGAGAAAGACATGGTACAATTGCCTTTCCAAGAGTAATTAGTGGGGCTGTGAGAGCTGGGAGAAAACTGTACCCAACAATGAGGGACTAAGCCCTGAAATGCTGTTTCCTTCTTTGACCTCTTCCCTCATCTTTTCCTTCATGGTCCCAATTTAAAATTCATTGTTATGTTATAAGTACTTAATAACATATGCAAGTATTATGCAAATGCCAATAATAATCCATCTTTTACATGAGGACTTGGTGGTGGTGGTGAAGTTGCTAGACTCTTGAGACCCCATGGACTATAGCCTGCCCAGCTCCTCTGTCCATAGTATTCTCCACGCAAAAATACCAGAATGGGTTGTCTCTTCCATTAGGACTTTGGAGAAAACAATCTCCATTCTCATTTCTTTGTATGCAGGTTAGCAGACCAACCCCTACCTGGCCAGGAAATTCTTTCACCTAGGCCCTGTATTTCTTCACTGATCTGTTACTTACCTTCCTGAGTTGATCCCCAATAAGGCTCCTTCTTCCCACTGTCATTTGTACCAATAGAACAAGATAAAGTTTGGTTCAGAAGCAAAGGAGAGCTTCATTCTTTCATCAAAAAGGGAGGGGTGCAATCTCTGAAGTACACCCTTCCTTGACAGGCTGGGCAGGGCTGGTTTAATGGTTTCTCATCAGCGTGGCTTCCCTGGTGGCTTAGAGAGTAAAGCGGCTGCCTGCAATGTGGGAGACCCGGGTTTGATCCCCAGGTTGGGAAGATCCCCTGGAGAAGGAAATGGCAAGCCACTCCAGTACTCTTGCTTGGAAAATTCCATGGACAGAGGAGCCTGGTAAGCTACAGTCATGGGATTACAGAGTCGCACACAACTGAGCTACTTCATTCACTTCATCAGTGGGGGAGGGGGTGGAGTTCTCGTGGGTCTGGTGCAGGTAGGCCACTTGAGCTCCAGGTTACTGTGCTGGGTGCAGGCGCAGAGTTTGTGCATATGGTGTGCCGCCGCCATCTTGGATTGAGGCTTCCTTAGTGGTGCTTCTACACACAGCCCTCCAACCTGACATGTGGCTGCAGCTGTTTCACATAAGAAACTCTAGTCTGAAGAGCCAAGTTCAAGGCCTCTGCATGAGATACGCTTTGTGACAGAAAAACTGAACACAAAGGAAAAATATGTTAGACTTTATTACCTAGATTCTCTATTTTTATGCCCCAGGAATTGTTTATGGGCTTTGCTGGTGACAGTCCTTCTCTTCTTGGAGCGAAAATTGGTTTTCAGATTATCACCACAGACTCTTTAGAGGCCTGGTTTGGGCTTCCCTTATGGCTCAGCTGGTAAAGAATCCGCCTGCAATGCAGGAGACCGGGGTTCGATCCCTGGATTGGGAAGATCCCCTGGAGAAGGGAAGGGCTACCCACTCCAAGATTCTGGCCTAGAGTTGTTGAGGTCCTTTAATGGACCGGAACTTGGTGGTCTGGAGTCGACGATGAGAAAGTAAAGGAGAGAAAAAGAGGCTGATATTCCTTGGTTTATGCAGAAAACCAATAAAGTCCCTCACACGGGGCTTGCTCTGATCACGAAGGCCTCAGGCACCCTCCTGATGGAGTGAAGGCACAGAGTGCCTTCTCGAGAGGGTCTTAGAAGTCCGGCCAGGAAAGTGAACCCATAGGGCCTCTGCACTCCAGAGAATTAGCCTGAAAAAGAGAGAGAGAGAAAGAGAAGGAGAGAGAGAGAAAGAGAGAAAGAGAGAGAAGACATGGGGACTGAAGGACCTAAGCTACTCCATTTTGTTAACAGAAAAACTCCATTTTGTAAGGTTCCAGGAAAAGAGCCTTTGAAAATCCAAGAGCCTTTGGAAATCCCCTGACCTCACCCCACCACCCTCGAGCCAGTCAGACCCCAGACCAAAATCTCCTGATTTAACATAGTCTACCTAGGTAATGGGAACCAATCAGAACCCGGGGCCAGCCCGGGGAAAATAAAAACCAATCAGAAACCAACACCTAACCCTTCCACAGAAGGTAACCAGTTAGACATCTCCCAACCCAGAAACTTCCATTTTTCATTTCTCGCGTGAGAATACCCTATATAAGCAATGTAACCCAAAACTCGGGGCTCCTCCCTATAGCCACTGCGTTGGTATCGGTGGGAGCCCCAGCTCGAGCTTGGTAATAAAAACTCTCTTGCTTTTGCGTCAGATATCGGCTCCCTGGTGGTCACTGGGAGATTTTGCGACCTGGGCACAACAGGGACCAAAGCTCTGATGGAGCAAAGGTGTTTTATTCAATGTTGTGTGGGTATTTATACTGTCTTACAAGGCAGATATTTTCAGCAGAGATAAAAATCAAAACTTACAAGTTATCAAGGAAACATGAGGCCATCCATATCAAAGAGAGAGGGTTGTAAATAGTCACTTTTACTGTATGGTTCATAAAAAGGAAGAGGGTCATAAATAGTTACTTATCACTGTATGGAAATGTGTTCATACTTCAGCCCTCCTCCCACCCACCCCAGCCACCCGCCCAGTAATTTGCTACTCCACTTAATTCCTGAATATTCAGGAATTAAGGAACAGAGGATTCAACACAGATCCAAAACAGCACACAGGAAGCCTCCTGTTAAATGCTTCCTGACACATTGGATTGCAAAGAGTAGGACACGACTGAGCGACTTTCCCTCTCAATTTCACTATAGGGCTGTTTTCACACAAGATTTCTGATAATCAAAATGTCTTGCTATTGAGTAGCTTTTTAAAAAAATAATCTAGCAGTTATTAGATAATTTCCAGATCTGTCAAAATTAATTTTAGTCTTTTTTGCTTAAATAAAGGAAAAAGATTCATTTGAGTCAATGTCCACCTAGGATATACTAACAGATTCATTTAACCATAACCATTTATAGCTCTAGGTTTTACTCCACTTAAACAGATATATTCTTGAGGCAAAATTTCATCTTTAACCCTAAGTACATTTTCTCATATGAAAAAACTCTGTAATTAGTTTATCCTATATAAAAGAAAGATACTCCACAATGTGTTTTTCTACATCAGATGAATTCTCACTTATTCTTTACATCTAAAAGCCATATTTTTTGATAACAAAGTCAAGTATGTCAAAGTCATAAAAATCACTCTATTAACATTTGACCAGAATGATTTTTTAAATCTTGTTCCAGTAATTGCACTAAAATATTGGCTAATATTTTTATTACCATCTTCTTATTGCTATTTTTGAAATCACTTTAGTGCTTGACCTGTAACAAAATTTGTATATTCTATCTTACTGAATCCTCACAGTAGCTTAATAGACTAGAAAGTATTACCCTAGTTTGCAGGTGAGAAAACTGAGATATAAAGTTAGGTAGTTTGTCAATGATCAAGCAACTAGTAATTAGTGCAGCCAGAATTTAATTGCAGACCTATCTGACTCAAAATGAAGCACAGGAAAAATTCTACAAATTTTGAATGTCTTTTTACTTTTCCTTGTATATCAGAAAACTTGAGAAAAATATATATATAAGAGAAATTAGAAGAAACAAAGCTTTGTGAGTGTACCAAAAGGCATATTTGATCAACTGTCAATGAAAGTATTTGATCATAGCAAAGACTCCATAATTCACATACCCTACCTGATCAGTTCTTCCAGAGGAAAAATGAATTCAGTTGTAACAGTGTGTCATTGCCTAAGCAAGTTAAGGAATGAAGGAAGGATATTATGTAGACATCCATTTTAGCAACAGGGGGTATGGATGATTCATATTCAGATCACAGCACTTTGAGATTCAATGCTTTAGGGATATTACTATCTTAAAATACTATTGATCAAATACACATGACTAACCACTGCAAGCTTAGTGAGACATCCCATAAGAAACTAAAATGGTAATGATTAAACTAACTGACAATTAATTTATAATTAAAAAAACACAGATAACAACAATTAAAATAATGGCCAAATCTAGACATTTCTAGTTCACTGATAACAAATTGTACTCCCTTAGAACTGAAGCAATATTGTCAAGCATTGTCAGCACTTCTGAAAATAAAACTGAATTAGTCTACAGGAAGCTCTAGAAACTTGATATTTTTGGTATATAAATACTAAATTTTAATATCATAGGTTACTAGTTTTAAAAAAAAGAAAAACCTCTTAGTTGTAATTAAAGATAAGATTGGGCTTCCCTGATGGCTCAGTGGCTAAAGAATCTGCCTGCTGTACAGGAGACACTAGAGACATGAGTTCAATCCTTGAGTCGGGAAGATCCCCTAGAGGAGGAAATGGCAATCCACTTTAGTATTCTTGTCTGAAAAATCCCATGGACAGAGGAGCCTGGTGGGCTACAGTCCATGGAGTTGCAAAGAGTCAAATGAAGAGCAACTGAGCACACAAAGGCAAGATAGGTCTATGAAATAAAGCCTGATTTTTCATTGATGATGAAAAGGACCACTTGGACATTTGAGGCTCTTTGAGAGCTCCCTTAAAGACCACCAGTGGGCCTAGAATATTCTCCAAGAATCACTGAGATAGAAAATATTTATGTTCATCTCAAAGAGAATAAAGATAAATAACCCATATCCTTTATTATCTCAAGGTATGTATATATTTATTTAAACAATAGAAATTGTTTTTTTTTTACATATCAGGAGTGTTTGTGGGCTTTATGGAGAATATAAGAAAGCAACATATTTTCCTCACGTTAAAAAATGTTTCCTTGTACCCCAACTTCTCTCTCTACACTCCTTATTCAATAAGATATCACCGTTCATATGAAATCTCCTTTCTTTTTCTCTGTCACATAAGTAAACACTGTCACCTCTACCTACAAATGTATCTCAAATTAATTCTCTACTAAGTTAGTCCAGGGCTTCCCAGGTGGCTCAGTGGTAAATAATTTGCCTGCCAATACAGGAGATGCAGCTTCAATTCCTGGGTCAGGAAGATCCCCTGAGAAAGAAATGATAACACACTTCAGTATTCTTGCCTGGGAAATCCCATGAACACAGGAGCCTGATGGGCTACAATCCCTGGCATTGCAAAAGAGTAGGATACGGCTTAGCAACTAAGCAACAAGTTAGTCCAAGCCCTGATCCTCCCTGGGTACCTGCAATACCTGCCTGTTAGACCTTCTTTTTCTGCCTATGCTTCACCACTCTTCCTACTCAACAGAGTGATCATTTCAAAATGAAAACCAGAGCATAATACTTTGCTGATTTCAACCATCCAGGCTTCCCATGTCATGGAAACCCAACATTCTTCCCAATCAACCTTGACTCCTACCTCTCTTTTCTTCTGTCCCTGAGGATAAGGAATCATGTGGACTCCTTCCTAGATTAAAGCAGAAATATTCCCAGCTCACAGTCTTCACACGTGGAATTTTCACTGCCTGGAATGCTTTATACAGAAACTGGTACACGACATGCATGTTTGCTGCACTTGAGCTTCATTCTTACATCATTTCTTCAGAGATATCTTCCCTAAAATACCCATCCAAAATGCCCATTCTCTCACTCCTTTATCCTATTTCTCACTCCTTTACCCTGCTTCATATTTTTCTACTTAATCATTATCACAGTGTAACATTTTATTATATATCAGTTCAGTTCAGTTCAGTCACTCACTCGTGTCTGATTCCTTGCAACCCCATGAAAGGCAGCACGGCAGGCCTCCCTGTCCATCACCAACTCCCGGAGTTCACTCAGACTCATGTCCATCGAGTCAGTGATGCCATCCAGCCATGTCATCTTCTGTCATCCCCTTCTCCTCCTGCCCGCAATCCCTCCCAGCATCAGAGTCTTTTCCAATGAGTCAATTCTTCACATGAGGTGGCCAAAGTACTGGCGTTTCAGCTTTAGCATCATTCCTTCCAAAGAAATCCCAGGGCTGATCTCCTTCAGAATGGACTGGTTGGATCTCCTTGCCGTCCAAGGGACTCTCAAGAGTCATCTCCAACATCACAGTTCAAAAGCATCAATTCTTCAGTGCTCAACCTTCTTCACAGTCCGTCTCTCACATCCATACATGACCACTGGAAAAACTGTAGCCTTGACTAGACCATGAACAGTATGAAAAGGCAAAATGATAGGATACTGAAAGAGGAACTCCCCAGGTCAGTAGGTGCCCAATATGCTACTGGAGATCAGTGGAGAAATAACTCCAGAAAGAATGAAGGGATGGAGCCAAAGCAAAAACAATACCCAGCTGTGGATGTGACTGGTGATAGAAGCAAGGTCCGATGCTGTAGGGAGCAATATTGCATAGGAACCTGGAATGTCAGGTCCATGAATCAAGGCAAATTGGAAGTGCTCAAACAAGAGAAGGCAAGAGTCAACGTCAACATTCTAGGAATCAGCGAACTAAAATGGACTGGAATGGGTGAATTTAACTCAGATGACCATTATATCTACTACTGTGGGCAGGAATCTCTCACAAGAAATGGAGTAGCCATCATGGTCAACAAAAGAGTCCGAAATGCAGTACTTGGATGCAATCTCAAAAACAACAGAATGATCTCTGATCATTTCCAAGGCAAACCATTCAATATCACAGTAATCCAAGTCTGTGGCCCAACTAGTAATGCTGAAGAACCTGAAGTTGAATGGTTCTATGAAGACCTACAAGACCTTCTAGAATTAACACCCAAAAAAGATGTCCTTTTCATTATAGGGGACTGGAAAGCAAAAGTAGGAAGTCAAGAAACACCTGGAGTAACAAGCAAATTTGGCCTTGGAATGAGGAATGAAGCAGGGCAAAGACTAACAGAATTTTGCCAAGAAAATGCACTGGTCATAGCAAACACCCTCTTACAACAACACAAGAGAAGACTCTACACATGGACATCACCACATGGTCAACACCAAAATCAGATTGATTATATTGTTTGCAGCCAAAGATGGAGAAGCTCTATACAGTCAACAAAAACAAGACCAGGAGCTGACTGTGGCTCAGATCATAAACTCCTTATTATCAAATTCAGACTCAAATTGAAGAAAGTAGGGAAAACCTCTAGACCATTCAGTATGACCTAAATCAAATCCCTTATGATTATACAGTGGAAGTGAGAAATAGATTTAAGGGACTAGATCTGATAGATAGAGTGCCTGATGAAGTATGGACGGAGGTTTGCGACATTGTACAGGAGACAGGGATCAAGACCATCCCCATGGAAAAGAAATGCAAAAAAAGCAAAATTGCTGTCTGAGGAGGCCTTACAAATAGCTGTGAAAAGAAGAGAAGTGAAAAGCAAAGGAGAAAAGGAAAGATATAAGCATCTGAATGCAGAGTTCCAAAGAATAGCAAGAAGAGATAAGAAAGCCTTCCTCAGTGATCAATGCAAAGAAATAGAGGAAAACAACAGAATAGGAAAGACTAGAGATCTCTTCAAGAAAATCAGAGACACCAAGGGAACATTTCATGCAAAGATGGGCTCGATAAAGGACAAAAATGGTATGGACCTAACAGAAGCAGAAGATATTAAGAAGAGGTGGCAAGAATACACAGAAGAACTATACAAAAAAATCTTCACAACCAAGATAATCATGATGGCGTGATCACTCACCTAGAGCCAGACATCCTGGAATGTGAAGTCAAGTGGGCCTTAGAAAGCATCACTACAAACAAAGCTAGTGGAGGTGATGGAATTCCAGTGGAGCTATTTCAGATCCTGAAATATGATGCTGTGAAAGTGCTGGACTCAATATGCCAGCACATTTGGAAAACTTAGCAGTGGCCACAGGACTGGAAAAAGTCAGTTTTCATTCCAATCCCAAAAGTCAGTTTTCATCCCAATGCCAAAGAATGCTCAAACTACCACACAATTGCACTCATCTCACTCATTACTAAAGTAATGCTCAAAATTCCCAAACCAGGCTTCAGCAGTACGTGAACCATGAACTTCCAGATGTTCAAGCTGGTTTTAGAAAAGGCAGAGGAACCAGAGATCAAATTGCCAACATCCGCTGGATTGTGGAAAATGCAAAAGGGTTCCAGAAAAACATCTATTTCTGCTTTATTGACTATGCCAAAGCCTTTACAGTGTGGATCACAATAAACTGTGGAAAATTCTGAAAGAGATGGGAATACCAGACCACCTGACCTGCCTCTTGAGAAACCTGTATGCAAATCAGGAAGCAACAGTTAGAACTGGACATGGAACAACAGACTGGTTCCAAATAGGAAAAGGAGTATGTCAGGCTGTATACTGTCACCCTGCTTATTTAACTTCTATGCAGAGTACATCATGAGAAACGCTGGGCTGGAAGAAGCACAAGCTGGAATCAAGATTAACGGAAGAAATATCAATAACCTCAGATATGCAGATGACACCACCCTTATGGCAGAAAGTAAAGAGGAACTAAGAAGCTTCTTGATGAAAGTGAAAGTGGAGAGTGAAAAAGTTGGCTCAAAGCTCAATATTCAGAAAATGAAGATCATGGCATCTGGTCCCATCACTTCATGGGAAATAGATGGGGAAACAGTGGAAACAGTGTTAGACTTTATTTTGGGGGGCTCCAAAATCACTGCAGATGGTGACTGCAGCCATGAAATTAAAAGGTGCTTACTCCTTGGAAGAAAGTTATGACCACCTTTGATAGCATATTGAAAAGCAGAGACATTACTTTGCCAACAAAGGTCCATCTAGTCAAGGCTATGGTTTTTCCAGTAGTCATGTATAGATGTGAGAGTTGGACTGTGAAGAAAGCTGAACACCGAAGAATTGATGCGTTTGAACTGTGGTGTTGGAGAAGACTCTTGAGAGTCCCTTAGACTGCAAGGAGATCCAACCAGTCCATTCTGAAGGAGATCAGCCCTGGGATTTCTTTGGAGGGAATGATGCTGAAGCTTAAACTCCAGTACTTTGGACATCTCATGCGAGGTGTTGACTCATTTGAAAAGACTCTGCTGCAGGGAGGGATTGGGGGCGGGAGGAGAAGGGGACGACAGAGGATGAGATGGCTGGATGGCATCACTGACTCTATGAACATGAGTCTGAGTGAACTCCGGGAGTTGGTGATGGTCAGGGAGGCCTGGCGTGCTGCGATTCATGGGGTTGCAAAGAGACGGATACGACTGAGCTACTGAATTGAACTGAACTGAACTGAACTGACTAGACGGAACTTTGTTGGCAACATAATGTCTCTGCTTTTCAATATGCTATCTAGGTTGGTCATAACTTTTCTTCCAAGGAGTAAATATCTTTTAATTTCATGGCTGCAGTCACCATATGCAATGATTTTAGAGTCCCCAAAAATAAAGTCTGACACTGTTTCCACTATTTCTCCATCTATATCCCATGAAGTGATGGGACCGGATGCCTTGATCTTCATTTTCTGAATGTTGAGCTTTAAGCCAACTTTTTCACTCTCCATTCTCATTTGCTTAAATGTAGTATTGTCCCCCCCTTACTCAAAGTAAATCCACTGAGTCAGGGACTCTGTTTTATTTACCTCTGTCACGAGATTTCCTGAAAGAGGTCCTCATATTTAGAGCATGTCAGTAAATGTTTTTTAGGTGAACTGATGTCTATATATATATCTAACTTCAGTCATGATGGAGCTGAATTTAGATGCCTAATGTCACCTTCAGGTAGCAAATTACTGGAGAGTTTCTCTAAAATTCTTACTCATTTGCAGTATACTTGATGGTTCTGTAGGCTGCCTAAGACCCAGTGACTATATTCCAATGTAGGTTGAAAGAAGCAAGATGGCAGTGTTGATTTCAGTTTCTCACATTCACAGCTATCTGGACATTCAGCATTCCAGATTTAATCTTTAAAAAAAAAAATAGCTATCTCCCTTGAATCTCCCCAGTCCCACTCTCAGTGATCTGAACCTCTATCCAAAGTGCCCCTATTCATAATTCTGAATGACAGCTATTGTAATCACACTCCTCCCCCTGATTTTGCTGCTCCTGGGAAAGAAAAAAAAAATACATGTTTAAGAGCCTAAAACTTTAACAAGCCTCTCCCTTTATTTCATGTGACACTTTGACTTGCCAGCTAAAAGGATTGCAAATTGAAACTGAATTATATTTTAAATGAGCTAAATATATTCCAAGAGGGGAAATATATTTAAAAGATATAGCCTAGCAATATCATGCAACTCTAATCCAATAAAAAATTCAACTTTTCAGAGCAGAAGATGTTAGATTTTTTTTAAGATTTATTACTATGATTGCAATAATTTTACTGAAATTGTTGAGTAATTAACATCAGAATATGAGATCACAGTAATTGGAAACATGATGTAGGAATAAAGATATTTTATATTTTGTGTTAGTGATAATAACAAGAAAACAATAATAACGATAATACCATGTGACAGGCAATGTTACAAGCAATTTAGAACTCTCTTCAAACCTGATGCAAGCATCATCATCTCTCCTATGGCTTACTGCAGCAGCTCCCAACCTTGCCTATCTGCTACTTGCCCTTGACCCCTACAACCTAATTTCAATATATGTTACCCAGTGATGCTTTAAAGAATAAGTAGTACCATATCACTTTCTGCTCAAAACCCTGTGATGGCTTTCTACCTCTCTTAGTGTAACACCCAAAGCCCTTAACCCTGTCCTACTAGGTCCTATATAAGGTGGCCCCCAGGAATTCCTTTTTATCATCTCCTCTTTGCTCACACTGCTTTCTGTGCTACTCCTTAAATTTTCCAGGCATCTTTCTTCCCCAGGGCCTTTAACTTGATATTCCCTCTGCCTGAACACTTCCCCCAATGTCTGCAAGACTGCTTACTTTTCCTCCCTCAAGTCTTTGCTCAAATGTTGTCTTCTGGATTACACTTCTCTGACCACACAATTTAAAGTTGTAGTCCCCACTGCCTATACTTATCACCATCCTACATATTATATACATTTACTGCCTATTTTATTTTGTTTCCAGCCTCTACCTACTAAAATACAAGCTCCATAGAAGGCTTTTTTGTCTTGTGTTATTCATTTCTTACAACCCTAGTCCTCAGAACAGTCATGTATACAAAAGCTAACAAATATTTGTTAAAAAAAAACAAGTAAAATTAACCAACAGTGAGATACTTTTACCTACAAAATAAAGGTATAAGATACTTATACCTTTTTATCTATAAGAATGGAAAATATCTAAAACATTGACATGACAGCAACAAATGCTGGCAAGGACGTGAAGCAACAGGAACTGCCATTCATCGCTGGTGGGAATGCAAAAAGCTACAGACACTTCGGAAGACAATTTGGCACTTTCATCCAAAGCTAAACATAATCTTACCATATGATCGAGCAATTGTGATTTTACTCAAATAACTTGAAAACACGTTCACACAAAAACCTGCACACAAATGTTTATAGCAGCTCTAGTCATCATAACCGAAAACTGGAAGCAACCAAAAGGTCCTTCAATAGGTGAATGAATAAACAAACTGCTATACATCCATGCAAGGGAATATCACTCAGTGATAAAAAGTGAGTTATCAAGTCATAAAAAGTCATGGAGAAAAAATGTTTATGTTGCTAGGTGAAAGAAGAAAGTCTGTAATGGCTACATAATGTATGATTCCAACTATGTGACCTTCTGGTAAAAGCAAAATTATGGAAACAGTGGAAGGATAGGGGCTTTTAGGGGAGGGAAGGAAGGATAAATAGGGGAAGCACAGGGAATGGTTTAGAGCAGTAAAACTATTCTGTATGATACTCTATTGCTGAAAACATGACATTATACATTTGTCTCAAAACCCAGAGAACTGTATGACACAGAGTGAGTCCTGATGTATATAAAATATGGGCTTAATTAATAATAGTGTATCAGCATTAATTTATCAATCATAAGATATATACCACACTAATGTAAGATGTTAATAATCAGGGAATTTGGGGACAGAGAGTACATTTGCATTTTCTGTGTACTTCCTGTGAAATATTTCTGTAAACCTGAAAAGGTCTCCCACAATGGAGTTTATTAAGTTAAATAAATAGATAACATATAGTTAGTAACTTGGTAATAGATAAATATATGTACTTTTAAAATCTTTACAAAATCACTTGGGTGTAACTTCTATTATCTCCATCTTGAAGGTGGGTAAATTGACTGACATGGTTTATGTGATTCCTGTCGAAGCTCAAACTAGCTCATATATCTAGTTCTTGGGAGCTGCAATGGTGGAACCCAGAATGTATCATCTTCAGGTGCATCACTCTCAATTTACCCTCATCAAAGGCATTAAATATAAAAGGAAATACAGTGACGAAAGAACAGCTATAACAAGACAAGCAGGCCTAAGTAAATAAATTTCCTATCTTGTGCACTGTGGTCCAAGAGTGAAGGCATCTGGGACTTCCCCCATGATCCAGTGCCCCAGACTCTGTACTCCCAATGCAGGGGGCCTGTTTCAATTCCTTGTTAAGGAACTACACCCTGCATGCAGCAACTAGGATACAGCACAGGCAAATGAATAAATCTTTTTTTCTTTTAATTTTTTTAAAAAGAATGAGTGCACCTGTTTGTTGTAGTTGTGCTGAGAAGTAAATTATCATTCAAGAAAGAAGCCTGATAGTTTGAAGGGTTTGCTTGTGTTGTTTATTATCTTTTCTGTTGCCTTTGAAAACAATCTGAATACAGTTGATGTACATAGTCTTTCAGTGATACATATGACTGTTTTCTATTCTTACTATAACAATCTCGGTATGGATAGATTCAGAGACACATCTTTCCTATTTTGCTTTTCAATTCACTTGTGATACTAATATGTGATGTATGCTAAAGGGGGACACTGGGTTGTCTAATTTTTGTAAAGGATTTTGAAATTATACCTAAGGAAGCATCTACGTAAGATTAGAGATATGGCAGTACAAGTCATTGAGTGCAAAACAGGGAATTCCAGCCAACTGATGAGACCCCAGGCACATCATCTAGTACTTTACGGTTTTCTTCTTTAACGTAGTTTTTAGATATTCTGTTATAGTGACAATTCTTCTTAAACTCTCGATCTTCAAAGTGACCTTTTTCCTGTGCTGCCCAAAATAGAATTTTCACTCCATCTCTGCCTGTGGCAGTAATAAAACAACTCTAATATTCAGCCTCTTTCCAGACTGTACAGTCTATAATAGGATATCATCATAACTTATTTCCAGAGTATAATATTCATCCAATTAACCTTGAATATTTTTTAAGAAAGCTCACAATAGAAAAGATAATTGCATGGTTGTCAAAAATTATGACTAACCAGGTACAATAGAGCCCCGTAAAATAATTCCTATCAAAAGATTAACATTTATCATGTTGGCCTAATGAAACATATTATAAGAGATTTAAAAATGGATAACTGGAAAAATAGTAAATAGTTATTGCATGCAAAATATACAACCAAAATGAACTTTTAAAAGGCAGAAAAATATATTAAAGACAGTAAGTGCATTTTCTATATTTAACATAGAACTATCTCCCACTGTAGGTCTTCCCTGGCGGCTCAGCTGGTAAAGAATCCGCCTGCAATGCGAGACCTGGGTTTGATCCCTGGGTTGAGAAGATCTCCTGGAGAAGGGCAAGGCT
Source organism: Oryx dammah (assembly GCF_014754425.2). Classification (NCBI taxonomy): domain Eukaryota; kingdom Metazoa; phylum Chordata; class Mammalia; order Artiodactyla; family Bovidae; genus Oryx; species Oryx dammah. The sequence goes on along the minus strand of NW_024070212.1, from coordinate 61,208,915 downwards.
ACCCACTCCAGTATTCTGGCCTGGAGAATTCCATGGACTGTATAGTTCATGGAGTCGCAAAGAGTCAGACACGACTGAGTGACTTTCACTTTCACTTTCATGTCCCATTGTATAGGAATTATTCTTCCCAAATACTTGTTAGAGGAAGAACAGATGAACTAAAGTGCATGTCCTGCCTCTTTGTGGTGTCATGAGACTATTCTATGGACAGGTTTCTACTATATCCCCTTACTAAAACTCAAAGCCTTTAAGATACAGTTCTTGGTTAAAAAGAAAAAAAAAATAGCAGGGAAAGCCCTTCACACAAGTAGAAATGGAGAAAATTGCTAAAGAAAGGGGACAAAAGCCCCCTTGGCAGATAAGCAACAGCTCTGCTTACACAGTAATTTATGGTAATATCAGGAAGCTTTTGATAAAATTTCACACATACTGCAGGGTAGGACATTGGAGTAGATAAAGGACTCCGAAGAGATATGGAAAAATTAAACCATTTATAAGAGGGAGAGTATTTTGTTTAAAAAAAATGTGGCAATTCATTTTGATAGTCATGTAATTTCTGTGTGCACTGGGCACTTGCTGTCTGAAAAAGTGGCAACCTAGCATTTCCCCCATTGCTACAGAAAGTCAATTTTGAGAACAAAAAATAGGGGAAGGTTTAAATATATATATATATATATATATATATATATACACACACACACATACAAATCTATTATAACACATTCAAGTGTTTGTGAGCTAAATTTATACCATTTGACTAGTTTAAAGAGTTTAAACTTTTATCTCTATTTTATTTGATAACAAATCAATTTTCCAATAAAATAATTTGCCTTTGGGGTATTATAATGAAAAAGCAATTTAAAATATATTTCTATAAATACTGAAAAATACTTTCACACTAGATATGCAGTAAATAAATGAAGAAATATTCACACAAGTTTCTACTGCCTTTCTTGTTATCTGAAAAATAATGAGTCTTTATTTACATATTTCTTCATTAAGCCCTGAAGCTGTTTTTAAGGTCAAAGCTTGAATATATCTGTTATTCTACACAATTTTATATTTCAAAATTTAAAGTACTATTTGATGCTCTAATTTCACCTTCTGTATTAAAAAATATAAACGGCTTAATGAAGAGTCTTTAAATGATTTTTTAAAATATTCTTCAATGGCCATTTTTAATATAGTGGCTCTGCTATCCTCTGAACTTCAGTGGTATTTGAGCTAACATTGTCATTCTTACTTATTGATTGCTCAGCTTAGTTTTTGACTGCAACCACTATGGAGATCTTCACTTGAGGAAACAAAAAAATCCTGTCATTCAAAAAGACCATATTATGAGAATTTTGTTACTTGTTTTTAAAGAATATTAACAGGACAATTTGGACGAAGAAATTCCAGTCTGTCTCTCCTCTCCCTAACAAATTTCTCCTGAGACAGAGCTTTAATGAGTAGTTCTGGAAACTTCTTAGACAATATATGTCACTGACCAAGATGGCTGACCATTTCAAACTGGCTGAGGCTATTCAGTAAAGATACTATCAGAATCTGAAGTAACTCATTTGAGTTTCTATACTATCTTGAGGAAATATTTTGTGAGAGTGGGAAGCATGTTTTAATGCCATTCACATGCTTCCCAGGGAATGAAAGCTGATCTGCAGGACCATTGAAAGCATTATACCTAATATCATTGCAATTTCAAGGAATGGGAGGGAGGTTGGGAGAACCAATAGTTGGGGTGGGGGCGTGGTTCAAGAACATTGAGGCAACCACTGTTGACTCATTGGAAAATCACAAAATGCTGGAACTCACTCTAGTAGGCTCATGTTTTGAGCCTTTAAAGCAGTTGTACAGCTCTCTTGGAAATTTACACTGTTATTTTATTTATAGCAGATGTCTCTTAAAGCAAACATTTTTAGTTTATACTATACAAATCTTACAGAAAATTGCAAACATAATGTAGAGTTTTGGTCATGCTGTAGAAATCTCTAGTTTTTCTATAATGGATTATGAGCAAGGAAAAAAACTGATATTGATCTAAAGCTAAAGGATAAAGGGTAATCAAAACAAGGCTTCTGCAGATGCTTTTATGAAATTTGTTTTAAAAGAAAAAGGCAAAAGTTGAAACCATGGATTAAACCAGTTAAATGAAATCAACTTGTATTCAAAATATATTCTGACTATCAGAATGAAATGACCAGCAGCCAGCCTGAGGCTTAATCAAAACACTCGGTTGCTTGGACAATTATACTGTCTGGGTTATTAAAATATATATATATATATAGTTTTACTTGGATTTCCTTAAATGTAACTAGTATTTGTTTCTTATGTACATCCAGTGAAAAAGAAAGCCTAAGAAAACACTTTATTTATTTAGCTTGTTCTGAATAAGCGTTCTCTTATAAATAAGTTTTGGTTATAGTAACTTAAATATATGTCTTGTAGCTGCTCAGCAGTTGCTGAACTGCCTGATAGAAAAGTAGCATCTGAAATTCAGCTCAAAATATAAAAATATAATATGCAATTAAAGAAGAAAGTAAATTCTGTCTGTAATGTTACACTAGGAAATACAAATAGTAAGGAAACAAGAGATATTGCAATTTTACAAAAGTAACTATCAGCAGCTTTAATTTTCCAAGGAATCCATCCAGCTACAAATATTTACCATTCTATTTGTTTCTATAATTAGCAGAATTTAAAAATAGTTTCCTTGTGGCTCAGCTGGTAAAGAATCCACTTGCAATGTCACAGACTTGGGTTTGATCCCTGGATTGGGAAGATCCCCTGGAGAAGGGAAAGGCAACCCACTCCAGTATTCTGGCCTGGAGAATTCCATGGATTAAGTCCATGGGGTCACAAAGAGTCAGACAAGACTGAGCAAATTTCACTCACTTAAAAATAGAGAATTGTATAGATTTTGAAAATTCAAATCTAGAGAAGCAAAACCTATATTTCTGAGACTTTGCTGTTTATTATGGCTGCCTTGTTGGAGAAGGAAATGGCAACCCATTCCAGTATTCTTGCCTAGAGAATCCTGTGGATGAAGGAGCCTGGTGGCTGCTGCCTATAGGGTCGCACAGAGTCTGACACGACTGAAGTGACTTAGCATGCATGCATGCATTGGAGATGGAACTGGCAACCCACTCCAGTATTCTTGCCTGGAGAATCCCAGGGACAGAGGAACCTGGTGGGCTGCCGTCTATGGGGTCACACTGAGGTGGACATGACTGAAGCGATGCAGCAGCAGCAGCAGCAGCAGTAGCATGCCTGTCTTGTTCAGTTCAGTCGCTCAGTCGTGTATGACTCTCTGTGATCCCATGAACCTCAGCACACCAGGCCTCCCTGTCCATCACCAACTCCCAGAATCCACCCAAACCCATGTCCATTGAGTTGTTGATGCCATCCAACCATCTCATTCTCTGTCGTCCCCTACTCCTCCTGCCCTCAATCTTTCCCAGCATCACGGTATTTTCAAGTGAGTCAGTTCTTCACATCAGGTGGCCAAACTATTGGAGTTTCAGCTTCAACATCAGTCCTTCCAATGAACACCCAGGACTGATCTCCTTGTAGTCCAAGGGACTCTCAAGAGTCTTCTCCAAGACCACAGTTCAAAAGCACCAATTTTTTTGCACTCAGCTTTTGTTATAGTCCCATTCTCACATCCATACCTGACTACTGGAAAAAATCATAGCTTTGACAAGACAGACCTTTGTTGGTAAAGTAATGTCTCTGCTTTTTAATATGCTGTCTAGGTTGGTCATAGCTTTCCTTCGAAAGAGTAAGCGTCTTTTAATTTCATGGCTGCAATCACCATCTGCAGTAATTTTGGAGCCCCTCAAAATAAAGTCTTTCACTGTTTCCATTGTTTCCCCATCTATTTGCCATGAAATGATGGGACCAGATGCCATGATCTTAGTTTTCTGAATGTTGAGCTTTAAGCCAACATTTTTATCACTCTCCTCTTTCACTTTCATCAAGAGGCTCTTTAGTTCTTCTTCACTTTCTGCCATAAGGGTGGTGTTGTCTGCATATCTGAGGTTATTGATATTTCTTCCTACTATCTTGATTCCAGCTTGTGCTTCCTCCAGCCCAGCATTTCTCATGTTGTACTCTGCATGTAAGTTAAATAAGCAGCCTGTCTTGTAACAATACACATTTCAAAAAGGAAGTCATTAAAGTAATGTGGCTGTTATGCTTTCATAGGCTTTTGTGAGAAGTTAACCAATAAGACAGTATAAACTCTTTGGATTTCAAAAACACAAATTCAAGACAAGGACATGAGATTGATGGAATTTGTAATCATGAATTTTTTACTTGTGTAATAAATTTATCCTTTCAAGGACATTATTTAATATGGCCCCACAGTGTGTGTATCACAACAAACTGGAAAATTCTTAAAGATATGGGAATACCAGACCACCTTACCTACCAGAGAAATCTGTATGCAGGTCAAGAAGCAACAGTTAGAACTAGACATGGAACAACAGACTGGTTCCAAATCAGGAAAGGACTATATCAAGGCTGTATATTGTCACCCTGCTTATTTAACTTTTATGCAGAGTACATCATGCAAAATGCTGGGCTGGATGAAACACAAGGTGGAATCAAGACTGCCGAGAGAAATATCAATCACCTCAGATATGCAGATGACACCACCCTTATGGCAGAAAGTGAAGAACTAAAGAGCCTCTTGATGAAAGTGAAAGAGAGTGAAAAAGTTGGCTTCAAACTCAACATTCAAAGAACTAAGATCATGGCATCTGGTCCCATCATTTCATGGCAAATAGATGGGGAAACAATGGAAACAGTGGCAGACTATTTTTCTGGGCTCCAAAATCACTGCAGATGGTGACTGCAGCCATGAAACTAGAAGACGCTTACTCCTTGGAAGAAAAGCTATGACCAACATAGACAGCATATTAAAAAGCAGAGACATTACTTTACCAACAAAGGTCTGCTTTGTCAAAGCTATGATTTTTTCCAGTGGTCCTGGATGGACATGAGAATGGGACTATAATGAAAGCTGAGAGCCAAATAATTGATGCTTTTGAGCTGTGGTGTTGAAGACTCTTGAGGGTCCCTTGGACTGTAAGGAGATCCAGCAGTCCATCCTAAAGGAGATCAGTCCTGGGTGTTCATTGGAAGGACTGATGTTGAAGCTGAAACTCCAATAGTTTGGCCACCTGATGTGAAGAACTGACTCACTTGAAAATACCGTGATGCTGGGAAAGTTTGAGGGCAGGAGGAGAAGGGGACAACAGAGGATGAAATGGTTGGATGGCATCACTGATGCAATGGACATGAGTTTGAGTAGGCTCTGGGAGTTGGTTATGGACAGGGAATCCTGGTGTGTTGTAGTCCATGAGGTCCCAAAGAGATGGACACGACTGAGCGACTGAACTGAACTGTGCTACAATGTGTAAATCCCTATGTAATTTTTCATTTACATCTGCAGAAACTTTCTAGATTCTTAACAATCTGTCATTGGAGTTTTAGTGAGTTACTTACTAATTTTTTCACAGATGAGGGTTAAAATATATCTAACCTTTGCAAATGTACACTATGGCACCATTGACATAGCTTTTATTGCAGATAAAATCTATGACAAATTTTCTATATGACAGAAGAACATGATTTCATATTAAATTCTGATGATAGAGACATATTTCTTTGCTTGTACTTCTGAAATGTTTTGGATATAGTAACAATGGGCAACAGTTCCTCTTCAGTTACATCAATACAATCTCAAAACCCACTTTATTTTTATGAGTCCAGAGCTTCAGTAAATATTGCTTAAACATAACTGGGAAACTGCAAAAAATGTTCAGAATTCAACTCACTTCTAAACTTGCTGATCAAAACAGACAAAACATTCAGCTGGTTAGGCATAATGAGAAGCAGAAAGAGGAATCCGCAAAAGAGCCTAGAAATTGAATGCTGCCATGAAGGTGAATAAGAGCTCCAGCAAAAGTTTCTCAAATATAAGTGTCAAGATAATGGTAGGTCCCTCTGACAGTCATTTAAAAGAAAGAATAAAGCCTATTATAGTAACTTTAAGGAGTTATAAAAGCACTTGAGTTTTCAGAGAACCACAGACTTATAAATGTTTCTGACATCCCATCAAAAATTAGTATTATGACATTGTCATAATACATAATCATATAGTCAAGGAGTGATTGGGAGTAAATCCATAATAGCAGATTTTTTTTAATAAATTTCACATTGAAATCCAGACATCTTTTTTCTCCCTTCTTCTCTTAGATTTCAAGATCGGGAGAAAAAGTAGATAGAGAAATACATTGTTTCTTCTGATTCCTTTATAGACAGTCGCTTGGAAAATTTGAGAATTTTGGTTGGTTTGTATTTTTTTTTTTTTTTTCGGATTTTGGGTTGTGATGAACCTCAAGAAAGCCCATATCTAATGATCTAAACTGTCTAATATTTTACTGAATATCTGTCTAATGTTATCCACTTAGGAAAAATTATTACTTTAAATTGCTAGGATGCCTCACAGCTATGTCAAAGGCTCTATGTATTGTCTTTGAGATTCTTGAGGAACTGCTGAACTTGAGTCTCCTTCCATTGCCTTCTCAGCATGTCACTACAGACTGCCCTAGACTATTTAGGAAATAGGCCTTTAATCATAGGACTACCTGAAACCAGACCAAAGCTTAACATAAACAGGGCTTCCCATCCACCCTCCTACCTCAAAAAAAGTAACATATTGCTTTAATTTTTAAAATTTATTTATTCTTTCCATTTATTTTAAAAAAAGAATACTTGCCATTGCCTAAGCCTTTGGGCACATGTACATAATAAAAAACATTACTGAGCATAAATAATATATATGAACTCTATTAGGATTCTCAGAAAAAGTCTATCAAAATGACTTATTTTATAGTTTGAAGTCTCAATTCAAAATCTATTAGCAAAATATTTCTATTAAATTGTATGATATTTCTGATGTCAATTAATTACACTTATATCCAGCTCTATAGTGTAATGACTTTGTAATATTAATTTTGATTTTAATTTAGAAAGAGAACTTGTAAGTTTGCCCCAAGTTTTAGTGTTTAATGGTTTTTCCATATTTAGAATATGTTCACCAATCACAACTTTTTTCATTTTTCTAGTTGAATGGCCATTTTAAAACCTATCTTTCATGTTTTTTTCTGAGTTAACCAATTTGCTTTGGGGCAGGGCAGATAGTAAAGATAATCAGTTTAAAAAGGACAATTAAACTAAAAGCTACTAAAGAATAATGTTTCATTTTGGCCATAAGACCAGTAACTTATTTTTAAAAACATTGAAATTAAAATTTCCTATGGTTGAAGACAGAGAAATCCAACTGTCTGATTTTAAAATAGAATATGTCATACCTAACATTAGTTAGTAAAAGCAAGTGAAATGTCCATTCTGCATCAGCACTAAGTTGCTTCTTTCCCTAAATCATTAAGTTTACATCTGGTCATTTCAGTCAAGAAAATAAACTGGCTCCAGCTTACTTGGGTATGGTTTCAGTTCCTTCATAGGCAAGGCATTAATTTCTTTATGACTCTTGTTTCTTCATTTATAAGAAAGACTGTTGATGAAATGAGGTAAGTAGATGTAAAGTGCTTAGAACAAAGTCTCAGGCAAGTAATCAACAAATATTTGCCACTGTTATTATTATTATTATTATAGTCTAATATTGTTATTCACGTGTTTCACTTTCAACATGTTATGATTCTTGCCTGAAATGATCTCCTCTTTCTTATATTTATAAATTCGATATTTTTATTCATGACACACCTGAGCACCAGTCTAAGGTGATCTCTTTTCCCAGAACTTGCTCTTTATCCCAAATCCCAGTTTAAAACATGTGTTATTCTCTAAACATTTCTTATATCCACAAAATGAAAAAAAGTACAAGTTATTTTAAGAAGGAGACACTCCCTATATTTCCTGTGCCTGGTTTTGACAAATAATATACTCTCTACAAACATGTCACAATTAATGCGTCACAGATTCAAAGGGGTTAACTAGCCACTCTTTATGATGTCCTTTATTTTTCCTTGTCAAATCAGAGAATCATGTTCTTTCAAGACAAAGCTAGTTCATTTTCATTTTGTATTGTTTAAAATCAATAAGTCATGTTTCTTTAGTGGTGGCCCTTTATCTGCCTTTGCGTTATAAAAAACATTCTTGCACACTAAAATTATCTGGACTGAGTTCAACTAGACTCAGGATTATACCAAGTTTCCCCCTATAATGCAGTTTATAAAATGGGCTCTATTACTTTACGCTGCATTATAGGATATAATAAATTCTTGGAAATCTGTCAGGCTCCTTCAGTTCCCTGAAGCTAAAACAAATATGTACAATATTTGACACATTTAAGGGTTAAACTATTGAGCATATACCTGTATATACTTGCAGTATACACCTGTATATACCTGCAGTTTTAATTGTCAACAATGGAATTTTCAAGTATCTAAGATTTCTCTGTGAATTTCATTTGAGTTCATTAAGTAAATGGCTTAAATGAAGGGAAGGTAGTTATCTGAATGCTTAGATACCTGGAAGGTAATTTTTAATTTTCAATTATCTTATACTACTTTTAAAAAATCTGCTTGCATATTACAATGAAACCACCCCAAATCTGATTATACTGCTTATTTTGTTTTGTTACCTTCCTAAAAAACATTGACTTCACCTAGTTATCATTCTTTTCTTCTCATCATAAACCAGAGTTCTTTCATTCTTCCACTATGTCATAAAAGACTCAATAAATTCTGATTTGCATTTCAAATCCCACTCTCTTTTTTAGAAGGACATCAGATTCAATGACAATTTTATCACTAATCTCTTTAGCAGTGACAGTGGGAAGTCATGCTCAGACTCTTTCTGAGTGAAGTCCTAGGAAGGTCATGTAATGTTGTTCTTCATCACTAATAGTAACATTGTATGTGTGTGAATTCTTCATTTTCTTTTTATTAATCAATATGTGCTCATTTAGTCATTTGCTTTAGTTAGCTGTTTCAGAGTATTTTTTTTTCCTTCTTTTTTGATTAAGAAATGTGTGTCATTATTTTGCTACATAAAGAGGAATAGTTTGTATTATTGGCCACAGTAACTTGTTTCTGTTAGTGATGTTCTTCTAGAAATTTTACATGAGAATAATTTCCCCGAGTAAAGTTACAACAATTTTGGAAAGATCTTTTTCCATTTTATTTTTTCGGTTTTTTTTTAAGCAACTGAAATAACAAAAATCTTAAGCATTCATCTGTGGCTGTATTTATTTGTATTCGTATGAGCATGTGTAAATTTATGAACAGTTTGATGCCTCGCGCTAGGGATAAGGAGAAATCTAGCTCTGAAATAAATAGTGAATCAATCTTTGCTGTTTTATTTTTCTATTTTTTAAAGATTTATTTTTTATTTTTAATTTTGCCTGCACTGGATCATTGTTGATGCACACAGGCTCTAGCTACAATGCTTAGACTTATTGCCGTGGCTTGTTAGTTGCCAAGAACAGGCCAGTTGCTGAGAACAGGCTGTAGGCACATGGGCTCAGCAGTTGAGGCTTGTGGGCTCTAGCATGCAGTCTCAATAGTAATGGCTCATGGGCTTAGTTGCTCCGCAGCATGTGGGACCCTCCCTGACCAGAGATCAAACCCATGTTCCCTACATTGGCAGATAAATTCTTAATACTAGACCACAGGGGAAGCTCCAATCTTTGTTATTTTAGATTCCATGCAATACTTCCACTTTCACAGACTTGTGATCAGTTCAGTTCAGTTCAGTTCAGTTGCTCAGTTGTGTCTGACTCTTTGCGACCCCATGAATTGCAGCACACCAGGCCTCCCTGTCCATTACCATCTCCCAGAGTTCACTCAGACTCACGTCCATTGAGTCGGTGATGCCATCCAGTCATCTCATCCTCTGTCATCCCCTTCTCCTCCTGCCCCCAATCCCTCCCAGCATCAGAGTCTTTTCCAATCAGTCAACTCTTCGCATGAGGTGGCCAAAGTACTGGCGTTTCAGCTTTAGCATCAGTCCTTCCAAAGAAATGCCAGGACTGATCTCCTTCAGAATGGAATGGTTGGATCTCCTTGCAGTCCAAGGACTCTCAAGAGTCTTCTCCAACACCACAGTTCAAAAGCATCAATTCTTCGGCACTCAGCCTTCTTCACAGTCCAACTCTCACATCCATACATGACCACAGGAAAAACCATAGCCTTGACTAAATGGACCTTAGTCGGCAAAGTAATGTCTCTGTTTGTGAATATGCTATCTAGGTTGGTCAAAACTTTCCTTCCAATGAGTAAGCGTCTTTTAATTTCATGGCTGCAGTCACCATCTGCAGTGATTTTGCAGCCCCCCAAAATAAAGTCTGACACTGTTTCCACTGTTTCCCCATCTATTTCCCATGAAGTGATGGAACCAGATGCCATGATCTTCATTTTCTGAATGTTGAGCTTTAAGCCAACTTTTTCACTCTCCTCTTTCACTATCATCCAACAGTAAATAAATTCACACATTTTTTTTTAAAACATAAGGTAAAAGTTGAGTTGAGAAGTACAACCATATCACAAAAACAAAATGTACAAATGCCATTTCCATATGTTTAAATCACTGTATCTGCTTTGACTGTACTGCACCTTGTAATTAACCCAAATAACTATTATGTGCCCATATTGTTTCAAGTACAAATGGATACTTAATAAACACTTGCTAATTAGATTAAGGGGAAAATAGTCAATAAGTTATTTAGTTTATTGTGACCAAGAAATTCCATTATTATAGCAGATTAACCTGGTTAAATTAGCTTCTGGAATTTTTTGATTTGGTAATTATTTAAATTCTGTGTAATGGTGCATGTGGATACAAGTTTAGAAAATTTTAATAAACAGTATCAAAAACAAATTCAAAAGAAAAACAAAATCAACAGTGTGGTATGGAGATATTTTCATGTAAATTTAGTACAAAATGCCTGTTCTCATTAAGAATTGTGTAAATACTTAAGGAGTTATGAAGGAAGGAAGGAGATTTAAAATTTTTTAAATCAATAAACAAATATTCATTTGACAAAAATAGTTGATACTAATGGTGAAATAAATAGTAAGTTTTCTTGATAAAGAGTTCTTACATTCACACCAATATAAGATTAGGTAAATCCTTTTTCTAGAAACAATCTCTCTCCCTTCCTGTATAAATTCTTTATTTTACACTTTTTATGAAAGAATAGAAAAAAAAAGAATAGAAATGAATTTTTCATTTACTATTTTGATATATTACTGCAGGATAAAATAAATTTCTGTGTTAGAACTAAATTCTTTGAGTTGTCTATTAATTTACATATATATGTATGTATATATAAATACCTATTGATTATGTGACATGTATAATTTAAATGAACTAACATTTTTCTTAGAATAAGCCTGAGTATAGAAAAAAATATCAGCAATGAGCTCACAATACACAAATTAGTCTCTAGGTATTAATAGCATCTGTAAAGTTGTGCCTGCTGAAACCAGACAACTTAAAAATATCTCTATAATTATGTAAGTAATACCTATTTATACAGATATTAAGAAACAAATCTTTAATATCTTCTAATTAAATCAATATACAAATGTTAGGTGTTCTGTGAGTCAAACAACTGAATGATTTGACTGAATTTTCCAGTAGGATGTTTCAGCATTATATAAACACAATCTGTGAGTTACTATACTCTTAAAGACCCCTGAGAGCTCAGTTGGTAAAGAATCTGCCTGGAATGCAGGAGACCCCAGTTCAGTTCCTGGGTCAGGAAGATCTTCTGGAGAAGAGATAGGCTACCCACTCCAGTATTCTTGGGCTTCCCTTGTGTCTCAGCTGGTAAAGAATCCACCCACAATGCGGGAGACCTGGGTTCAATCCCTGGGTTGGAAAGATCACCTAGAGAAGGAAAAAAGTATCCACTCCAGTATCCTGACCTGGAGAATTCTATAGACTGTGTAGTCCATGGGGTCACAAAGAGTCAGACACAACTAAGCAAATTTCACTTTCACTTTCAAAGACCTGGATTGGTTTTGGGAAGTTATTTATATGCAAAAAGACAATGCAGTTCTACATGACTTTATTACTACATGTAACATTTGTGAACAAATTTCAGTCTGAGGGAGGTTAAAATTTTTCTAATTTTCAGGAAAAAATTGATAAATACCCTTTTCCTCAAAATTGTCTCCTTTCCTTTAATGTAACCACTGAAAGAACTCAGAAAATGTCTCCTAGTGGAAAGATAGAGTTCTGTGAGGACATAGTTGGCAATCAGCAGAAGAAATGGTTGACAGAGCATAAACAGAAAAAAAAATCCCAGAGGCAAAAAGTGTGTGGGAACAGCTAGTCATGGATGAAGGAATATGTGGGGATTATACAAAAGTGGAGAAGACAGATTTGTACTGAAAGCAGGCTATACCCAGCTCCCAGATCTAAAATCTGCACATTCACTTGTCCTGGTATCCTATAATTTCAGTACTCTAGATATAGCTGTTACCATTTGCTTTGAAAAAAAGCACAGATTGATAAAGCAGAGTGTGAGTTTCATTCACTGAATTAATCAGAAGGTTTTTGCCTAAATAACCATTACCAGTTGTTATTTAGTTTTATATATATGTGTATGTATATACATATATACATAATTGTGGATGCATATTCTTAGGTAGAGGCAAAATAAAAAAGTAAAGTTTTGGTTAAGATGCCACAAAATCTAAAAACTCTTTTAATGTAACTCCAGCTAGTCACTTTGTAATTTTTACACACATGTAGATTTAGACAGAAAAATAAGCAACTAGAAAAGAGAAGCCCATCAGCTGTGACTTTAATAGAATTTGTGAAATTAAACTCAGAAACAGATTTGTGTAAACAGATTATCTCGGTAATTGTTTTCTCAAGGAAGAGTGTTGGATTTACATATGTCACTACTCACATCCTGTTTCACTTCGTAGAAAGAGTTGAGCACTAAAAGCCATCTTTTAAAAACCAGAGCTTCTGACATTCAAACCTGCCACCATCAGCTAACCACCAATCTTTCTTCCAAAAGTACTGCCACTGATTTGTACTTACCAAAGTCTATTACATATCTCAAGGACAAGGCCTTTATGTAAATAATAAAGAAATGCAGTGAAAATATAAAATGAAATATTATATGACAAAGTTCTATTTGGTTACCCATAACCCTTAGCAACTTTCTTTTTAAAAATAAGCCTTTTTCTCATTGTCTTAAATCTATATTTTTATACTTAAGACACCTAGGAAAATTAGAAGACAAATGAATGCCTTAAATAACCCAAAGAGCGGAAAATATCTGAGCCTCTGTTCTAGAAAAATGCCAGAAAAAATTCTGATGTCTGGTTTATTACAATGGTCAACAGTATTAAAATAAATAAATCAGTTATAAAAATAATAATGCTGAACATGTTGAACTGATTTTAGTAGAACAGTTTTAAATTATTTTAGCTGGGAACTTCTCTGACATTCAACAAAATTTCATAAATTTTACTTTGTTTTATTTGCCTTTCATACCTGAAAGTCAGTGCTTAAAATAACTCCAGATTCAGGTTCCCTATGTCATTTTCATCTGTGTTCTTTAGGACATTTCTTTTATCCCCTATTATACCTACATCCCTTATCCAACAAAAGAACTACCCATGTCATTCTCATTTGTACTACATAATGTTATCCTTAAAATCCAATCTGTGGTACCATGTTCAATGTGAAAATGTTATAATTAGATCCTTCTGGTTCATTTGGTAATAAACCCTCTGGATTTGATCCAATGTGTACTAGTATTATACCAAATCTGACCTATTATGGTTAGAATTACACTAAAGATCCTTTCCACATTCTTTCTTAGGATTTTAAGCAGTAAACTATGAAAACTAGTTTACATAAAAATAATTTAGTTTCTTAACAAACACATTATTAGATGTGACTTTTCTAGAGGAGAATTGAGGACCAAGACAAATAACGTGGTTTGGGATCTCCTGCTAATTAGAATAGTAACTCTCAAACTATTTTGATGGGTTCTCATTTCAACGTGGCAAATGGCCCTGAAACTTACCTTGCCATTCATAATTCCCACTGGAACTCTTACTCCATGGTAGCAATGAAATGTTACTCAGTACAATAAATTTTGGGGAAGAGATTAGGGTTAGTTAGGTGGTATGGATGGTTCATATATGATTTACAATACCTATCATAGAGTCACGCTGTAAAATTAGAGAACAAAGAATTAGTGATAAAATTAGCCTTGCTTCCCACTCTAGTTAAATAAGCAATATACAGCCAAGTAGAAAATGATGAAGTTAAACTAGAAGGAACTGGTAAATAAAAGCTAAGAGTAATAATTAAAAATCATTACCAGTCCAAGACAGCTTTCACAGCATTCATGAAAAGAACTTTCATAAGGATTGTTAAAGTACCACTCATCTCTAAAAACTTCTTAGAATCATCAAGGATTGTGTATCAGAGATTATTTAGTAAAGAAAGAAATCTAGCAAATCTAAGACGATGCAAATTTTGGCTCATACACATCAATTTATGGAATGTTACATAGTATTTTGCATATAACAGGGCTTTGTACATTGAGACGAAATCCTATAGAATTGCTTGCCATTAATCCAAAAGAACAAAGGAAGACCCCCTAACATCACTGTAACAGTTTACAGTCCGTCAGTGGACCAAGAAACTTAATTTTAAAATAAGTGTTCTTGAGTCCTGAGCTCTTAAAGCTGTAGATGTATGTTTAGCCTGATAGTCTAAAATTTTGACAATAAACATATTGTGGATTATCTGAATGATAGCTCTTTAAACCATAAACTATAACTCACTTGTGGCTCTCAGATACACTTTTGTGTTCAGGACATTACTGGATCAAGCTGCACCCTTTTAATTGTCTCAGGCTAATGGGAAGTAAATTTAATAGGTAAATGAAGGGTACCTGCTCAATAAAGGCCAACTAACGTCATTCATTTGAAATCCTGATAAAGATTTTTCTATTGTTTGAATATAGAAACTGGTGAGTGAATTAAGTCATAACAAGTGACAAGATAGTGCTGGCATTCCAAACTTAAAAGAAACTGATTGCCATTTACGTTGTGAGTAGCAATTTAATTTCCACAAAACAACTTCATCTGTCCATTAAATTAATGATATTAATTTAAATTTTATGAGTTTTCTAGTTTTTATTGACTTGAACTTGTAAAAAGTTTTTTCTTATACATGGTTATATAAGGCCAGCGGGGCCTCCCTGGTGGTTCAGACAGTAAAGCGTCTGCCTGCAATGAGGGAGACCCAGTTCTATCCCTGGTTTGGGAAGATCCCCTGGAGAAGGGAAATGGCAACCCACTCCAGTACTCTTGCCTGGAAAATTCCATGGGCGGATGAGCCTGGTGGGCTAGTCCATGGGGTCACAAAGAGTGGTACAAGACTGAGCGACTTCACTGTCTCTCTTTCTAACAGGAGAGTAAAAAAGCTGGCTTAACATTCAATACCACTCATATAAGGCCAGTAAGCATACAAAGTTTATACCTGTTTTTATGTTTAAATATGTTTAAGTAATAGTATAGTTTAAGAATGATTAAGTCAAAGCTGAGGGTCATTAAGAAATTGTGCTCTTAAAAGGGACCTATACAATAGGCATAGTTTGTGATATAAAGAAGCAGCTATTTGGCCTGGTCACAGTTTGCCCCAGCTAATCCCCAAAAGAATAAAGCCATTGGATGAATGCAGCATGCTGAACCTAGGGAGAAAATGGGCACAGAGATTAGGAAACAGTTCTGTAGTCAGCTGGGAGGATTATAGTAGAGAAGTGCTGAACAAAAAGCTTCCACATGCTCTTTGAAGATTTTTAGAATATTATCTCCAGGGAAACCCAAGCAACTGGCTCTTCTTAGTTCTTCTAAAGAGTTCTGTGAAGGCCTGAAAATGTCTTTCTCAAAATTCCAGAAATATTGCATTTTGCCATTTCTCACTTATATCAAATCAAATACCAAACTTGTTTACCTTCACATTCTCTTGCATCAGAATTTTCCCCACCATTTCCATTATCACTGTGTGTATGTGTGTGTGTGTTAGTTAGTTAGTCATGTCTGACTCTTTGCAACCCCATGGACTGTAGCCTGCCAGGCTCCTTTGTCCATGGAATTCTCCAGGCAAGAATACTTGAGTGGGTTACCGTTCCTTTCTCTGGGGAATCTTCTACCCCCAGGGATTGAACCCAGGTCTCTTGCATTGCAGACAGATTCTAGAGCCACCAGGGAGGCCCTCCATTTTCACTACCATTGCCCAAAACAATGATTTCTTCCTTAGGACACTGAAGGTAATTCATTGAATTGTTCTTCAGTGTGAACTCTTCTTCCATGTCAATGCTTTTTACACACTGATATTCCGATAGCAAATTCTGATCATTCTCTGCTTTCTCTAAAATCTACGACTGTCCACACTGCCAATTAAATTAGGCTTTCAGACAAACATCCTGACATTCAGAATTGTGTGATCTGGCCTTATCCCTCTTCCCAAGAGTGTTTCCCAATGCTCCCTACATTTCAGCAACATGAGTTAGTGTTCATACCTATTATTTTTTCACCTCTGTTAATTTATACCAGCTGATTCCTTAAAGGAAATATCCTCTCTTTATATGTTTTCTCCTGTCATGGAATCTCTAAGAAGCTGACTGAAATACATCCACTGGGGTATGCTCCCTGGAATGATGCCTGAAAAGAGCAAGGAAACAGGCAGAGGTTGAAGTAGTTCTCACATCAGTGGATTCAACTGATCCTACTGAAAATTTGAAAATGGAGAAGGTCTTTTAGAGAGATCCCCACCCTAGGTAAAGCAGCCAGTCAGGCCTTTGTATCTCTGTATTTACCAGTCCCTGGACACAAGCTGCCCTGGAAACAGAACATAGCTTTTGGCAAGGCAGCTTTTCTCAACTGGGGGTAAGATAGAATGATGTCAGTTCAATTCAATTCAGTTGCTCAGTCATGTCCAATTCTTTGTGACCCTGTGGACTGCAGCATGCCAGGCTTCCCTGTCCATCACCAATTGCTGCATCTTGCTCAAACTCAGTCCATTGAGTTGGTGATGACAACAAACCATCTCATCCTCTGTCGTCCCCTTCTCCTCCTGCCCTCAATCTTTCCCAGCATCAGGGTCTTTTCAAATGAGTTATCAGGTGGCCAAGTATTAGAGCTTTAGCTTTAGCATCAGTCCTTTGAATGAATATTCAGGGTTGATTTCCTTTAGGATTGACTGGATCAATCTCTTTGCAGTCCAAGGGACTCTCAAAAGTCTTCTCCAACACCACAGTTCAAAATCATCTGTTCTTCAGTGCTTGGCTTTCTTTATGGCCCAACTCTCACATCCATAAATGACTACTGGAAAAATCATAGCTTTGAGTAGACAGACTTTTTTGTTGGCAAAGTAATGTCTCTGCTTTTTAATATGCTGTCTAGGTTTGCCATATCTTTTCTTCCAAGGAGCAAGTGTCCTTTAACTTCATGGCTGCAGTCACCATCAACATGACTTTGGAGCCCAAGAAAATAAAGTCTGTCACTAATTCTGTTGTTTCCCCATCTATTTGCCATGAAGTGATGGGACTGGATGCCATGATCTTCGTTTTTTGAATGTTGAGATTTAAGACAGCTCTTTTACTCTCCTCTTTCACTTTCATCAAAAGGCTCTTTAGTTCCTTTTTGTTTTCTGCCATAAGGGTGGTGTCATCCACATATCTAGGTTATTGATATTTCTCCTTGCAATCTTGATTCCAGCTTGTGCTTTATACAGCCCAGCATTCCACATAACTTACTCTGCATATAGTTTAAATAAAAGGTGACAATATAAAGCCTTGATGTACTCCTTTCCCAGTTTGGAACCAGTCTGTTGTTCCATGTTCTAACTGTTGCTTCTTGACCTGCATACATATTTGTCAAGAGGCAGGTAAGGTGGTCTGGTATTTCCATCTCTTTAAGAATTTTCCAAAGTTTTTTGTGATCCACACAGTCAAAGGCTTTGGCATAGTCAATCAAGCAGAACAAGGATGTAACTAGCTATAAATAGTCAGCTAAGATTCAAGCAGGTTATAAAAGCAAACCAGCACACCACAACACATCCACTTTAGCTGATCCTTCATGTCACTCAAACGTATTTGCTTCATAGAGCAGGTTCACTGTACCCAGGAAAAATTCCAGGATACTGGTTGGGCTCTCTTCCTGGGCCAACTTAAGAAAGGAAGATGACTGTAACAAATCAGAGCCTGAAACTGCCTTTGATACTCACTGTTCATCCTCTAATATTTGTTGTATATTACATTCCCCTAGTCCAGGACTTCTTTTGGTTTAGGTAGGTCACCATGTAAGTGAACTATATCCTAATAACTGAGGTTTCTGGTCCCCGGGTCACCATAAATTTATCAGACCATGGATGCTCCCTTTTCTTTTTCCCACCAAGTTGTATGGTGGGAAAGTACCAAGAAATGCTTCAGCAATGGAAGTTGATTCATTCAGTGGATTATCTGTGTGCCTAATTGATTCTTCTTTGCTCCCAGTGTGTTAATAGCAGCCCTACTTTCTCCTGCTTTTAAGGATGAGTCAGCCCACAAAGGTCACTATTGTTGTCCTTGCTTTTTGGTCTCTTGGCAAAAATAATCAAATATGACTAGGTAGGAGCCATCACATAAAGCCTAATGGAACTCATGTGACATCCCCTGGACTAAATGATCCTCCTGTAAGAATTAGTATTTCTGGGCATATGGAGCCTAGTTATAGTAGTTCATTGCAAGAGATGTGAAGTGAGGCCACTTACACTTCTACCCCCTGCTTCCCAGACATGCTTTTCATCTTTTGAGGACATAGCACCATACAATGGTCATTTATTTTACTGAATAGTATGGCCCATGGAATGATATTTATCAACTCCAGATATTAGCATCAAATTAGTACCACAGTTGTATCTTCAAGAGACTGTTCAAGCAGCAACCAGTGAATGGTGTACTATATGGTAGAACCGTTGTATCTATGACTATGTGCCTACTGTCACACTTCCATTGCTATAAAGTAGGTTCATTGAGTCAAGAAATGTTAAGCAGGATTCTATGTTTGGATAAAACACTCTCAGATAGTTGTGCTGGCTAAGGCACAGATTCTGGAAGTGCAAACCCATACCAAGAGTATACCATGATCTCAACCAATATTCATCACAGCCCTTCTGTGAGTAAAAAGAATTCTGCAAAATTAGCTTGCCATTAACTTGGTGGTTGATCCCCTTGAAGGTTGGTGCCATATCAATGACTCATCATTGGTATCTGTTGCCAACATATTGGAATCTAAATTACAGCAGTAGTTAGATTGGTCTTTGTAAGTAGGTGCACATAATCTGGAACTCTATCCTTTCCACCATGGCTTCTCTGTTCATAAGTTCATTTTGGCAGCATTTGATTGGCTGATAACAAAAGACTTATTGAGGCCAATCAGTTGACTGCTTGATTTATTTTACTTGGTTGATTAGCAACTTTTCTGTATTAAATGCTCTATGGTGGAAATTAACATGCATTTCAAAGATTACCTCGCTTTATGCTCATTCACATAGATCTATTCACTTTTCTCTTCTGTAGACCTCCTTATTCTGATGTCTCTTTTTTTCTCCTTTCAAACCACCTAACCAATGAGCTGAGTCTTTTGACACTGCCCATAATTCCATATATATATTTAAATTGGAGTTCTTTCCACATAGAGTGCTAAATTTGGGACACTGACCAAAGCTGTGATAAATGAGAAAATTTCCCCTTAACAAACATTTGGGATCATTCCTGAGTGAAGTTCTCCTGCACTTACACTCACATTCCAAGCCAACCTAACTGGTGAAACACAGTCAGCCACTTTTCTATCACCTGGTCATAAAGGACACTCCCTCATGTGGCCATAGGATAAGCCTATGAAAAGATGACAGTACAACTGTGATAGATGACATGTGGTTCTGGGCAACCTGTTCAAGCCTCTTGTATATACCCCATGGCTCTATTCATACTCCATCCCAAAACTGGGCCTGCCCGACCTTATAGTTCAAGGGTCTGCCAGGACAGTGGGCATCTCTGGCCACATGAATATTTGATGTTTCATAGTTCAGTTCTCCGTGCCTACCAGAAGTCCGTAGCATACAAGGAGTTGTTTATTTGAATAGTGTGTAATTCTATGCTGCAGATGGCATGACTGATGCCAGATCGTTGCATGTCTATATAATGATTCTCTTTTGGAGTTTTACCCACCAAGATACCTAATACCAGAGGGAAGGCCAGATTGTATAGCCCAAGTGGCAAGACTATTTGAAATGCAGCCTGGATTACACAGAGCATATTCCTTGTATGTGGCAGCCTTCCATGTCACTCAGTAAATGGATTGGAGCAATAATGCTAAATGTGGAATCTGCTTCCTCCAGAACTTGAAGAAGCCTACCGCATACCATATTTATTTCACAGTGGTAGGAATATGAGATGCAACCATTTGTCTTTACTTTGGAAAAGATGTACTGGCATGCACTGGACCCCTAAAATATCACTGATGAGTCAGTTTCCTGAGTATTTGTAAGGTTTATTTTCAATCCTTCAGAGTGTACGTACTTACTAATGCCCTCAGTGTACCTGGCACTTTTTGCTCACCTGGTCTGATTAACATGATGTCATCAGTGTAGTAGTCCAATGTGATATTATATGGCATGTATATGTGGTCTAGATCTCTTCTGATTATATTTTGATAGAGAGCAAATAATAGTAAATAAGATAAGGTAGTAAATAAGTACTCCTGCTCACTCTATGAGAATTCAATTTGCTTCTGGTCCATCTTGTTGATAGAGATAAAAAAGAGTGCATGCTCCAGTTCACTGGTAATGTACCATGTGCCTAAGGCCATGTTAATCTTTCTAGCAAAGACAGCACATTTGGCATAACAGCTTCAATTGATGTTGCTACTCAGTTGAGTCTGAAGAAGTCTGTTGTCATCTTCTAGGCTCCATCTGTGTTTCCATAGAAACTAGACTGCAGAATTAAATGGAAGCTATCATGGGGACAGGGAGAATTGAACTATGAAACTATTGAACTAAGAAACATTAAATGTTCATGTGGCCATAGATACCTATTGTTCTGGTAGACACACAATTATCTCTACATCCTTGAAGTCTTTAATAATTGCAGTAGTGTTTACTACTATTTCCAGATTGCAGTGTTATTTTGATTAACTATCTGAGGATACACTTTTGAGGGAGAGATTTCAGAGACTTCTGCTTGGCCTTACTCCATAGCATGAAGGAATCAGTGCATCGTTGGTTTTGCCAAATACCAAATATGTCTCCTCTTGGGCCTCAGACTCCACTCTAACAGTACCCTATATCAAGATTAACTGAGATCCTGTGTAGTCCTCAAAATATCTGACTAATCCTCTTTTCCCAGTGCACAGGGTAAAGGGTTATTTAGGTAAAGAATCAGGGTATTATATTTACTCACTCTAGCATTAGTATTATAAGATCTTTCTTCCTGGAACCTTTTATTCAGTCAATGATGATTCTAGACCTGCAAACAGGCTCAATTATAGAAACTGAGAAAGATATATGATTTATTTATGGCTGTTGGCCTCATCCTTCTAGTTATGAATTCTTTTTTAAAACAACACTCTTGATGGCTGCCACTTACCTAGGGAAAAAAACAGATTCTACTAATCATCTCCATTGCTTTCAGCAAGTCAACATCTTCCTGCATCCTAGTTACCACTCCAACCTTATGTGCATCATAAATTCTCCTGCTTCTGTTTTGATTATTATTTGGGAATCCTGCCATTCTCATTGTCACCAGTGTATAGTTCTTTTCCCCAATTAAGAGGCTCAGCATTTATTTGCTGGATTTATTATTGTGATTTATTTGTTGGTCTGACACCAGGAGAGAAGGTAGCCTTTAACTGGGATCAGTGGACCACTTCTGTAGTCCCAGATAATTTAGAGAATATAAAAATTCAAGAATTTTAGAGCATAAAACCGTAACCCATTTTTCACCTTGGCTGAGCAAGTTTGCTAACATGGAGAATTCAGCTTCCACAGGAGATTTGTTACTGTTATAATTAAACCCTAAGCTGACCTTCAGCTTCTTCTGCCTTCAAACTACAGGAAATGAGAATCTTTTTCACATTATCTAAGGGGGCCCCCTGGCTTTCACATTTAGATTGAATTTGGTGACTACTCTCAGCCTTCCATTGGCTTTCTCCAATGTCTAGATTCTTTCAACAGAGCCATCCAAGCCATTATACCTATAATTACAATTTCCTTCAAGTATCTCAACACTTCAGATATTGCACCTGTTGGCACATTCCTTTCCACCAATAACCTGTCCCACATCCAACTCACCACTACTGAAAAAAAGAAAGTTTTAACGATTGTCCTCCTATGGCACATCAACAGCTATCCATACGCCAATCACCAAGAGTGATGAAATTTTCATGGCCAGCTGGTCTGTCCAAATCCAAAATTCCATTTCACCGTGTACTTCCTAGCACCACTCTCAGTGCCAACTGGTACAAATTAGCTTTCCTGGAAACAAACACTGAAAATCAGAGATCTGTGTACAGAGGTTTATTGGGCAGTGCCATGAGAAAAATTGTGAAGGAAGAGAAATGAAAGCAGCAGTGGGCAGCAGTGGAAAGTTGAAATGTGATACAACTGCAGGTGATGATATGTAAGCTGTGAAACTGAGATGATTCTTTGGAGTTTAGCTCAAACAGGGAAACTGCGTCAGATATTTGTGATGCCATGCTAATTTATGGTTAAAGTCATCCCCCCAAAAGGGGTATAAATTTGGGAGAAACATGTTCCTTTCTGTCAAAAAAAAAAAAAAAAAACACGAGAAGAACACAGCTCTTAGCTCTAGGCACCCAATATTCACAGGATCTTTAAGAATTAGTGTTTTGATTATGAAGAGAGACCTGGGGAATACAACACAGTATTCCCCATCACTTCAATTCAGGTCAGATGCTCAGTCATGCCTGACTCTTTCTGACCTCATGGGCTACAAGCATGCCAGGCTTCCCTGTCCACCACTGGCTCCTGGAGTTTACTCAAACTTATGTCCATTGAGTTGGTGATGCCATACAACCATCTCATCATCTGTCATCCCCTTCTCCATCCGCCTTCAATCTTTCCCAGTCTCAGGATCTTTTCCAATGAGTCAATTCTTTGTATCAGGTGGCCAAAGTATTAGAGTTTCAGGTTCGGCATCAGTCCTTCCAATGAATATTCAGGACTGATTTCCTTTAGGATGGACAGATTGGATCTCCTTGCAGTCCAAGGGATTCTCAAGAGTCATCTCCAACACAACAGCTCAAAAACATCAATTCTTTGACACTCAGCTTTCCTTATAGTCCAAATCTCACATCCATACAAGACTACTGGAAAAACTATAGCTTTGACCAGATGGACATTTGTCGGCAAGTAATGTCTCTGCTTTTTAATATGCTCTCTAGGTTGGTCATAGCTTTTCTTTCAAGGAGCAAGCATCTTTCAATTTCATGGCTGCAATCACCATCCGCAGTGAGTTGGGAGCCCCCCAAAGTAAAGTCTTTCACTGTTTCCATTGTTTCCTCATCTATTTGCCATGAAGTGATGGGACCAGATGCCATGATCTTAGTTTTCTGAATGTTGAGCTTTAAGCCAACTTTTTCACTCTCCTCTTTGATTTTCATCAAGAGGCTTTTTAGTTCCTCTTCACTTTCTGCCATAAGCATGGTGTCATCTGTGTATCTGAGGTTATTGATACTTCTCCCAGCAATCTTGATTCCAGCTTGTGCTTCATCCAGACCAGCATTTCTCATGATGCAGTCTGCATATATGTTAAATAAACAGTGTGACAATATACAGCCTTGACGTACTTCTTTCCCAATTTGGAAACAGTCTGTTTTTCCATGTCCAGTTCTAACTGTTGTTTCTTGATCTTCATACAGATTTCTCAAGAGACATGTCAGGTGTTCTGGTATTCCTATCTCTTTCAGAATTTTTCACAGTCTGTTGTGATCCACACAGTCAAATGCTGATATAGTCAATAAAGCAGAAGTAGGTGTGTTTCTGGAGCTCTCTTGTTTTTTTGATGATCCAATGGATGTTGGCAATTTGATCTCGGGTCCCTCTGCCTTTTTTAAATCCAGCTTGAGCATCTGAAAGTTCATGGTTCAATACTGTTGAAGCCTGGCTTGGAGAATTTTGAACATTACTTTCTTAACATGTGAGATGAGTGCAACTGTGTGGTAGTTTGAACATTCTTTGACATTGCCTTTCTCTGGGATTGGAATGAAAACAGTCCTTTTCCAGTCCTGTGGCCACAGCTGAGCTTTCCAAATTTGCTGGCAAATTGAGTGAAGCACTTTCACAGCATCATCTTTTAGGATTTGAAATAGCTCAATTGGAATTCCATCACCTCCACTAGTTTTGTTTGTAGTGATGCTTCCTAAGGCCCACTTGACTTCCCATTCCAGGATGTCAGGTTCTAGGTGAGTGATCACACCATCATGGTTATCTGAGTATGGAGAACATTTTTGTGTTCAGGTTCTGTTTATTGTTGCCACCTCTTCTTACTATCTTCTGCTTCTCTTAGGTCCATACCATTTCTGCCCTTTATTGTGCCCATCTTTGCATGAAATGTTCCCTTGGGATCTCTAATTTTCTTGAAGAGATCTCTAGTCTTTCCCATTGTATTGTTTTACTCTATTTCTTTGCACTGATCACTGAGGAAGGCTTTCTTATCTCTCTTTGTTGTTCTTTGGAACTCTGCATTCAAATGGGTATATCTTTCCTTTTCTTCTTTGCCATTAGCTTCTCCTCTTTTCTCAGCTATTTGTAAGGCCTCCTAAGACAACCATTTTGCCTTTTTGCATTTCTTTTTCTTGGAGATTGTCTTGATCTCTGCCTCCTGTACAGTGTCATGAAAGTTCATCTATAGTTCTTCAGGCACTCTGTTTATCAGAGCTAATCCCTTGAATCTATTTGTCACTTCCACTGTATAATCATCAGAGATTTTATTTAGTCATACCTGAATAGTCTAGTGGTTTCACCTACTTTCTTCATTTTAAGTCTGCATTTGGCAATAGGAATTAATGATATGAGCCTTCAGCTCCTGGTCTTGCTTTTGCTGACTTATAGAGCTTCTCCATCTTTGGCTGCATAGAATGTAATCAATCTGATTCTGGTATTGACCATCTGGTGATGTCCATGTGTAGAGTCTTCTCTTGTTTTTTTGGAAGAGGGTGCTTTCTATGACCAGTATGTTCTCATGGCAAAACTCTATTAGCCTTTGACCTGCTTCATTTTGTACTCCAAGCCCAAATTTACCTGTTACTCCAAGTATCCCTTGACTTCCTACTTTTGCATTCCAGTCCCCTATAATGAAAAGGACGTCTTTTTTGGGTGTTAGTTCTAGAAGGTCTTGTAGGTCTTCATAGAACCATTCAGCTTCAGCTTCTTCAGCATTACTGGTCGGGGCATAGACTTGAATTACTGTGGTATTGAATGGTTTGCCTTGGAAACGAACAGAGAACATTTGGTCATTTTTGAGACTGCATCCAAGTACTGCATTTTGGGCTCTTTTTTTTTTTTTTTTTAACTGTAGTAGTTTTGCTTACTACTCCATTTCTTCTAAGGGATTCTTGCCCATACTAGTAGATATAATGGTCATTTGAGTTAAATTAACCCATTTCAGTCCATTTCAGTTCTCTGATTCCTAAAATGTCAATGTTCACTCTTGCCATCTTCTGTTTGACCACTTCCAATTTGCCTTGGTTCGTAGACCTAACATTCTAGGTTCCTATGGAATATTGCTCTTTGCAGCCTCAGATTTTAGTTCCATCACTAGTCACATACGCAATGGGTATTGTTTTTGTTTTGGCTCCGTCTATTCATTCTTTCTTCATTCACCATACCATAACGGAAAGCCCATATCAAATTCTATTCTTTTTCCTCCAATCTGGAAATACTTTCACTTTCCCCTCTGAACCATCACTGAGTCTTGCTATATATTTCTTATGACACTTTCTCTCTTCTATTTGTGAATAAATTTAATCTTTTTTAATATAACTTTATTTATTTTAATTGGAGGTTAATTACTTTACAATATTGTATTGTTTTTGCCATACATCAACATTAACCCACCACAGTTATACACGTGTTCCCCTCCTGAACCCCACTCCCTCCTCCCTCCCTGTACCATCCCTCTAGGTCATCGCAGTGCACCAGCCCCAAGCATCCAGTATCATGCATTGAACCTGAACTGGCGATTCATTTCATATATGATATTATACACGTTTCAATGCCATTCTCCCAAATCATCCCACCCTCTCCTTATATAATCTTAGTTTTATATTTGAAATTCCTTGGGTTCAGAAGTTGGGTCTGATTTATCTTTGAGTTCTTTACTAAGTCTATTTCTATACTTTTTTGTATTGTGTAATCAATATTTGTTTTACCTTGCAAACTTCTGTGCATCTTCAGCTAACAATTATTTCTTCAAGAAATCTTTCCTAATACCCCAGACTCAGGAAGGATATTGGTGTTTTAACATCTAGTCCTTGCTGAACATTGCATTAATGAAAATTATACATAATTTGTCACAGAAGTACTTGCTGGTAGAATATAAAATCATGAAGGCTAGATCTAGATCTCCTTTGTCTATCGTTTTTCTACAAAAAAATTAACACAACACCTGGTACATGACTGGTTGTTAAATAGTTATTGAGTAAATAAGAGGATAAAGGATTAACTAATGAGTGAAGAGAAGAATCCCCTTTCAAAATGAAAGTCACCTGGTAAAAAAATGGAAATTAACAATCATTCCTAAATTGGTCCATGACCTTGCTTTCTTAATAAGATTTTGCCAGGATCAACAGAACAAGAAGAGTGAGGAAATGATGTGGAAATTAAAGGTTCAAGTATTTCAAGCATTTTGATTGCAAGGCAGAGTGAAAGACTCCTGAGACATTCAATTCAGTTCAGTTCAATTGCTCAGTCATGTCTGACTCTATGCGACCCTATTAACTGCAGCACGCCAGGCCTCTCTGTCCATCATCAACTCCCAGAGTCTACCCAGACTCATGGCCATTGAGTCGGTGATGTCATCCAACCACCTCATCCTCTGTTGTCCCCTTCTCCTCCTGCCTTCAATCTTTCCCAGCATCAGGGTATTTTCAAATGAGTCAGCTCTTCGCATCAGGTGGCCACATTATTGGAGTTTCAGCTTCAACATCCGTCCTTCCATGAACATCCAGGACTGTTCTCCTTTAGGATGGACTGGTTGGATGTCCTTGCAGTCCAAGGGACTCTAAAGAGTCTTCCCCAATGCCACAGTTCAAAAGGATCAATTCTTTGGCTCTCAGCTTTCTTTAGAGTCTGACTCTTACATCTATACATGACTACTGGAAAAATCATAGCCGTGACTAGATGGACCTTTGTTGGCAAAGTAAAGTCTCTGCTTTTTAACATGCTGTCTAGGTTGCTCATAACTTTCCTTCCAAGGAGTAAGCACCTTTTAACTTCATGGCTGCAATCACCATCTGCAGTGATTTTGGAGCCCCTCATAATAAAATTAGCCACTGTTTCCACTGTTTCCCCATCTATTTGCCATGAAGTGGTGGGAGCAGATACTATGATCTTAGTTTTCTGAATGTTGAGCTTTAAGCCAACTTTTTCACTCTCCTCTTTCACTTTCATCCAGAGGCTCATTAGTTTTTCTTCAGTTCAGTTTATTCAGTCGCTCAGTCGTGTCTGACTCTTTGTGACCCCATGAATGATAGCACGCCAGGCCTCCCTATCCATCACCATATCCCGGAGTTCACTCAGACTCACGTCCATTGAGTCTGTGATGCCATCCAGCCATCTCATCCTCTGTCGTCCCCTTCTCCTCTTGCCCCCAATCCCTCCCAGCATCAGAGTCTTTTCCAATGAGTCAACTCTTCGCATGAGGTGGCCAAAGTACTGGCGTTTCAGCTTTAGCATCAGTCCTTCCAAAGAAATCCCAGGGCTGCTGTCCTTCAGAATGGACTGGTTGGATCTCCTTGCAGTCCAAGGGACTCTCAAGAGTCTTCTCCAACACAGTTCAAAAGCATCAATTCTTCGGCACTCAGCCTTCTTCACAGTCCAACTCTCACATCCATACATGACTACTGGCAAAACCATAGCCTTGAATAGACGGACTTTAGTTGGCAAAGTAATATCTCTGCTTTTGAAGATGCTATTTAGGTTGGTCATAACTTTTCTTCCAATGAGTAAGCGTCTTTTAATTTCATGGCTGCAATCACCATCTGCAGTGATTTTGGAGCCCCCCAAAAATAAAGTCTGAACTGTTTCCACTGTCTCCCCATCTATTTCCCATGAAGTGATGGGACCGGATGCCATGATCTTCGTTTTCTGAATGTTGAGCTTTAAGCCAACTTTTTCACTCTCCTCTTTCACTTTCATCAAGAGGCTTTTGAGTTCCTCTTCACTTTCTGCCATAAGGGTGGTGTCTTCTGCATATCTGAGGTGATTGACATTTCTCCCGGCAATCGTTATTCCAGCTTGTGCTTCTTGCAGTCCAGCGTTTCTCATGATGCACTCTGCATATGAATTAAATAAGCAGGGTGACAATATAAAGCCTTGACATACTCCTTTTCCTATTTGGAATCAGTCTGTTCCATGTCCAGTTCTAACTGCTGCTTCCTGACCTGCATACAGGTTTCTCAAGAGGCAGGTCAGGTGGTCTGGTATTTCCATCTCTTGAAGAATTTTCCACAGTTTATTGTGATCCACACTTCAAAGGCTTTGGCATAGTCAATAAAGCAGAAATAGATGTTTTTCTGGAACTCTCTTGCTTTTTCAATGATCCAGCGGATGTTGACAATTTGATCTCTGGTTACTCTGCCTTTTCTAAAACCAGCTTGAGCATCTGGAAGTTCACAGTTCACATATTGTTGAAGCCTGGCTTGGAGAATTTTGAGCATTACTTTACTAGCATGTGAAATGAGTGCAATTGTGTGGTAGTTTGAGCTTTCTTTTGCATTTCCTTTTTTGGGGGATTGGAATGAAAACAGACCTTCTCCAGTTTGTGGCCACTGCTGAGTTTTCCAAATTTGCTGACATATTGAGGACAGCACTTTCACAGCATCATCTTTCAGGATTTGAAATAGCTCAACTGGAATTCTATCACCTCCACTAGCTTTATTAGTAGTGATGCTTCCTAAGGCCTACTTGACTTCTCATTCCAGGATATCTGCCTCCAGCTGAGTGTTCACATCATCGTGATAAACTAATCATGAAGATCTTTTTTTGTACAGTTCTTCTATACATTCTTGCCACTTATAAAGTTAACTGTTGAAAACTCACTTGGTCTGAGTTTTACCATCTCCAAAACTAAAGATAGTAGAAAAAGCTGCCTCAGAGATATTATAAAGAGTAAATTAGAAAGTCAATCCAAAAGCACTTTGTAGGTGATAAGTCAAAACCCCTATGATTAGCTGTGTTCATTGTGACAGGCCATGCTCAGTAAAGAACTTTGTTAAGGAAGTTATTGATAAGGCTATGGGCTTCTACTTGTCAATACTTTATCTGAGGCAGATTAAAAAAAAAACTCCATCATTATCTAAATAATTGATTTTAGTAGTAAAAGTGATTTAGAAGAAAGCATCTAATATTAGAAGGGTACTAAATACAGGTACTCACTCAAAGACTGGTTGAGTTTCAAGGATGTTAGGTCAGAAATCTGGGAGACATTCTCAATTGTTGTGAAGTCAGGTCATCACCAGATGTACTTAGAGTGCCTCCTTTTTACATGGTGTATTGAAATTTAGGAAAAATAATTGGCTTACTTTTCCAGGTCAAACTATATATTCATACATAGTCTTAGCTTTCTCATAGCTGAATATAATGTTTATTTTTTATGTCACTTATTTATGATGAAATCCTTAAGGCCCACAGGTCCAATGAATTTTCTGCTAAAGGAATCTTCAAAGTAGTTTGTGACCACAGGGAGCACTTTGCCTTCTCATCAAACAACCGTGAGTGCAGAGCACAGGCCAGGCACCATCAGTGCTCTTTTCTAACTCGAGCTTTTCCAAGTGGACCTACCACTTAGCTAGTGTCTGCGTCCTCATCTATAAAATGAGGCATTTGTTTCAACTAGTATTTACTGAGCACCCACTACAGTCAAGGAATTGTGCAAGGGAACAGATGATGGTTCCAGGATGTATCTGATGGTAGAACACATCTTGAAACCAGTGTTGTGCTTTGGGAATATTGAAGATGATTTCTTCTACTCTCAACCCATTTTCTGCATGTTTTTTCTCCTTCTAGTCTTTCCTTTGTTTACAACAGGATATGTTACACATCTATGTACACAAGGCCCCAATTCAGAGTATCTACAATGGCATTTTCTGGGCCTAGAAATTTGTTTCTGTAGATATTTCTGTCACTTGAACACTTGATACATTCCAACTTCAGTTCAACTGTCACCTCCTCAGGAGCTGACTTGCCTAGCTCTGCTATCTGAAGTAACATCCCCCTTTATTCTTTAATCATTTATCTAGCGTATTTCTCTTCATAGTTCTTCTCTCTATCAAACATCAAGATAACTGTGAAAGTCATCAAAATCAAGGAATATCTGAAAAATTGTCACAACCAAGAGGTGCCTAAAGAGACACGTAATGTGGTATTTTAGATAGTATCTTGAAGCCTTAGGTAAAAACTAAGCAACTCTGAATAAATTATGAATTTGGTAAATAATTTTATATTACTAATTGATGTTAAAAATAGAGAAAATGGTGTGAGGAAGTTCTCTGTTCTATCCTTATAATTATTCTATAAGCCTAAAACTAAAATAAAAAGTTTATTTTAAAAATGTTTGTGTGTGGCTTCCCAGGTGTCACTACTGGTAAAGAACACACCTGTCAATGCAGGAGTCATGAGACGTGGATTTGATCCCTGGGTTGGGAAGATTCCCTGGAAGAGGGCATGGCAACCCACTCCAGAATTCTTGCTTGAGAATTCATGGAGGAGTCTGGTAGGCTATAGTCCACAGGGTGGCAAAGAGTCAGACCTGATTGAAGAGACTTGGCATGCATGCATGGACTATTTATATTCCACCTCCCGTGAAACTCTTGTTCACTGGTTTATTACCAGTCTTAGGACAAAGCCTGGCACACAATGGACAGTTATAAATATTTGTCTAATTAATCAATCAATCATTTGTGTCATTTATACTTCATGCAAATCCTGTGTTGAGTTCTAAGATCTTGAATAACATTTGCTAGGTCATACAAAAAGCAAGATTTAGAACTAGGATTAAAACTCAGTTCAATCCAATTCCAGAGTTTGTATATTTAATCAGTACTTAGGACTAAAAAGGGAAATCAGAGTACTGAATTTGTATTGTAGGTGCAATAAGGAATTATGGAAGGTTTTGAGCAGAGATAATAGAAAAGTGGATCTTTAAC
Source organism: Oryx dammah (assembly GCF_014754425.2). NCBI lineage: Eukaryota > Metazoa > Chordata > Mammalia > Artiodactyla > Bovidae > Oryx > Oryx dammah. The sequence continues at coordinate 61,177,413 of NW_024070212.1, read as the reverse complement.
ATGAAGAATGGACTAAGAAGGGCAGAGCCGGTGATGGCCAGGCCAATCTGAAGTTTATGACAGTGATACAAATGAAAAGAAATGAGATCTAAACTAGACTGCTTTAGGAATTTAAAAGAGAGAGAGAGAGAGGCATATAGGAGATATTTTAACGTAGAACCATCAAGTAATTCATCAATGTAGGACTTACAAGTAATTCAAGGTAGTGAGCAAGAAGAAAAAAATGAAGGTTAGATTGAAGTTATGGATCTGAAGGACTAGAAGAATGTTAATGTCATCAATTAGAATGCGGAATGGGCTTCCCTGGTAGCTCAGCTGGTTAAGAATCCGTCTGCAATACACGAACCCCTGGTTTAATTCGTGGGTGGGGAAGGTTGCCTTGAAAAGGGATAGGCTAACCACTCCAGTATTCTTGGGCTTCCCTGGCAGCTCAGCTGGTAAAGAATCCACTTGTAATGCAAGAGACCTTGGTTTGATCCCTGGGTTGGGAAGATCCTCTGGAGGAGGGCATGGTAACCCACACCAGCATTCTTGCCTAGAGAATCCCCATGGACAGAGGAGCCTAGCGGGCTACAGTTCATGGAGTCTCACAGAGTCAGACACGACTGAACGACTAACCACAGCACAGAATGGAGAATAGTAATTTCTCTCTGACCTTCCTATATATTCACATTTCCTTTGGTTATCATAAGCAGTAAATAAATCACAAATATAGAAAATAAGATATTTTTGAACAGTTGAAAAGATTAAGTAAAATACAAATTACTTTCATAGGGATTTTTTATTTATACGATTCCTAGTGAAAAAGCAAAAGAACATATTGCTTAGTATATGCTTTGCTTTATCTGACAGAGCATTACAAAAGGTTTAATTTTTCCATGTCTTAGTTATAAAACTTTGGTAATCAAAAAAATTAAAATCCCTATAGATAGCATATTGAGACCTTTGCTTTTCACATCAGTGTTGGAGTTACTAAACAATAATTATTACTGTTACTTAATATCTACCTGAGACTAACATACTTACAATATACAGAACAAATGCAAGATGTTGCCCTGGAGCAAGATAATTTTTTTATAATCAATAGACTATCATTAGCATAATGTTTATTTTATGCATCTGCAGACATTTTATCACTTGAATTGTCGTTTATAAATATTAACCTATTGATCTTTGAGCTCTTCTTTCCACCATAATTTCTGATAAACATCATCACTTCTTTATTTGTATGTAAAGGACAAAACAATAAAGCAAATCTCTAGGTATTTGATGACTAGATATGGTTAGAGAGGATTCAGGATCCAAGGATGTCTAACTATAAAAATTCCTTAAGTTTTCTTAAAGCCTTATATTCCAGTGTATCCATAAAATCCAAGCTGATAATATGCTGTTTTAGATAAAAATGTAGAATGAGTACAATAACATATATACTTTACCAGGCATTATGACTTGTGAATTACATATGCTTTGTAAATTATCAAATGACAGGCTGAAAATGTACTTGGCTTGTTTCAGAAACATCTACTGCCATTTATTTTCTTTTACATTTACTTTTTCAAGATTTAGCAGCAATTTACCCACTCCAGTATTCTTGCCTGGAGAATCCCAGGGACGGGGGAGCCTGGTGGGCTGCCGTCTATGGGGTCGCACAGAGTCGGACATGACTAAAGCGACTTAGCAGCAGCAGCAATTTATTAAGCAAGATTTCCTGAATTCTTTCCTGGAAACATGTCTTTTCATTCTTTTTGAAATTTATTAGTCTAGATAGCAGTCTGATTTCATTTAGGCAGCAAAAAATCAATTCTTTGAATGACCAAAATAATATATCCTTAAAAATAATTTTAAAATTCCATTTAGAAGAATCCAAGAAATCCACTATCTTTCAAAAAAAATTTTTTTATTCAGTTTGTGTGGATTTCCTGATAAAACACTTTACTTGGTCCATTATTTCTCTACTTTATTTTGCTAAAGTAATCCTGACACAAGATTGATGTCTGAGACTAGCATTTGAGTCATATTTAATGAAAATTTAGAGCACAAAGGCACTTCAATTATTCATATTTCCTAATTTATACTGAAAAATGGGGGTACATATGTGTGTTCCTTTGATAGGGTTCAAATTAGGAGTGAGCTTTTGAAAATTGGTCCTTCGTATCTTCAACACATGTCTTTTAACCAGCTTATCTGGAGCAAAACAGAGACTTTTAAATCAAACTTCTGTTTCATCTATTTTTTTCTTTATTACAGAAATGAATAAAGTAATTTTGTATGGAAACTTAAATGCTTATCAAATTGGGAAGTAATAAGTACAACAATACAACCATTTGTTAAAAATTCCATATATTATTATATTATTATGACTGGAGTGATACATTTGTCTTTTCATAGGGAATTACATGAATTTCTAAAACTGTGAACCCAGATATGCCAGGTCTGTGCAAGACAAAGGACCACAAATTATGTCTAGTTGAACTTACTGAAATTTGTTTATACAAAGGGACTTTAGAACTGGGAACCACAGCCACCATTTCAGCCCTTGCAACATAGAAAAGCCTCAGTAACAGGTTTGACAAATCCACATTCAGTTCCATGTGGTCATTTATCCTCCCTATGTCTTTGAAAGTAAAATACTGTGAAGGCAACATTTGAGGTTTTGGTGACAAATTACTTTTCTCAATGGAATCAAAGGCTGTGGTCATCTGCAATGAGATAGATGAGCCACAGCTGGCTTTCATAATAATCAATCCTGATTACAGCAGGACTGTGGCACTTCTGGATTGATTCTGAGGACCTGCTGTGACAAACAATACTGACCAATTCAGTCACATTGACAACAAGTTATTTCAATACAAACACTACCTCATGTCATCAGAGGGAAAGGAAAAGCTGGAAACCATCCGGTACACTTGGTTAATAGTGGAAACATGAAAATTATGAAAATCCAAAATTGGAGACCTAAAGGATTAATAGATGATATGCCAAGACTTAGAGTACATCTATGTTATATCAGTTAAATGGGGGATCAGTTAATGGGTAGCTTATCAGGGACTTTTAGCATTTCTGCCTCAAGGAAATGGCTTACCTACCAACAATTCCTGCTGTATGAACAGTAAACCCCTAGATTCCATGTTTTCTCTTTTATCTCCTAGACATAGCTGATCCAATTGTGGGTGGAAACCAATGGAAAGGCAGACATTTCATAAGCATGGCTGTGGCTTTGTGGCCTAAGCCAATCAAATTCCTCTGTTGGGATTTCATAATGAAGCATCTAAGACACTGAATTAGTTAGATGTGGAGAATTAAGCTTAAAGTTATATAATCTCTAAGGTTGTATAAACTGTTATAGCCAAAATTAGTGGCAGAAAAGGAAAAATAGTAATGGTTAACAAATGTTGAATATTTACTCTCCGTTAGAACCTCTGCTAAATGGTTATCATCCACTATCTTTAAAAAAAAAAATTATTGAACTATAGTTGCTTTACAATGTTGTGTTAGTTTCTACTATACCACAAAGTAAATCAGCCATACTTTCATATATATCCCCTCTTTTTTGAATTTATTTCCCTTTTAGGTCACCACAGAGAACTGAGGTAGGATTCCCTAACCACTATCTATTTTCAACCTCACATCAGTATTAAACCTGTTGGTAGATGCTGTTATCATATTTGTATGATTGATGAAAAAATTGAAATTTGAAGTGACTAAATTCCTTATATCCCTATGTGTAAAATGAAGAAAAATCCACAGTTTAATTCTGTTGAAATCTTCTGGGAATCTACAGAGAGTGGAGAGGTGGAGAAAGAAAGAGAGAAAGAGAAAGCACATAGAAGCAGAAATGACCTCACTCTGTAGTCAGTCACCTTCTTTCCTTAGAGCTTCTGAGCTGCAGTTCTGAAGTTTGTTGTTGGGTTCTCATGAACATAAGCTATGTCTCTGGATGGATTTACAGTATACAATACTTTGGTTAGAACTATCGAGAGAAGTAACATAAACATAGTAACATAAACCTAATACTACGTCAAAATTATTCATTTCTTTAGATGTTCATCTCAGTGTTTGATAATCACTTTTCTATCAGAAATCTGTTTCTTTGACTATACAATATCTTGTAATTTTAATTAAATGTGAAGCTTTGATTTTTTTCAGCAATTTTCTATCTTTCAATTTACAAGGAACACCCAAGATCAAATAGGAAAACTTTTATTTACCTGTTATTAATAATCTATATGATATGTGATTATACACATGTTTTTTCTTCCCTCTAGAATTACTTTCATATTGTGAGATTTTAAATTTTGCTCCAAATGAGCAGGTCTCTGATGACTTCAGTCCTCTGTAAAATTTCAGTATTTTAAACAAAACCCCAATTTGCAGATAGCAGAGCTGGTCCCTTTCCTCACTTTAGCAACTAAATAAACTTTTACTCTAAAGATGAGAAATTGGAGAATATATACCCAAACTTCTCAGGCCTGAATAAAGCTGCAAAAGAAGAAAGCCAGAATAAAATTCAGATAGTCTGAAATTTCTGAAGAATTCCGTTTTCTTATATAGTATTGACTTTCAAAGGAGACCAAATCTTCTGTATTATCTTACAGCTTGTATTATTTGTGCATTTCAGTGTTTATGATTTTATTATCCTATGCTTTGTTTGAGGGTGGAAGTTTTAACTCCATTGTCAAATTAGACAAATTCAAGTTTTACTACTAAAAGGTAAGATTCTCCAAGGGCTCCATCACTAGTTGTGTGTCTCAGCCTGGGCAGGGCCTCCATACTGATTGGTAGTCTGTCAACAATCAGTGTTTCCTTTCCAGAGGTCACACCGGCTATGTTTGGCAGTAGTTAACTGTTTAAGCATATCTAGGATACTAGACGGAGAAGGCAATGGCACCCCACTCTTGCCTGGAAAATCCCATGGATGGAAGAGCCTGGTAGGCTGCAGTCCATGGGGTCGCTGAGAGTTGGACACGACTGAGCAATTTCACTTTCACTTTTCACTTTCATGCATTGGAGAAGGAAATGGCAACCCACTCCAGTCTCTCGCCTGGAGAATCCCAGGGATGGGGAAGCCTGGTTGGCTTCCATCTATGGGATTGCACAGTCAGACAAGACTGAAGCGACTTAGCAGCAGCAGCAGCAACAGGATACAAGAACAGTAATTTAAGATGTATAATGAGACATAGAAATTGTTCTTTAACATTTTCTATTGTTTACATAATGCTTCACCATCATTCTCTCTAAAATTGTTTATCTTTAAAGACGATGAGAGGGTGGAAGAAAAGGTTATTTATTGCAAAAATGTAAAGACCTTCTTTATTATCTTTGGTATTGTTCCCAAACTCTGTGTCATTATAGACAAATTGTTGAGATTTGTAGATAATCTTCTTACAGTTGTCTTCTTCTCATTCCACTGTACTTTTTCCTTAGAATAATGCCCCCCAGTATAATGAAATTTTCAGCATATTAACAGACCCTATCATTGATCTTTCTTGATGTTAAAACATTTAATCTATATGCTGTATTTAAAAATATAAAATAATTTAAATATGCATACATTTATTAATATATTTTACGTAATTCTATTCATTTAATAGCATATTTTTAAGGATCAGTGACCATTTTGCATTTCTTTGAGTGTAGGTCTTTTGCTACAACTCCCACAAAATACCTACTTTTTAATATGATTCAAATATATTATATAAATTATACATTGAATATATGCATAGTGGCATATCAAGTATAGCATTTTCTTTTTTCTTAGAGTGTTGTAGTGTTTTCTTAGAGTGTTGTAGTGTTTTCTTAGAGTGTTCCAAAGCTAAGATCCACAGATGCTAGAACATCTGTGTAGAATGTGTCAAAAGGCCATGAAACTGACTTAGCAACTATACGTTGAGGGTATATAAAACTAAGTCAGGAGACTGAGAGAAAGGGGGTTTTTGAAGGTAGTTGTAGGTGGGATCAAATGAAGGAACTTCTTGACAGCTATGCAAAATGCCTTGTATATGTCTCCTGGAGTTTGAGAGCAGGCACAGGGAGAAATCCCAAGAAAGAGGTTAGCCAAGCACAGCAAGGAGAGGAGCTGGGCCTTCAGAAGGATACATGCTCTGCCACCAAACAAGGTGGGGAAGTAGTAGTGAAGGGCAAAAATCAAGGCATTTTTCTCTGGGTCAAGAAAACTCACAGAGGGTAGCTAGTCTTGAGTCAGTTTGAGAAGGATCTAAGGAGAAATGGAGTTGTGTCTCTGAAAGCAAAGCTGATGGATGATTTAGCCATGCAGTAAGAACAAAGGAATAGTCCATCAGGAGACCTTCAAGAAGAGGGTTTCTGAAGAACCCATAAAACTTCTCCCTAAATGAAATAGTCAACACTTGTGTATCCTCCACATCCAGAAAGCACCTGCTCTAGTTTGCACTGGCATCTTCAAATATCACCTCTGTCACTTCGTACCTCACTCCGAGAGAAGAGGTATACAACAGGTAAAACAGAAGAAGAGTGAGGAAGTCAGCCATGACCCTCTTCCTCATGGTGATTTGGTCAGCTGAGTCAGGCCCAAACTGCTGCTTCTGCCTTTTAAATAAATTTGTTTTTAATTGAAGGATACTTGCTTTAAAAGTATTGTGTTGGTTTCTGCCATACACAAACAGAAATCAGCCATACGTATACGTATGTCCCTCCCTATTGAACCTCTCTCCCACCTCCCACCCCATCCCACCCCTACAGCCTGTCACAGAGCCCCAGTTTGAGATCCTTAAGTCATATGGCAAATTCCCACTGTCTGTCTGTCTTACATGTGGTGTGTATATGTTTCTGTGCCACTGTCTCCATTCTTCCCACCCTCTCCTTCCTCCCCACCCCCACCCCTCCCCAGTGCATGTCTGTTCTCTATGTCTGCATCACCATTGCTGCTCTGAAAATAGGTTCATCAGCACTGTCTTTCTAGGTTCTATACATATGCATTAATATGTGACTTTTGTTTTTCTCTTTCTGACTGACTTAACTCTTGAATCATAGGCTCTAGGTTCATCCACTTCATTAGAACTGACTCAAATGTGTTTCCTTTTTATGGCTGAGTACTGAAACTCCAATACTTTGGTCACCTCATGCGAAGAGTTGACTCGTTGGAAAAGACTCTGATGCTGGGAGGGATTGGGGGCAGGAGGAGACGGGGACGACAGAGGATGAGATGGCTGGATGGCATTACCGACTCAATGGACGTGGGAGTTGAGTGATGGACAGGGAGGCCTGGCGTGCTGTGATTCATGGGATCGCAAAGAGTTGGACACGACTGAGCGACTGAACTGAACTGAACTGAACTGAATATTCCGTTGTGTATAAGTACCACAGCTTCTCTATCCATTCATCTGTCAATGGACATCTAGGTTGCTTTCGTGTCCTAGCCATTGTGAATAGTGCTGCAGTGAACATTGGAGTGAATTTGTCTTTTTCAATTATGGTTTGCTGAGGTATATGTCCAGTCGTGGTATTGTTGGGTCATATGGTAGTTTTATTCCTAGTTTTTTAAGGAATCTCCATACTGTCTTCCATAGTGCTGTTAAAATGCTTCTGCTTTTTTAAATGAGAGCAGAGAATGAGACTGAATTTGATTTTGTAATCTGGAACAAGATTATGAGTTATCTAAAGAGTGACATGAAATGTGTAGATATAAGCCCATGAGTTTATATTTGAGACAGGCAGAACAATTAGAGAAATTGAGGAAAAGAAGAAAATTGTGTGCTCCACTTACCTTACAAAGTCTAACTCCTTGAGTATAAACACGCTTTTGAAATGTCTACGCAGGTTTAAACTAAAATAAACTGGTTAAAAATAACAATGATAATAAATATACACAAATCGTACTGAAGTAATATTGCATATTCACTTTAAATGTTTTCAGAAAGAGTAAAGCGTCTCCTTCTGAAAAATATTGTAAAGATAAGGCAGAAGAAGAGGGCTAGAGAGTGATGGAGGCAGAGTGCTCTCCTACTTTCAGGGATGGCAACTATAACAAGGTGCCGTTTGAGTAGAGACCTGATAGGCTGATCGAGTGCCTGTTCAGTTAAGGGAAGCTCATTTTAAGCACAGGTTGCAACATGTATAAAGGCCCGAGACTTGGACATGCTAATTGTGTTCAAGGACCAATGAGGTGGCCCAGGGGCTGGGATGGCTAGAAACAGAAACAGGAGGTAAAAGGTATGGACAGGGAGATAACAGGTCAAGAAGAGCCTTCCAGGCAATAGAACTATGTATTCTACTCGGGTAGAATGCTATTGGAGGGTAAAGCAAAGGAGTGATGTGATCTAGTGTACATCTCTAAATGCTCACTCTCGTGTGTTGCTTTTTTTAAATTACTGTATATGTTGTAGGGTCACAGAGGGCATGCACTGTCCAATTGACTGTTTACTATACTTGCTCTATTGTCTAACATCAGTCCTGCTTCACTCACTCACTTTTTGGCCTATGACAGTACTTGAATTTGTGACCCTTATTCCAGGCTCTTACAATTTGTGCCTTTTACTACACAATAAGAAACCACTCTTCAGACTTAAACTCAAGCTGCTGCTCTCATGTTTCATTTTTTATTTCAATGCACCAGGTTTCCCCAGATATAACTATGTTCACATTCTTAATTATAAAGCAGTTCTAAAACTTCCTCATCTACTGGGACTTTCTATGGTATACAGAATAGTTTAGGAGAAGCAACAGCTAGAACTAACCATGGAACAACAGACTGGTTCCAAATTGGGAAAGGAGTACATTAAGGCTGTGTATCGTCACATTGCTTATTTAACTTATATGCAGAGTACATCATGAGAAATGCAGGGCTAGATGAAGCACAAGCTGGAATCAAGATTGCAAGGAGAAATATCAATAACCTCAGATATGGGGATAACTCTACCCTTATGACAGAAAGCTAAGAGGACCTAAAGAGCCTCCTGGTGAAAGTGAAGGAGGAGAGTGAAAAAGCTGGCTTAAAACTCAACATTCAAATAACTAAGATCATGGCATCCAGTCCCATCACTTCATGAGAATAGATGGGGAACCAATGGAAATAGTGACTTTATTTTCTTGGGCTTCAAAATCACTGGAGATGGTGACTGCAGCCATGAAATTAAAAGACACTTGCTCCTTAGAAGAAAGGCTATGACAAACTTAGACAGCATATAAAGCAGAGACATTAGTTTACCAACAATGGTTCATCTAGTCAAAGCTATAATTTTTTCCAGTAGTCATGTATGGATGTGAGAGTTGGACTATAAAGAAAGCTGAACGCTGAAATATCGATGCTTTTGAACGGTGAGGTTGGAGAAGAGTCCCTTGGACTGCAAGGAGATCAAGTCAGTCAATCCTAAAGAAAATCAGTCTTTAATATTCATTGAAAGGACTGATGCTGAAGCTCCAATACTTTGGCCACCTGACAGGAAGAACTGACTCATTAGAAAAGACCCTGGTGCTGGGAAAGATTGAAGGCAGGAGGAGAAGGGGATGACAGAGGATGAGAAGGTTGGATGGCACCACTGACTTGATGGACATGAGTTTGAGCAAGATCTGGGATTTGGTGATGGACAAGGAAGCCTGGCATGCCGCAGTCCATAGGGTTGCAAAGAGTCAGATATGCCTGAGCAACTCAACTGAACCGAAGAAGTCAGATACTCCAGAAGTCTTGATCTTGTTGCCAACTAGAGACCAGGTTGGCTCCAGAGATCATTGTAAGTTCTCTTGAAGAAGAGTGAGACAGACCTGGAACAAGACTTATGCCTAGATAAGTCCATCTGTAGGGAATGAGGACATCATAAAATGAACATCATAAAATACATTCCCTGACTCTGAGGTGTGTGTTCATAGAAATGAAATCAATTCAAAGTTCACTTCCAAGGCAGAATTGAGGAGGGGAAAAATTCTCCAAACAACCTAAATGTGTGTAGAAGTGGGGAGAAGGTGATCCCCATTTGTTCTGGTAATGGCTGGTGTATATGTCAAGTTAGAGGAGAGAAAAAGGACCTTGGGGTTCCTTTTCTTACAACATTCCCTCCCTTCTGCTTTCTCTTTGGTATCAAGTATGGTGGAAATGTCACTTCTGGAAGTATACCTACTAAAGAACAAATTAGATACTCCAACTTAACACTGTACAGAAGATCAAATTTGTCATATTTTGGCATTTAGTTCACCCTGTTATAGAATTCCCAGCAGTATCTCAGCAATACTCCAGAACTGAGCTCATAGAGTCTATAAAATTCTCCAAGCAAATTCAACTCTTATTTTCTCTGTTTAATATACATTAGCAGATAGACTTGTTAAGCATACACCATGTTTCAAGCACTCTGGTCTCTGGATATTAGGCCTTGGATATAACAAGGTTAATAAGGACTATTTTGTCCTTGATGAATACATATTCTACTAGAGTACACAGAACCATAAATAGATAAGTGGTGATGACATCTAGTAAGTGTTATTGTTTTTGTTCCGTTGCTAACTCATGTCTGACCATTTGCAACCCCATAGACTGGAGCACACCAGGCTCCTCTGTTCTCAACTTTCTCCCAGAGGTTTTTCAAATTCATGTCCATTGAGTTGGTGATGCTGTCTAACCATCTTATTCTCTGTTTTCCCCTTCTCTTTTTGCCTTCAATCTTTCCCAGCATCAGTGCCTTTTCCAATGAGTCAGATCTTTGCATCAGGTGGCCAAAGTATTGGAGCTTCAGCTTCAGTCCTTCCAGTGAATATTCAGGATTGATTTCGCTCAGGGTTGACTGGTTTGATCCCTTTGCAGTCCAAGGGACTCTCAACAGTTACACACTCAAGTCTCCTGCATAGCAGGTGGATTCCTGACTGAGCCACCAGGAAAGTAATAAAGAAGTATGTGTGAAAGCAAAACTGCTAGTCGCTCAGTCTTGTCCAGCTCTTTGTGACTCCGTGGACTGTAGCCCACCAGAGTCTTCTGTCCTCGGGATTCTCCAAGCAAAAATACAGGAGTGAGTAGCCATACCCTTCTCCAGGGGATCTTCCCAACCCAGGGATTGAACCCAAGTCTCCTGCATTGCAGGCAGATTCTTTACTATCTGAGGCACCAGGGAAGCCCCAAGAGTTATTGAGGTAAAAAGATGAATCCACAAGGGATACAATTTTACTGAAAGGAGATCACATGCAGAATTGAGCATGAATTGCAGAATTGACTTTTTCCTTGTCATTTTGCATTTTAACTCATACTAGAATCCAGGAAAAAAAATAATTTCATATATCACAAAGACTATAAAGCTGTAAAGGTAAGAGAGTAGACAGGCTTCAATAACATCTTAAAGACAATAAACTGTAGCATGCTATAGCAATGAGAATCCAATGATGGGGGTTACTACATTCCTCATTTAAATCCCTGGAACAGACCTCTCCTCTGAGCACATTATACACATAGCCAACAGCCTAGATTCTTTCCACCTCCAATTGGAGGTATCACAAGTCTCACATACATGACATGTTCAGATTCTTCATTTCCTTCTAGTATAGTTCATCCCTTAATCTTTGCCATCTCCTAATCTTTCCCTTAATATTTGCCATCTCTGACAGTGAGTAGCATGACCATCTACCACTAAAGTCAGACACTTAGAAATATTTCTCCACTCTTTCTCACCCTCCATCACCAAGTCTTTTCATTGTCTATGTCCAGGCTGTATTTGGGGTCTGTCCATTCCTATTTATTTCCATTGCTACCATCCTAGTTCAAGCCACACTTAGGTTACATCTCTACTGTGGTGATGCTAAAGCTGAAACTCCAGTACTTTGGCCACCTCATGAGAAGAGCTGACTCATTGGAAAAAACTCTGATGCTGGGAGGGATTGGGGGCAGGAGGAGAAGGGGACGACCAAGGATGAGATGGCTGAATGGCATCACGGACTCGATGGACGTGAGTCTGAGTGAACTCCGGGAGCTGGTGATGGACAGGGAGGCCTGGCGTGCTGTGATTCATGGGGTCGCCAAGAGTCGGACCTGACTGAGCGACTGAACTGAACTGAACTGAATGACTTCCACCTTGGCTTCCCCACTTGTACGTGTGTCTTGCTCCATGCCATCCTCTGCAGCAGAAGAGTGACCTTACCATGGAAGCTAGATGAAATCACTCCTTCCCTCTGCCCCATCCTGAGGTAACATGAAAACTCCTCCAAGGTCTTCATATTATACTTAGAAGAAAGTCTAAATGTTTATCATCCTTTGGAGTCAGATAATGCTCTGACTTTCTTATGTCTCCTCTTATACTGCTTGACACTCTCCTCCTCAAAGTTCCAGTCTCAGCTTTCTTTTATGTTCCTAAACACACCAAATATTTTTCCTATGCCAAGGTATTACATGTGATGTTTTCTCTCCCTGTAATGCTTTTTCCCATCCCACATATGGCAACTTTTTCATACTCTTCTGTTTTCTTAATAAATCTGAAATCTCCCTTGACCATTCTCTATAATATTTTTGATCCTCCACTCATTATATTTTTATAATTTGTATCCTTGTATAATTTTTATTTTTATAATTTTATCCTTCATAAAACATATTGTAGTCCACAGTTAGATGATGATGATATAGATAGATACACAGAAAGGTGAACTTTATTTTCTCATTAAATATTGGCCTCCCCCGCTTTGACCATTACACTGGAACCTCCATAGGGTCTTTTTTGTCTACTGTATCCTCAAAATTGTGGCTCAGCTGTAAAGAATCTGCCTGTAATGCAAGAGACCTAGGTTGAATCCCCAGTTTGGGAAAACACCCTGGAGAAGGGTAAGGCTATCCCTCCAGTATTCTGGTCTGGAGAATTCCATGGATTGTATATGGGGTCTCAAAGAGTAGGACACAAGTGAACAACTTTCACTTTCATCCTCAACATCAAGTAATCAATAAATTGTTATTAAATACATAAAATATATTTTTATCTTTTTCATTACTTTTCATTGAGTTTATGTAACTAATGTGCATATATTTCTGAATTATTTTATTTAGATATATAAAACCTCCCTTTCCAACAGCATTCTAGTAGGTACAAACATGAATAGGAAACATCGATTCAGCTAGTACAAAGCACTAAGAAATTTTTCAGGATATTTTTTAATGCTAAAATGCATTTTAAAACTCCTATTGACCACCAAATTTCTTATATTTCCTATATTATTTGTTTCTAGATTTACTATAATTTTCATTGAATGCTTATCCATTTATTATCTTCTGTCATCAAAATGAAGCAAATAGCTAAGTCTCCTTCTGTATTCTCATGTCTTGAGCAGAATTTCTTTAAAAATCCATTCAAATTTTGTTTTAATATAAGAAGTGTTATAGGTAACTATGTAAATACACATAAACATTTCTCATGTTATTTCACTCCCAGCTTCTAGCCAAAAACATTTGAAAAAGAATACTATTCTTGCAATCTTTGCAGAATTTCAAGCCTTAGTCAAAGAAGAAAGACCCAAAAATCTTTTCAGAAATCCTGTTTGGGCTCTATTCCCAGCCTAATTTTGCAGACCAAGATGTTTGGGCGGTCTTGGTATGCTAGGGATAAGCAGTTAAGGATTTTTATCTGAATTAAACCCAAAATCCAACCCTAATTAACATACCATGACATTGTTAACTTCTTGACTATGTTTAGACATTAGTTTAGTTCAACTAATTCCTCCTCTGGAATACAGCCTCTCAGTTATGTTCTTGCTGATTGCTTATAGTTTCATTCCAACTCTCCCACTGCTTTTCAAAGGATGGAAGTATTATCCCACTTTTTGTTGCTAGGCAAACGTATTAGGAGTTGCACAAAGAAGGCAAAATTACTAAAGTCAGATAGCATAGATATGGCGACAGGAACTACTAGAACTTTCTATTTTTTCCATTTTTTCCCTCTCTGATGCCTAAGGACGATGTAAAACGTCTTGTGACCTTGTGACACATTACTATTTATATTGCTTTATAGATTTGGAGAAAGGAATACGTATACACACACAGGCATATATATATATATGTATATGTGTGTGTGTGTGTGTGTGTGTGTACACATTTGCCTATATATATGTATTGGCAAATGCCTTTAATGTTGGCATTTAAGTTCATGTACCTCTATGTAAGAAGCATGAACTGGCAAGAGTAGTGCAAACTCTGTCTTATGTGTTTATATGACCAAGTATATATGTATTTGATGCTTAGAAGCTATCAGTCTATAAGAATATGCACTAGATTCTTTGAAATCCCATCAAAGAAAATCAGCAAAGGACACACATTCTCTGTTCCTCATCCCTCATCCCAAGACCGCTTTACATGTGTATCCCCCTTTTGATCTTGTTGCCTTCAAACCTTCTTTAAATCCCTAAATTTCAACTTTCCTTACCTGTTGCTAGCACTGTTGCTATTTCTTCATTACTATTTCACTCAGAGTTCCGGAGCCTACTATGAAGTCAAATGTAAAGTGACAAATGAAAACCAAGGGGCTTCAAACTACAAATTGTATATGATCTTCTTGCCATAACAGAATAGTGTCATTGTCCTATTAAATTAGAGCATCTATGCTTTTCTACTCCAGAGAATTGGCAGCATGAATCCTGTTCAACAACCAACTTGGAGAGATTTGGAAACATTTCTCAGAGGTAGCAGAAACAAGGAGTTCTTAGAGTCACCATTTAAATACTTTCCTCAGATCTTAAATATACCATTTATGTAACTGAACAATTATTTACTGGCCATCTCTCCTAAATGCTGGGCATAAAGCAACAAGGAAAAGTTTAAAAAAAAAAAATCTCTCTCTCTCATGGAGTTTACATTCTGGTTGGGAAGACAGTTGACCAATAAATTAATAAGTACAATGTACATTAGTTCAGAGGATGGTAAGTGCTGTAGAGAAAAGTCAGAAAAGGAGAACAGGACTCAGCTGGGGGTGGGGGATATTGAGCAGCGGATGGAATTTTCATGGTGATCAGAGAAGTCGTCATTAACCTACATGAAAGACATTTTGGAACAAATGTGATAGTCACACAAATAGAATATTTAGGGGAAGGGCATGCAAGGCAGTGGAAAGGATGAACACAAATGCCATGAGGAGGTGCAAGCCTTTTGTGCTGAAGGAGCAGTTTCTCTCTAGGAAAGCTAGAGAGGTTCAAGTGGAAGAGTAAGGGAGTATGTATAGAATATGATGTCAGAGGGGTCAGGAGTAGGGGGAAGGAAATCCAGGTAGGGCCTTGTAGGTCCATGCAAGAGCTTTGGCATTCGGCTTTATTCTGAATGAGACAAGAAGATATTGGAGGTTTATTAGATGCTGCTGTTGCTACTAAGTTGCTTCAGTTGTGTCCAACTCTGTGCGACCCCATAGAAGGCAGCCCACCGGGCTCCCTCATCCCTGGGATTCTCCAGGCAAGAACACTGGAGTGGGTTGCCATTTCCTTCTCCAATGCATGAAAGTGAAAAGTGAAAGTGAAGTCGCTCAGTTGCATCTGACTCTTAGCGACCCCATGGACTGCAGTTCACCAGGTTCCTCCATCCACGGGATTTTCCAGGGAAGAGTACTAGGACTGTCTTAACAAATTACCACAAACTGCATGGCTTAATAGATGTTTATTCTCCCTTAGATCTGGAGGGCCCTGCTACCTGCAGAAATATAAGGGAAGCTTTTCCTTGCCTCTTCCTGCTCTTTGTGGCCCTGTGGGTGCCTTATCTTTGGGTAACATCACTCTAGTCTCTGCTGCATTGCTCTCATGGTCTTCTCCTCTGTATCACTGTCTTCTCCTCTTCTCTCTTTAATAAGGACACCTGTTTGTGCGTTTAGAGTCCATCTCCATAATCCAGGAGGATCTCACCTTGCAATCTTGAACTTAATTACCCTATGAAGACTCTTTTTTTCTTCTTTTTTTAAATGAAGTCACTTCCACAGTTTTAGGAGGTAAGAAAGTGAAAGTGAAGTCGCTCAGTTGTGTCCGACTCTTTGCGACCCTGTGGACTGTAGCCCACCAGGCTCCTCCATCCATGGGATTCTCCAGGCAAGAATATTGGAGTAGGCTGCCATTTCCTTCTCCAGGGGATCTTCCCAACCTGAGGATCGAACCTAGGTCTCCCGCATTGCAGGCAGACGCTTTAACCTCTGAGCCACCAGGGAAGTGCACTTAGGAGGTAAACATGTATACATGTCTTTTTGTGGGGGCTATTAGTCAATCTATTACACAGAGTTTTGAGTAGAGGAGCAGTAAGATCTGACATTTTTTACCAGTTCATTTTATTTCCTGTGGTGAAAATAGACCATAAGAAAAGCAGAAAGACTGCACAGCAGAGTTTAAGAGACCATAGGATCCAGAGCAATAATTCAGATGAGTATGTGGTCTGTACTTAAACAGTAAAAATGGAAGTGATGACAAGTGTTGGATTCAAGAGATGTTTTAAAGATGGAAATGACATATTCTGATGTATATGATAGGAATGTCTCCTTTCCTATACAGCTTTTTCAAAAATATTTATTTGCTTATTTATTTTTGGCTGCACTGGGTCTTCATTGCTGTGTGCAGGATTTCTCTAGTTGGGGAGAGTGGGGCGGTTACTCTTTAGTTGGCGCTGCTCAGGCTTATTCTTTGCAGTGGCTTCTCTTGTTGTAGACCACAGGCTCTAGGCACGTACACTCAGTACTCTTGACTTGAGGGCTCCAGAGTACAGGCTCAGCTGTTGTTGCACATGGGCTTAGTTGCCCCAGAGCATGTGGAATCTTCCCCGACAAGGGATCGAGCTGGTGTCCCCTACATTGAGAAGCAGATTCTGAACCCCTGGACCACCAGGAAAGCCCCTCCTAAAAAGCTCTCATACTTGTTGGATCAAGGTCATTAGATAGCTGTTATTTCTCACTCATCAGGTCTCAAGTTAGATGTCATTTCTTTCTGGAAGCCCTCCTCAGCATCAATAGATTGGATTAGTATGTCTTTATGCTCTGTATCCTAAGTTTATCTCTTTGATAGTTTTGTGTTGTTGGTGGTTTTGGTGGGTTTTTTGTTGTTTTTTTTTTCTTTTGATCATTTGTCTCTTGTAAACCACCCAAAAGTTAGTAATATAAAACTAAAAAGCATGCATTTAGCTCATGGTTTTGCAGAATAACAATTGGCTGTTGGTCTAGACTATGGACAATACATCTTGACTGGACTTGCTCATGTATCTGTCATTATCTAATGCAGTAGTGGCTGGTTGGTGCCTAATGCCCTCAGGTGAGATGGATGAGATAACCGGGGTCTCTCTCTCCATAGGGTCTCTCATCTCCACAGTTTGTCTGAGATTGTTTACATAGCAGTCAAAACGTTCCAAGACTGTGAGAGGAGACGCTTACAAGGTCTCTTTAAGCCTAGGTTCAAAACTGGTACAAATTCATTTTCATCAAATTCTATTGGTCAGAACAAGTCAGACATGACTGAACGCTAACACTTTTCTTCATTGCTAGCTATCCCACAAGCAGGGAACCATGTCTCTCTTTACTCACCGTTAATCCAAAAGTCAACTTTGAATGTGCTATGCTTAGTCATTCAGTCGTGTCCGACTCTTTGTGACCCCATGGGCTGTAGGCTGCTGGCTTCCTCTGTCCATGGGGATTCTCCAGGCAAGAATACTAGAATGGGTTGCCATGCCCTCCTCTAGGGGATCTTCCCAACCTAGGGATTGAACCAAGGTCTCCCACATTGCAAGCAGATTCTTTACCGTCTGAGCAACCAGGGAAGTCCAGACTTTGAATACATACTTTCAAAAAATAAATGAGTGAAAGAATGAGAGAATCAATTGGAAGACAAACTAAAATGCAACTGTCGATAGATGTCATGGACCCTTGGCCTGCTCCATTCTCCTGAAGCTACCTCAGAATCTCCATACACAGGATATCTATAACCTGCATTTTCAGGTGGGGTAAATTACTGCTTCTAATTAAATATCTGAATTAATGTGGGCTTATACATGAAGTGGGTTTCCCAGGTGGCTCTAGTGATAAAGTACCTAACTGCCAAATCAGGAGAAATAAGAGATGTAGGTTCAATTCCTGGGTAGTGAAGATCCCCTGGAAGAAAGCATGGCAGTCCACTCCAGTATTCTTGCCTGGAGAATCCCATGGACAGAGGAGCCAGGCGGGCTACAATCCATGGGGTCACAACGAGGCAGACATGACTGAAGAAACCTAGTAGAAACATATATGAAATGGTCATGATAAAGCTTTATTTCCAAAGTAAACATTATAACTATTTGAAATACCTTTTTAAGGAAGGGCTTAGATACTCATCTGCTTTATATAAACCTTCAGTTCAGTTCAATCGCTCAGTCGTGTCCAACTCTTTGCAACCCCATGAATCACAACATGCCAGGCCTCCCTGTCCATCACCAACTCCCGGAGTTCACTCAAATTCACCCCCATGGAGTCGGTGATGCCATCCAGCCATCTCATCCTCTGTCATCCCCTTCTCCTCATGCCCCCAATCCCTCCCAGCATCAGAGTCTTTTCCAATGAGTCAACTCTTCACATGAGGTGGCCAAAGTACTGGAGTTTCAGCTTTAGCATCATTCCATCCAAAGAACACCCAGGACTGATCTCCTTTAGAATGGACTGGTTGGATCTCCTTGCAGTCCAAGGGAATCTAAAGAGTCTTCTCCAACACCACAGTTCAAAAGCATCAATGCTTTGGCACTCAGCTTTCTTCACAGTCCAACTCTCATATCCATACATGACTACTGGAAAAACCATACCCTTGACTAGACCTATAAATCTTGAACAATGAATTATTTTAAGGTTATTTTTTGGACTAGTTATGTTTGTATATACAAGTAAACAATATACTTACTCCTTAGTTATACCAGAGTCTTCCCTTGTGGCTCAGCTGGTAAAGAATCTGCCTGCAATGCAGGAGACCTGGGTTCAATCCCTGGGTTGGGAAGATCCCCTGAAGAAGGGAAAGGCTACCCACGCTAGTATTCTGGCCTGGAGAATTCCATGGACTGTATAGTCCACGGGGTTGCAAAGAGTCAGACAAGACTGAGTGACTTTCATTTAGTTATACCAGATGGTATATTGACTCATTTTTCTTTAAGGTTCAGAGTTCAGGTAAGCTTCTTCTCTGAATAAGTCACATGAATTTCTTTAGGAATACCTTACAGAAACCAAAGCTTTTCAAAAGGATTCTTTTCTTCCTTACTGATTTTCATCTTAGAATCTAAAATGTAAAGGATTCATTAATGGTGATATGCCTCTTCTTTCAAACAACACCATTGGGAGACTCCCAGTGTTTTATAAATGGGAACAGCAGCAAGTTTTTATTCCTTTTGCAGTGAAAACATATAAGTACCTTGGTGATAGAGAAAATAATTGAATTTAAAATCCTGATCATTTTCACTAATGATTTCATTTCTAAAGCCCCATTCATTTTTCTCTGTTATTCCATATACCACAAAGAATGTACACTACCTACTAGCAAGTTCCTTTCTTACTCTCTTACATCCTTCAAACCCTCTTTAATGTGAACCTCCTTCAGTTCGGCACTGAACCTGAACGTCTTCCAGAGCCTTATTGATCTAAGTACATCAACATGTTGTTTGTGCTGCATGTCTCCTCTTGTAGATAGTCTAATAACTCTATTGGACTACTCAATTCTGTGTTTGGTAATGTGCCTATGTTTTCAGTACAACAGAGGTGTGGAAACAAAGTAGTAATTTGAGAAGTGACTCAGTGAAAGCAACTCCTGGAGAAAGTTGGCTCTCCAAAGAACATTTTACTGTTCCAAAAACAAGAACTTCTGGAAAGTAGAAACATAGCAGAAACATATCTATGAGTTCTATGAATATAGGAAGAATGAGAGTTCAGTTCTTTGAAAATTGAAAGAGAAAGAAAAGTAGGTTCTGAATCAAGTATTGTTGACTGTTAGAAACTTGTGTCTGCTAAACTTTATCTATGAGTTTTATCAGGGACCTAGGCCTATGACGGGCTTCCCAGGTGAGCTTCCAAGATGATTCGGCAGGTAAAGAATCTGACTACAATGTAGGAGACACAGGAGATGCGGGTTCAATCCCTGGGTCAGGAATATTCCCTGGAGAAGGAAATGACAACCAATTCTAGTATCTCTTGCCTGAAAAATCCCATGGACAGAGTAGCCTGGTGGGCTACAGTCCATGGAGTTGCAGAGAGTTGGACATGACTGAGTGACTAAGCGCACAGTACTGCAAAAATAGAAATAAGCCTGATAGTCAAAAGATGAAGGAGGCTGGGTTGGTCAGGGGAAAGCCTCAAAGAAGTCCTAGGAAGAAATGGAAAAGTCTTAAGAGCTCCATTATGCTTATTTATGATCTAAGGGCTGTCTGAGGAGGTGAATAGTGAAAGTGTTAATAGCTGGAGGCTGTCAGTTAACTTTACACCTTGCTACAGAACCACAGAATTTTTCTTGAAGAGAGATCTAAGTGACATATCTCCTTGACCACAGAACTTTAAGTAGTTTTAAAATATTTCAAGAAGAGCTGAATGTTGAACTAAACTGCGCTCTTTCTACCTCCATAGAGGTCGGAGGAAAGCACTGCTACTGGAAAATAATTTAAAAGAGTCCTGATATATTCAGTCATTCTTTTAATCAGCATAATTTTTTAATCATTTGTGGTTTGGGTACCCTTTATAGAGGTTTTACTTGTCATCATGTTTGTGGGAAATTGACAGTTATTAATTGTTTTTAGGCTTGAACCAGTCCTTATTAGAATTCAAATATATTTCCCACTACTGGGTCCCAAATCTGTGTAACCATTTATCTTACAATGAATTTTACTGTAAGTGTAATATTTACAAAAAGCAATTTGTCATTCTTGGGTTAAGTATAGAAATTTCAATATTTTCTGGATAAATATGTCAAAATAGCTAAGATTCAAGCAATAGAAGAAAATGGAAGGTTATAATGCAGCATTTTATATTAAAGTTGGGAGCATTGCTATCTGATTTGACTCTGTTATTGTTATAGTTTCATAAATATGATTTTCCAATTATTAACCATCATTAGTATTGGGACAATCCCTCGGAGAAAGAAATGGCAACCTGCTCCAGTATTCTTGCCTGAATAATCCCAAGGAAGAGGAGTCTGGTGGGCTACAGTCCATGGGGTCACAAAGAGTCAGACACGACTGAGTGACTTCACTTTCACTTTTAGTATTAATGGCGTTAATGCTGGTAATCTTTCTCACTAAGGTTTTCTGTATTCTTTATATCCTAAATGAGTTCCAGGGCTCCAGCAGTGATTTCCACCCTGACTTGCTTCATCCCAAAGTCTCTAAGCACAATTAATTTTAATTCATATATGAATAATCTATATAGCACTATAGGTTAGGGAAGACAGTGGCTGACTCTTGGAAATAATTTTGGAATATTTCAAGTCCCCAGAGACTTTAGTCTCTAATTTAATTGGCAATACACCCTGCTTTACTCACCGAGGACAGCTCTCCTTGTCGTTTAAACATTTGCTTATGTGTGTGCTCCTAGGGCTGGGGAGCCCAGATGCGTGCAGGTGCCAGGTGTACAGAGTAAGAGGAGGGATGAAGGCACAAATGCCCTGCAGTGCTTGTGCCCACGCCTCCTCTTTGTGACCTGCTCCTCAGTTCTTTCCTCACATCTCAGGCCCATGCTTCCACTCTCCTCTGAGCAGGTTGTCCCAGCTGGTTGTCTCTTTCCCGCCACCCTGCTGCTGTACTATGTTCACTGAACCTGGAATAAACCTGCAACCTCTCCTCCTTCATCTCTCACTTCCCTAAACAGCTCCCACTGTGTCTTCAAGCGTCAGATCAAGCATTGCCCACTTCATAAAGGCCTTGTTAATTATTCCCAACAGTGCTTTTCCTCTGTGTTCTTTTCCTTTGTACAGATATCCAGTATTAGGATTAACCTGTTCCCATACCCGTGTCCATCATCTCCACTAGAAGTGAGAATAAGGCTTCCGTCTATGGGGTCGCACAGAGTTGGACATGACTGAAGCAACAGCAGCAGCAGCGGTGTTTTGTTCGCAAAAACCTAGTGCAGGTTTTTGCTAACAGAACACTCCCTCCACTTTGTTGAATGAATGAGTGAGTCCTGGTTCCCCATCCCAGTGCCCCAGAGGCCGGAACCTCCACGTTACTCTCTGTGCCGGCTGCAGGTTCTCTCACATACCGGCAGATCCAATGCACAGCAGCACAAGCGCCACCCTTGTTAGGATTCCATCCCCACACATTCCTATCTACCAAATGGGCTTTCTATGCATTTTCATTGAAATCTGACTTTTCCTTGGCATTGCTGATCTTCAGCAAGTTAGTAGAAGAAAGCATCTCTCCCAGAAAAATTAAAACCACTATGAATTCATGTGTCACTCTAAGTGTAAATTTATTAATATGTTAATTCTGCTAGTAGTATGTATACTGAAAAAGAGAATGGGAAGCCAATAAAGCATAGAAATGAACCTCTAATGGTGGCATTTCAGGAAATAAGAAAGGACAGATGGGAAGATATTTCTGGACTGGGAACTTCTGGGTGCCCTTCACATTGTACCACACAAGCCATTTCCTATTCCTGTACAGAAGGCTGGATCTGCTGCTACGACACTCTCTAGCTCTCCTGAGAATAATATTTCTATTTCTGTCTTTTATAAAAAGGTAGAAGCACCAGCCCTTCTGGTTGTCAGGGACTAGGAAGAAGCCCTCCTCATACAATGGCCAGAAAAAGTCAAGAACAAAGAAGTTTACTTTTTCTACATCCAATAGACACTGCAATAACACTTCCCAGTTCAGAAAGAGGCAATCAAGTTCAATGGAAACAGATTTATAATAATTGTAACAATAGGTTACACTGATTAAGTGTTTACGCAGGTGCTATGCTAAGGCTGTTCCTTTATTCCTTACACTAACCACATAATAAATGTTGTTTTATTATTCCCATTTTACAAACAAGTAATTTGCCCACAGTCACAAAGCTGATAATTGTCTTAGTCAGCACTGGTGCTCAGAAAATTGTTAGTCAAATCCTAAACATAGCTTTTTACCTTCTGGAAGGTACCCCCTGGTATCATGAAGAAGGTCCCTAATTAAGCTCATGTGTCAATATACAATCCAGCACTGCTGCTATAATTATTATGATCTTATATATGACAAGACATTTAAATTAAATTTATTTCATTCCTTTTATTTCATGTGATTGCAAAAGAGATTATAATTTCTGAATCTAATTTTTATAGAAAACAACCACTATAGAGAATATAAGTGCTTTACCATTATTTCCAATATATTTTCTACAGACATTTAGAAATATCTGAAATACACAAAGCATACTTTCAAAATGTTTGAGGAACCAGTTTAAAGGATGCTACGTGGTCCCTGACTCCAAAGGGTTTACAACCTGAAAAGTACCATTGAGACCTCAATAACATTCCGACTCTGACATGTGTCCAAACGTGTCCAAACTGATATAAAAAAAAAAACCCTGAGCACTCACCATCCACTCAGAGAGCAAACAGACTATTGGATGTCAGAATCATAAAATAACTATTGTCTTCATCCTTTTACTTTTAAGCAATTGTTTCCTAAACACAGTTATAGTCACTAAGTCTGCACACTTCAGAAATTCCAGATCTTCACTAAATCTCACGGAAACATATGATGGCATATTCCTGGAGATCTCTTTTAAAGTATCACTTCCATCCATCAAATCAAAGTTTCTGTAAGTATCCTGTGTTTAAATTTTTATCGACAGGAAAGATATGGGATCCCAACATCAAGCAAAAATCTTACTGGCCTTGTTACTACTTTCTGCAAATATAACTCACATGTGTTTGCTAAGTTTAATGTCATTTGTTGAAATACATTTAACCCATGTCATTTGGTTCACACCAAGTTAATACTGGCTTCCCCACAGCTATGATCAATTCAGTCAACCAGCTGGTTTGACTGATTTTTCCTTTGAATTTGACCTAATTGCCTCACTGTTTGAGTATCCACAGATATCTTTACACAAAGAGAAAGCAGGCTTCACGTTAACTTGCTAAATGAGGGTTATTCTTTTCTTCTGAGATCTGCCACAGATTTATTGAGTTACAAGTGACAAGAGTTACAATCATATGCCCCTTCTCCTCTCTCTCTTTTCAAAATGAAAATATGAATATATAAAACTCTGCAAATGCTAAATGAGAAATCAAGTAGCAATTGTGTTAAGATACATCTGTATTATATAAAAAGAGGGATTTCTTCTGTTCTGAAATGCCATCAAGAGATACTATGAAGGAAAAAAAAAGCACCTCAAGAAATTTTAAAAATCCCCTTTTTAGTTGTACATTTGGATCCTTCCAGATAATTAATCTTTAATAAATATTTAAATGTCATTTTCTTTTTATATTGCAGTATATACTACTAGTTCTTTAAAAGTTAACAAGGATTAATTATCTTTCAAAATAAATATTCTGTTTAACAAATCTAGGTTTCTTTACTGACATATTTTTTTCAGTCAAGTCAAAGCTCTGATCTTATTCAAAACTCAGAGTTTTATCCAAATTTGTTTACCTGTCTACTAATCAAAAGATTTTCAGTATCTAAAATCCTGATGATAAAAGAGAAAGAGTCATAAAATGTTCATAGAAATCGGATCAGATGGAGCATCAGGTAATCTGAGTAAATTTTTCCCTATGATTAACCAGTTCTTAATGACAACATTTCTTATCTTACAACTGTGACATGAAGAGGGAGCTGTAGCTCTTCTGAGACACAGTTCTGCAAGAACAGCTTATCCACGCTCTCCGATCTCGTGTCTGTTTCTCTTTCTCTCTCCCTCTCTTGCTCTGCCCCTCATTCATTCACTCTTCCATCTTTTTGCCATTGTGCCAGCTCAATTTAAATGTATCTGCTCTGTATCTGTTCAAGTGGAGATAATCCATGCAAATCAGGAGCAGTGGTTTTCAATGCCTGGTTCACAGAGAGGACTCAGCTTGAGGAGGTCACTCGTTCACAGCCGCTCCTCCCATTATATTTTTCCCCTTATTGCAGAACTGCTGTATGTATACAGTGACTGAAAGGACTCAATTTACTGCAACTGCTGCCTGGCTTTACTTACAACTTTTTTTTATAAAGGAACTTACCTCCATCTGTCTTTTCAAGGTAGGAAGTCTGATTCTTCTAAAGACGTGTGTAATGCCTCCACTGTCTGCTCATTATCAAATGTCACTTGAATGCTTTATATTGTTGCTGGCATTAGGCACAAATGCTGTGATTCCAGGTGCCTCACGCTTTTGTTACTTAACTGTATAGGTACAATTGTTTAAGTGCCGAGTAATTGTAATGTTTATTTTCCCTGCAGCCAGCTTCAGTTTTACAATGCAATAAAGAGGATAGTGTCCACTCTCTAATACAGAAATACAAATCTCTATCAAGTTTTCCCTCTTAAAAAAATAATCTCTTTAGTATGTTTTAACTTATCATGTATTCTGGCCAATAATAGCCAAGTGTACAATACAACCGTGCTATTTTTTTTTTAACCTGGAACATTCCTGCAGCATTTTCTGTGAAAAAGAACTAACTGTTGAAATGTCTTTAACAAGAGCAAGAAAAGGATGGATTTTACTTCATTCTGCTGCAAAGCAGGAAACTAAAGGCCTTATTGCTAACAGGCCTGTCAAATAGATTTATTTTTCACAATTTATAAATTGTTACTAGGCTATGCAGAAGTATTACAATTAGTTAGGATTCATTACTGTCATTATACATGCTATTATTTATTGTTTTGAGATTGAAATTGCATTATAAAAAAGTTTGATGTAACAAGGCTAAAAATAAGCTTACGTTTGTATAGCACTGTTTGATATCAATTTTTAAGACTGATTTCAATAGCCAAATGGTTATGTTTGGATTAAAAATGCATGTAAGAGGCTAACAAGACTTGACGATATACATGCTGATTTATGAAGGCAATTCATGGGCTTATATTACTTCATATGTGTTTCCTTGAAGCTGCTTGTAATGATATTTTAATCATTTCTTAGTCATTTCAATTTTAAAACATACTAAATTTCTTTGTAGAAATCTCTTTCTAATTAGTACAAATATAATATTCCAGTTATAATTTAGATTTCGATAAACTCAGTAAGTCTTTGAAAGCAGGCCTTATTCATATTATTTTACATTTATTACCTTATTTTTCTGGCAAGGTATGACATGTGGCTATGACAAGACTATTTAATTTCTTGTACAGTATAGAATTGAACATAAATAATAAACAACTTGACAGTCCTGAAAAGAAGAAAAAAATGAGCTTCTGGTACACTGAATAGTTCTGATGACATAAATCTTAGTTTTCATCTTCTAGGTAGGTGCTGGTAGTTAGTGGAGTTCGAGGGAAAAAAATTATTATCCACATAAAATATCTCAGTGCCAAAAATGTGCAGTTCTTTTTTCTTTTTGGTAGAGTCTTCTATTTTAAAAATGCATTCTGATTTTTGAGTACAGTACAAGGCATGAAGCCTTGTCATTGTTAGCATAAAGAAGACATCTAACCAAGTATTACTGTGCAGAGGGCAATCTTTCTGTCTTTGGCATTTGTTAGGTTACTGTACATAGAATTTAACAGATAAATATGTTCTGCTTTGTGGCATTTTAGTGATCCTATTGGTATGCAGGTTACTCTGCTAAGATAGCAACAGGAAGAAAAAGATATATGTTTTATAGCAGTGGGTAATAAAAGCCCTACACAGTGAGAAAAGAGGAATATGACTTATTTCTTACACAGTAATTAGAATTTCTTTAAAACTCTTTGAAATACAGAATGATAAAGTAAACTGAGGCTTCCCGAGAAGGACTCATTGAATTTATCTATTCAAATCATGTTGTTCTGCATGAATATCGTCTTCCCAGACACTGTCACTGGAGGATTCCATTCACATCTTCAATATTACCAGGGAAGAAAGAAAGGATCTGCAACTAACGGTAGAGGGTGATTCTTTCATATTGACAACGACTTTGAGAGAGGCAACCGACACTTGCAAACCTTAACAGATGGAAAGGTGTGTGGGATTGCCTGGTTGTTTGAACTTGAAACTAGTGTGGAACTGAAGGATGCCCTTTCAGAACAAAGGAACGCCATGTAATACTCTCCAGCAGTCAAGCTGAGGATAGATATAAAAAGTGGCCAGGGAGATTTTTTGGGGACAGAGAAAATGCAAACAACGAGGCATTCTCTTTTCAACCAAATTACTGGT
Source organism: Oryx dammah (assembly GCF_014754425.2). NCBI lineage: Eukaryota > Metazoa > Chordata > Mammalia > Artiodactyla > Bovidae > Oryx > Oryx dammah. Next base: position 61,150,227 of record NW_024070212.1, on the reverse strand, counting down.
ATTTGATAGGTATGATGGCATTCCCCCCATGGAGTTTCAAACCATCATTTCACAGAGTTATTTCAAGAGCATGTGTTTTAGAGGCTTTCACATTTGTTTGCAAACCTCCTAGGAAACTCTCCAAAGACCTAACATGTATGCCTTAAGTTAGGTTTTACTGTGCATCCTAAATAAAATGGTCACAGCTTTCAATTCCCCTGGGTTTATTTTGCTTCATCCGTAAACTTGCCATTCCTCTAGTAACTCATTCAAGCAACTGTTCAAGATAAGTTACATTTTATTCCATTTTAGTATGCCTTGCAGCAAAATGTATAGAACTAGTAAACCTTGTAGCTATATATAACACCATGTTGTTATTCCCACCTGGCTCTTTTCTGCTGGTTTTACTGAGTACAGTTAAAAAGATAAATTATCATCTTAAAAGGATGCTATAGTGGGTACTAATAAGTTCTCTGTAACTTCAGAAGTGTTTAGTGGGGCCAAAGAAACTTGCAACCCTGCCTGAGGGAAAACGATGTGTTTCATCACCAGACATTTAACACTTATATCATCTGTAGACATGAAAAATTTTCTCAGGAACTATTGTATCATATCATATTTATTTCCTAAATCATGAAACTCATTGCTGTGTATGAATTAAATGTAATATTAAGTAAAAACTCAGCAAATGCTAATTATCTCTTTTGTCTTAATTTAATCTGTACAACACCATGAGGTCAACGGAACCACCATACCCATTTCCTAGATAGAAACTTTGAGGTTTAGAGAAGTTAAATAACTTAGCCAAGGCCACAAAGTTGTAGTAGAACTGAGCTTTGACCCCATTTACTTTGATACCAGTGTTGAAACATCACACAATAATACCTTCCTAACTTATTAGCTCAGATAACTAAATGCAATAAGATGCCCCTTCCAACTCATAGTAAAAACATTACTATTTGTCCATTTGTAGTCTTGGTTCAAGTATCTGATTCCAATTTTTCAACTCTTCACATCACTTCACTCCTGCCTGTATTATCATTATAACAGAGACATATTTTATAAAAGTATTTTCATTTAATACATGACAGAAATTGTTACTCTTGGTAACATTAGTCCTTTACCTCAAGGAGTTAAGAACTAAAACAGATCTATAATTGACTGAATTGTCTACTGACAGCCTTTGAAGCACTATCCCCACCCCCTCCCCCAACACCTGTTTTGTCCTCCCTGTCTAAAGAACAAGACTGACATCTCTTTATATGTTTGGAATTTTTCACTGGTGTAAAGTGCTTGGTAATGATGGAAATTAACCTGAGGCTTTATCTATCTACCTTTTCTTGCCACTCCATTGAAGTTCTGGTAACAAAGTTTTCATGCAAACAACTGTACCCTTCAGAAAAAAATATCTTCCTCTGTCTTGTCATCTTTCTTCAGAATCTCTTGGGTAGTGAAAAGAAGCCCTTTTCCTTGTCTTTCTTTCCATGGGCACATATGAATGAAAACTTTCCCGGTTGAAATATACCAGTGCATTCCAAAAGCAGATAAAGATCACAAATGAAGTGAAAATCCATCTTTAAATGATAAGACTCTGTCTGTCCTTGAGTCAGAAAGTATTGTTTCTTTTGGGAGAAATGAGCAAGAACAGGTCCATACCAGGAAGCATTTGTGGCTTTAGTTTTCACCATTTATTCCAAATAGCTTGAACACTGTCCTGCTATTCCGAACCCCACCCCTGCCATGAAAGAAGATGAACTATTATGCATGGAACTCATAGAAACCTAATTTAAAGACTGTGCTCATTTTACCTGTGAATATCAAATAAGTAATGTAAACAAAAATTTGAACAAGATTACCATATAACCAAGCGGCAAGAATGTGGAGAACGTGGAATCAGTAGCTACTAAGCCAGTTATACATTTCTCTAGTAACGGATGAAAAAAGCAAAAACAAAACCTGATGCCATTCCATGATACCAGCATACTTTTAAAATCTTATTTGAAGTATTAAGCAGATGGACTGTCCTATATAACCAGAACCCCTATCCGCTGGCAGGCAGAAAGTCGGAGAACCTATCTTTGAACTTATTTTAAAATATCAATTTTGCTTGGATTAGCTAAGTGAGACATAGACCATTGATACAGGAAAGGTTAAGAATTAATTTAAATTTGAGCTTACCCTTCCGTCATCTCTTGCTGAGTATGTTCTTAGCCTGTGAGACATTTCTTTCAGATTTTATTTCTCTATTTCTTGGTTGATATTCTTACCTTGAAAAAAAAAAGGAGGTGGCAGGAAGAGAACAGGGTATGGTAGTTATGGGCTATGTGTTGATATAAACATTCAGAGGAGTTAAAAGTGACCTAAAACCATTTGAAGGCTGGGTCTCTCACTGCTAAATTTATCAGCTGCGTAACTGAATTTTCTGTCTGAAAGGTGTTAATTTCCTAAAATTAAAAATAAAATCAAAAGATCGTCCTTATTCTGGAATGCCTGTGAGAAAGGCAAAAAATATTCAGATAACTTATTTCTTAAATATATTAGCACTAGATTTGGACTAAAGAGTTATCAACATATCCAGGCTCAAAAATAAAACCTCTCTTAGGTTTTAAGAACCAAGTTTAAAAAGCAAAGCCAAAATTTGTAAGAAGTCTTAAATCAGGGTTGGAAAGTCTAGTATGTTTGGTTATAGATGTTGTTATATATGTTATTTTCCTGTCAATCCTCTTCCAGAAATATTAATCAAGTGTCCTTCCCACAGTCACTGAGAACTTTCCCCTATGTATTCCCAGAACCTACAGGTCATACCACACAGGTCAGCTCTGTATTGTTTTCTTATATTCCCCTGGTTATTTTATGGGTCATATTCTTGTATTTCAAGTAGCTTATAAACTATCTAAGGGTAAAAACTATCTTTACTCTGTGTCTTTAACACACCTGACTCAGTGTGAAAGCCAAAAGGTATCCTTGATTAATACTTGAATGGATCATTGATTTTTTTTTTTTAAATCTCTTATCTTAGTTTATATATATGCTGCTGCTGATGCTGCTAAGTCGCTTTAGTCATACCCGACTCTCTGCGACCCCATAGACGGCAGCCTACCAGACTTCTCTGTCCCTGGGATTCTGCAGGCAAGAATACTGGAGGGGGTTGCCATTTCCTTCTCCAATGCATGCATGCATGCTAAGTCGCTTCAGTCGTGTCAGACTCTGTGCAACCCTATGGACAGCAGCCCACCAGGCTCCTCTGTCCACAGGATTCTCCAGGCAAGAATACTGGAGTGGGCTGCCATTTCCTTCTCCAAGTTTATATATATATATGTATAGATATTTAAAAATTTTGTTTCAAGGGCAAAGAGAGGGACATCCATCCATTCAAAACATTTCTTAAGACCTAGCTATATTCTGGACACTGGGCCTATGCTCAGACAGCATATAAAAGTTTACCCATGCTCGCTTTTAAAAATAGCAACAGAAAAAGAGATAATTTCAATAGATAAGATTATATGTACACATATATAGAGAATTTCTCATTTTCAGAAGTTAGAGAAGCAACTAGTGAAAGAACTAAGGTGAAAAATCTGAGCAGGAAGAGAATGAAAAAGGGAAAATAAGGCAATATAGAAGGCAGGTGGTGGAGGAATGGAGAAGGGAGAGAGAACTTGTGACATGAGAGAGAGGTGTAGAAGATGTTCGAGAATTCAAATCTTGGCATTTCTCATTAACCGTAGTTTACAGCTTTTTAACTTCTGTCATTAAATCTTCATACACTATAACTGGAATAGAAATTGTAATTAATCTCAAAGAGAAGTTATTCTTTGGCCTAAAGCTTTGGCTTCCTGGAAATGAACGTACTAAGTGGGGTTGGGGTCCTAAGTAAGGATGAAAGCAAAGAGGATATAAGGCAGCTTTTAATGCCACCTCTAAAGTAGTCAGCCTGGTAAGAAATCCCACAAAGGAAGCTTACAACCTTGAATCAAATTCTAAAGAAGTACGCCAAATCCAGTCTTACCCAGCAGACATCGACACCTAAGCAGGGTAGAAATGGAGCCTATCGAGGAGTGGGTTTCAAGACAGTTTGAAAAGTGTGATTGTCAGCCAGTGCACTTCTGAAAAAAGGCTGGCATGCATGGAATAGGACACCAGCTTCAGGAAGCATTGTTAGCAGACATAAAGCAGAAAAAGCAATTTGGGGTTCACCACCTGAGTAGGAAGCAGGACTCCCTTCTGGGTGTGAGAATCCAAGGAAGATAAAAATCTCCTATTTCCTCAGAAGATTTAAAGTAAAGACACTGAAATCATGGCTGTCGCTCCAGTTGGGGTACTCTGGCCTCTTGCTAGCGGCATTTTGTTGTGTCAGCTCATAGTCACTTCATTTTTCGGTCCTTAGCCATGGAGATGTTAAAGATGATTTGTGAAATTCTTCTGATTAGCATGTGAAAGTCATTGCATTCTGGCTAGGGAGATTTTGTTGGATTCAGAGAGGGATAGAGCCCTCTGCAGATGACTGTGGAAGCATTATTTCTAACGGAGGCAAGAGATATAGGACTGTGGTTTAAAGTCTACATCCTTTACTGGAAGACAAAAATCAAAGGCATTTAAAAATCATGTGAATTGAGTTTACAGAGGAAGCAGAAATAGAAAGATCACAGGCTTCAGACAGGTAGACTGCATTGGGATCCCAGCTAATGGAAATATTAGTTAGTTTCTCTGAGTTTCAGCTTCCTCATCTATAAACTGGAAATAAAAATATGCACTTCTCAGTTTTATAGTCAAAATGGAAAGAATATCTCCTGTATGTCTAAAGCAATGATGACCTTATGGAAGACATTTAACAGTACTTCCTCATATAAATTTTGTTTTCTGTCCAAAATCATCAAATTTCCATTACTCTGAATTCCACTCAGAGACACATGTATTTAAATGTTTCATGGCTTAGTTTTAATTTGTAGCTAAGAAAAGAGATTCATGGGACAACAGAGCACTGATCCAGTTATTGACATAGTATCTGAGGACAGTCAGACTTAAAATTCTCATATGAGGTTGATTATAGCCATGAATAGCAAATTCTTAAGTAAAGATGCTTCCTATGCAAGGGGTTATATTTATACTTTTGATTAAAATTAATATTTCACCTACCTCTGCTGACCCAGGTCCTGATTTAATATCCTTAAGGCTTGATGCCTAATGACCAGCATGTGTTAATTTCTACAGCTCTTAAAATGGCATGTCTGTTAGAACTCAGTCATGCTAGTGATAGTCGCTAACTACAGAGCTTGCTGAATTTCCTTTTGAGTAAGATCTGTGCAGGCCACTCTGAGAGTTCCCAGTATCCAAGTTCAAAATTTGAGAACTTTTGGAAGTGTTGACTATGAATTAGTCAAACATAAAATCCATTCAAGAGGATTTTAAATTCTTTTTTATTTTTATTTTTTATTTCTGTGTGTGAAGTGAGAACAGAACACATATCAGAAGAAAAGAAGCAAGAGAACATGGGAAAAACTCAAGAGGGTATTTCAGAGCTTTGTAAGGTTTTTCTGATTTCTTTGGAAACTATGTAAATGAATTCCTTAATCACAGACTGTCATTGATTTTTACCAATGTTCATTGATTCCCTCGTCATTGCTTCATGTATGTGTTCTCCCAAAACATCTAGTATCGACATTTCTCTCCATCAGCTCTGTCCCCAATTCATTATAAGTATATCATTAAACCCTGTTTAATTTCCTATGAAAGATTATATTAAGTGCACTTTTAGTGTAATTATGTCAATAGTGGAAGATAAACATGTATTAGGCAGTGCAAAATGCTGATTATCTGTCAGGGTAAATCTGTTTATTTCAGATATAGCAATCGGACAACCTCCTGGTGTTAATCGAGAAAGTACATTCTTGTGCCAGGTAGAGTTTGACAGAAAAATGCACTCAAAGGCCCCCTGCTGTGGCATAATCCTCATCATATATAAACTTATATACATGCGTATCTATGTAATAAAATGCAGACATGTGGATCATGAGTTTTAGACATATGTGCCTAAACACTTTTACTTTGGTGTTTCTGCACATATAGAAAATGATATGTAATTTGAGAAGCAGCAACATCCAGTTTGCATTAACATGAATGGCTTGAGAAAGAGGAGAATGGATTTCAGGATTAGGCTGTGTTTTAGTCTGTGCACAGGGCAGGCTTTGCCCTCAGTAATGTCAGCTCAGAACTATTTTTATTAATCCATAGAAAAAGGAAAGAGGTGGTACAAAGGAGGGGAATCAGGAAAGGGAGGTTTGGTATAGGATGTTCAACTGATTCTCAAAGCAAGCATGCTTCTTTTATTCTTTTTTTTTTTCCTTAAGATAGTAGTTTCTAAATATATCCTAGAAACACTGCTGACTGCCAGCTGCTATTGGGCACAAATTTCCCCTTAATGAGATAAAACATCATCAGGAAGTCAACATACCACACGTGCCATGGCTGAATTTTACCAGGTTTTCATGCAGCAGAAAATGAATCGAAATGAAAATGAATTGAATATTCAGGCACAGTTTGCGAAGCCCTCTGAAAAATAATTTTGTCTGACTTTATTACATTGTGATCATTTCCTGAATGCCATAAAATGCTGAGTAGAATAATAAAAATTGATATGTATATTGACATTTCAGTTTTTCTAAATAGAAGCTGAGAAAATATAAACAGCATTTGGTCTTTGCAACTCTCTCGACTAACCATTCGTATGCTGACTAATTCACTTACTCAGATACCTCATTCGGCCTTAATATAAATGTCTTCTGAAATAATTTCTCCCCAGTAGATTATGCTCATCTTCAGTTTGATTCAGAATTTACATGTGTAGTTTGCATATTTTTGCATCAGTGTCTGCTTTAAATTAAATAAAGGTCACTGTCATTCATAATCAAGAAGAAGGTGGATTAAAGGTCACAATTCAATAAAAAAATATGATTAGATGTAGAGGTTTGTTCATGTGATTCAATATCATTGGATAAGTGGAAATCATGAGCCAACAAATTAACCTCAATGTAATGGGTGACTTGCTTCACTGGATCAAAAATATTCACAGACCTTTTTCCCCCAGTGTATAACTTGTTTGCCTCTATGAAGCAAAGACAGTCAATTCTGTTAATACTTTTACCAGGAAGTGTCTTTCATAATGTTATTTGGTTTTAGGAGTGACATAAATTACATTTTTATCTCCAAAATAAAGTAGTAAGTTATAATGAATTAATAATAGACAGATGTGGATTAGAAAGTCTCTGGGGACCCATGGTTACTTCTACCATTTTTTCCCTGAGGTGCTTCTTACTTACTTACTTACTCTTTTTAAAGAATGGAGCTGTCACAGCACCTTTCTTCTTTTACATACTATTTTATACCTCACAAGGACACTTAAGAGCCTCTATAAACCTTTCCAAATCTTGACATCTATCTACTCGGTATTTCTATCTGTGATTAGAATGCATTAAGTATAAAGTACATGTAGTCAGTGGCAGACAGTTAGACTTTTTCAACTTGTACTTTTTAGGATATACTTGGCAATGACTTGAATATAGGGAAAGAAACTGAAAACAAACATGCTAAGCTGCAGTATATATTTATGTTGTCCATAGATCAATCTGAATACTGAAGGAATAATTGATGAATAATTTGTGTTTAGAGGCTTGATTTAAGTACTGAGGTATTAGTATCAATATCAACTGTAATAGACTCACTATTACTACCAAAAAGTAGAATCTGATTTCTTCAGCTTATAATATTTTCCTTCTTTTTCAAACGTCCTCTTGACTTAAGGTGAACTCTTATTTTTGTCGTTAATTGCTTACCCACTCTATTTGCTATATTGACATCCTAGAATAGAATAACTGACCAAAGGGAAAAACAAAAAAGAAACAGAAAGGTATACAAAGAGGTACTTCGTTTTTAAAACACATTGTTTACGTTTCCAAAGAAAATCAAACTTTTTTTGTGTGGGAACTATAAAGGTTAAATGGTTTAAGCAGATTATAATTAGTTAATTTTGTTAAACATATACTGGATCAATTTTACATTATTTTAATTAACTTTTGGAATAAATGGTTTGTGAACAAATTCACTTGATGTTCAGGATCAAACAAAATTACCTTTCCTCTGGGTAGGCTTAAGTTTCACAAAATGATTTGGAAACGACCTCCTTTGCTTTCATCTAAAAATATCTTTGGATTTAGAAAATGATTAAAGTTGGATATATTGTATTTTAAGCCAATCATATTTTACCATTTTCATAGCTTATTCTTTCTTTAAAGAGAAATATAATGAAACTTCACTAAACAGATATTCCCCCTTTGTGGAGACTCTTGGAATTCATGCAATATCATAGTATTTGTAAGGCTGATTCAACTCACTTCAGCCACAAGACATATATTTTATTCTAGCAAGTTCATGACGTTTTGCTGACAAGATACAGGAATGAAAGCTAGATAACCATTAAATGTCATGATCATGGCCAAATCAGAGATATTCTGATTTATGTCTCTGCAATGTGTGTGCACATGTGTGCGTGTGTGTACCTATACTCACATCTATAATATAAATAGCCAATCCCTGGATAGTAAATACTAGATCCCAGATAGTTGAATAGTACATAAGAAATCCACATAACTATCTTTTATCTACCCCAATTTAGGCTATCCCTGGAGCAACTTGAGAGAATGCAAATATAATTTGCGCCTTTTTTTGTCAACATGAAGTTAGCAAATTAATCTAGTACACAGAGATCGTTCTTTCTCTCTCTCTGTCTCTCTGTCTCTGCTTACAGAAATTGTTCTCAGAGGTGATTTTCCTTCCCAGAGGATATTAGTACTATCTGGAGACATTTTTTGGTTTGGGTTCGATCCCTGATTGGGGAAGATCTCTGGAGCAGGACATCACAACCCACTTCAGTACTCTAGCCTGGAGAATCTCATGGACAGAGGACCCTGGCATGCTACTGTCCATCTGATCACGTGGAATTGAACACGACTGAAGTGACTTAACATGCGTCACTTATCATTCAGTGTACAGATGTGTTTTCAAGTTGTTGTTTAGTCTCTAAGTTGTGTCTGACTCCTTTGTGACCTCATGGACTGCAGCCCATCAGGCTCCTCTGTCCGTGGGATTTCCCAGACAAGAATACTGGAGTGGCTTGCTGTTTCTTCCTCCAGAGGATCTTCCTGACCCAGGGGTTGAACCCGTGTCTCCTGTGTTCGCATGTGAGCCACCAGGGAGGCCCCAGAAACACTGGGCTGGAGGAAGCACAAGCTGGAATCAAGATTGCCGGAAGAAATATCAATAACTTCAGATACGCAGATGACACCACCCTTATGGCAGAAAGCTAAGAAGAACTAAAGAGCCTCTTGATGAAAGTGAAAGAGGAGAGTAAAAAAGCTGGCTTAAAACTCAACATTCAAAAAACTAAGATCATGGCATCTGGTCCCATCACTTCATGGCAAATAGATGGGGAAACAATGGAAAAAGCGACAGACTTTATTTTGGGGGTTCTCCAAAGTCACTGCAGATGGTGACTGCAGCCATGAAGTTAAAAGACGCTTATTCCTTGGAAGTAAAGCTATGACCAACCTAGACAGCATATTAAAAAGGAGAGACGTTACTTTGCCAACAAAGTTCCATCTAGTTAAAGCTATGGAGTTTCCAGTAGTCATGTATGGATATGAGGTTTGGACCACAGAGAAAGCTGAGCACAGAAGAAGAATTAATGCTTTTGAACCATGGTGTTGGAGAAGACTCATGAGAGTCCTTTGGACTGCAAGGAGATCAAAGCAGTCAGTCCTAAAGGAAATCAGTCCTAAATATTCATTGGAAGGACTGATGTTGAAGCTGAAACCAATACTTTGGCCATCTGATACAAAGAACTGACTCATTGGAAAAGACCCTGGTGCTGAGAAAGATTGAAAGCAGGAGGAGAAGGGGATGACAGAGGATGAGAAGGTTGGATGGCATCACTGGCTTGATGGACATGAGTTTGAGCAAGGACCAGGATTTGGTGATGGACAAGGAAGCCTGGCGTGCTGCAACCATGGAGTCGCAAACAGTCGGACACAACTGAGCAACTAAAATGAACCGAACTGTCCTATTAAAACTTGTTGTTAAATAAAATTAAGCATACCTCTAGAAATACCATACAGGGTGTTTGGGTTTAACTTAAATAACATTTAGGATACTACTTCAGGCATTGTGGGTTAAATATATAAATTGTAGTTACTGTCTTAAAGGCATAACTGTTTAAAAAAAATTGAGATATAATCATTTGTAAGTAGGGGGTCTGTTTGCATATTTATTTATATCTGCATAGCTAGCTGTATTTAAAACATAATCATATGTTTATGAAACATGGCATGATTGCATGTACATATATATTTTTAATAAGGTATACATTTTAATGAAGACATTCTAAGATAGTATCATGAATATACACATGTACCTAAATGAAGAACATTTTCACATTTACATCATTAAATTTTCCAGACTCTAAAGACTGTTCATAGTTAATTTGCAAAATATTGTATTTGTAATGAAATAGGGGGAGTCCTTTCCACTTCTAAAGAATATAGATTCCTTTAATGAAATACTGTTATTTTTATGTTTTCTTGATATCTGTGTTTTGGGTTATGAATATGGTCAATAACAGTATCAAATTATGAAAATACGTGGGGCCTCCCTGGTGGCTCACCTGCCAATGTAGGAGACCCAGGTTCGGTCAGAAAGATCCTCCGGAGAAGGAAACGGCAACCACTCCATTATTCTTGCCTGGGAAATCTCATGGACAGAAGAACCTGGCGGATTACAGAACACGGGGTTACAAAAGAGTCAGACATGGCTCAGTGACTAAACAACATGAAAATACATCTGCACATTGAATAATAAGTGACGCTTGCTAAGTTACTTCAGTCGTGTTTTTCTCTATGTGACCCTATGAACTGTAGCATGCCAGGGTCCTCTGTCCATGAGATTCTCCAGGCAAGAATACTGGAGTGGGTTGCTATGCCCTCATCAAGGGTATCTTCCCTCCCACATCTCTTATGTCTCCTACGTTGGCAGGTGGGTTCTTTGCCTCTAGCACCATCTGGAAAGCCCAGTAAGTGACAAATTAACTTTTTCATTGATATTAATCAATGAGAGTGCAAAACTATCTTTTACATTAGTTGTTAGACATTTCAGCAGTAATATTGATTACTCTGCATCTTGGCAATGACCATTTATCATTCCATGAAGAGGAAGAGTGAAATCAAAATCTGACAAATCTGATTAATAAACATTATTGTTAAGTGGCTAATTTGGGTAAATAATGTTTATTTCAATAGAGCTTAAAAATTAAGAATGCATCTTTAGAACCAGAAAAATTTATATTCCATTTCTGGCTCTATCACTTATAAGATGTGAGACTTTAAACAATTTCTTTAACCTCTAAGCCAAATGTTCACCTGTAAAATGGGTATAATACTGATATTTATTAACACCTACTTCATATGATTTTTTAAGAGGAATGAAATGATATAAAAAAGAATTTTTATGTGTCCATGGACACATAAGTTAGTTCAATAAATGGTGTCTCTTCTACAATAGTAGTAGCTGCAGAGGTAACCATCTTAGTAACAATACCAGTAGTAGGACACTATAAATCCAGGATTTCTGTTATAATCTGGAAAATACACCTAATAACATCCTTATAATGTAAAATTGGATTTATATTAGAAAAATATAAAACAGCTTCTCTTACGTGGTTTCTTCCTACTGAAATCATAATATTTAGCATAACTATAACTCATGTTCTTAAATACTCTAATCTTCTCTGTCATGTTTTTTCTCCTACTCCCATCCTTCTGTTGCATATAACATTGACTTTATTCCCCACTGGTTTATAACATTGTTTGCAAGTTTGTTTGAGAAAGATTTTGAAAGCAGGTTCCAGACTTACATTTCTTTGGTAAACCCAACAGCATTTGCTTTACATCTCCATGTCCTGCCATGGCTCACCAAAACAACATAATCATAAATATAAAACAGGATTTTTTAAATAGGGCACATCACAGATAAGAAGCTGTGAAGTATGCAAATTGCCTATCGAAAAGAAGAATTCCATCCATTTCTCCTCTATTCATCACAACTGGCCAATGTATCATATTTGCCTTTGAGAATAACATTTCTATGAGGCTGATCACAGAAGTGGGTCTCAACAAATGCTTTTCTGAATGGAACAGGAATGATGAACGTTCCTAGTGAATGGTACCATAAAGACTAAAATTATCAAGAATCAAATGACCATAAGTTTTTGTTATCCATTCATTAATTTTATTTATTAGAATAAGCCAATAAACCAAAGAGGAAAACAAGACCCACTTACCATTTTGCCATCTAAGCCTTCTAGGTCAAAGATTTTTAGAATTATTCTTTTCATCTTTACGTAAATATATATAGGCATAGTTCATATGATATGTTTATTATTAGTGTTTAACAATTTTAAATATCTGTTTTTAATTAATTTTAAAATGATTAAGGCACAGCACTCATTTCAAAACTAAGGAAATAAAATGCTTTTTACTATATAATTGGATGGACTACTACCTTTTTATCAATATATTTTAAAAGTTTATTAAGTAACCTTATTAAAACACATAAAATATATACATTATAATATTTTAAAATATATACTATTGATCATTCATTGTCACAGTAATCCAAGTTTATGCCCCAAACAGTAACGTTGAAGACATGAATTTGAACAGTTCTATAAAGATCTACAAAACGTTTTAGAACTAATACCCAAAAAAGATGTCCTTTCCATTATAGGGGACTGGAATGCAAATGTAGGAGGTCAAGAAACACCTGGAGTAAAAGGCAAATTTGGCCTTGGAGTACAGAATGAAGCAGGGCAAAGGCTAATAGAGTTTTGCCAAGAAAATGCACTGGTCATAGCAAACACTCTCTTCCAACAACACAAGAAAAGATTCTTTACATGGACATCACCAGATGGTCAACACCAAAATCAGATTGATTATATTCTTTGCAGCCAAAGATGGAGAAGTTCTATACAGTCAGCAAAAACAAGACTGGGAGCTGACTATAGCTCAGATCATGAACTCCTTATTGCCAAATTCAGACTTAAATTGAAGAAAGTAGGGAAAACCACTAGACCATTCAGGTATGACCTAAATCAAATCCTTTATGATTATACAGTGGAAGGGAGAAATAGATATAAGGGCCTAGATCTGATAGATAGAGTGCCTGATGAACTATGGAATGAGGTTTGTGACATTGTACAGGAGACAGGGATCAAGAACATCCCCATGGAAAAGAAATGCAAAAAAGCAAAATGGCTGTCTGGGGAGGCCTTACAAACAGCTGTGAAAAGAAGAGAAGCAAAAAGCAAAGGAGTAAAGGAAAGATATAAGCATCTGAATGCAGAGTTCCAAATAGCAAGAAGAGATAAAGCCTTCCTCAGCAATCAAATAGAGGAAAACAACAGAATGGGAAAGACTAGAGATCTCTTCAAGAAAATTAGAGACACCAAGGGAACATTTCATGCAAAGATGGGCTTGATAAAGGACAGAAATGGTATGGACCTAACAGAAGCAGAAGATATTAAGAAGAGGTGGCAAGAATACAAAGAAGAACTGTACAAAAAAGATCTTCACAACCCCATTAATCATGATGGTGTGATCATTCACACTCACCTAGAGCCAGACATGCAGGAATGTGAAGTCAAGTGAGCCTTAGAAAGCATCACTACGAACAAAGCTAGTGGAGGTGATGGAATTCCAGTTGACCTATTTCAAATCCTGAAAGATGATGCTGTGAAAGTGCTGCACTCAATATGCCAGCAAATTTCGAAAACTCAGCAGTGACCACAGGACTGCAAAAGGTCAGTTTTCATTCCAATCCCAAAGAAAAGTAATGCCAAAGAAGGCTCAAACTACCGCACAATTGCACTCATCTCACATGCTAGTAAAGCAACACTCAAAATTCTTCAAGCCAGGCTTCAGCAATATGTGAATCATGAACTTCCAGATACTCAAGGTGGTTTTAGAAAAGGCAGAGGAAGCAGAGATCAAATTGCCAACATCTGCTGGATCATGGAAAAAGCAAGAGAGTTCCAGAAAAACATCTATTTCTGCTTTATTGGCTATGCCAAAGCCTTTACAGTGTGGATCACAATAAACTGTGGAAAATTCTGAAAGAGATGGGAATTCCAGACCACCTGACCTGCCTCTTGAGAAACCTATATGCAGATCAGGAAGCAACAGTTAGAACTGGACATGGAACAACAGACTGGTTCCAAAGAGGGAAAGGAGTACGTTAAAGGTCTATATTGTCACCCTGCTTATTTAACTTATATGCAGGGTACATCATGAGAAATGCTGCGCTGGAAGAAGCACAAGCTGGAATCAAGATTGCTGGGAGAAATATCAATAACCTCAGATATGCAGATGACACTACCCTTATGGCAGAAATTGAAGAACCTCTTGATGAAAGTGAAAGAGGAAAGTGAAAAAGTTGGCTTAAAGCTCAACATTCAGAAAACTAAGATCATGGCATCTGGTCGCATCACTTCATGGGAAATAGATGGGGAAACAGTGGAAACAGTGTCAAACTTTATTTTTGTGGGGCTCCAAAATCACTACAGATGGTGATTGCAGAGATGAAATTAAAAGACACTTACTCCTTGGAAGGAAAGTTATGACCAACCTAGATAGCATATTCAAAAGCACAGACATTACTTTGACAACAAACGTCCATCTAGTCAAGGCTATTGTTTTTCCAGTGGTCATGCATGGCTGTGAGAGTTGGACTGTGAAGAAACTTGAGCACCAAAGAATTGATCCTTTTGAACTGTGGTGTTGGAGAAGACTCTTGAGAGTCCCATGGACTGCAAGGAGATCCAACCAGTCCATTCTGAAGGAGATCAGCGCTGGCATTTCTTTGGAAGGAATGATGCTAAAGCTGAAGCTCCAGTACTTTGGCCATGTCATGCGAAGAGTTGACTCACTGGAAAAGACTCTGATGCTGGGAGGGATTGGGGGCAGGAGGAGAAGGGGACAACAGAGGATGAGATGGCTGGATGGCATCATCGACTCGATGGACATGAGTTTGAGTGAACTCTGGGCGTTTGTGATGGACATGGAGGCCTGGCATGCTGTGATTCATGGGATCTCAAAAAATCAGACACAACTGAATGACTGAACTGAACTGAACTGATAATACTATGTATCAATTGGGTTCAGTCACTCAGTCGTGTCCAACTCTTTGTGACACTGTTTCCACTGTTTCCCCATCTATTTCCCATGAAGTGATGGGACCGGATGCCATGATCTTCCTTTTCTGAATGTTGAGCTTTAAGCCAACTTTTTCACTCTCCACTTTCACTTTCATCAAGAGGCTTTTCAGTTCCTCTTCACTTTCTGCCATAAGGGTGGTGTCATCTGCATATCTGAGGTTATTGATATTTCTCCCAGCAATCGTTATTCCAGCTTGTGCTTCTTCCAGCCCAGTGTTTCTCATGATGTACTCTGTATAATTATATATAAATGTATAGTGTGATATACATATTATATATATATAATAGTATATTACATATATATATATATGAAAATCCCATGGACAGAGGAGCCTGATAGGCTACTGCCCATGGGGTCGCAAAGAGTCGGACACGACTGAGCAACTTCACTTCACTTCACTGTGTATATGCATGTAAAATTATAAACAAAATAGTGTGTATCCTGACCCCTACCTGGGGATGAAATAGGGCAAAAAACAGCTGTATGTTTGGCCCTTGCCTTGTCTACATTAAACATGATCAAAGAAAATATGTTCATCCAGATTACACATGAAACATACTTTTAAAGATAATCAATATCATATGTGACAGTAAGATAAATATAACTTAACACAAAATATGTGATAATTCTATAAATCAGTTAAAAACATGAAAGGCTCAATTTTAAATGAATCTGTCTAGCTAAAAATCTTAGAAAAAAAGATTTATTGACTTTAATTAATCTTAAGCTTCATATTATACACCAATGGTGAGATCTGTCTGCTAAAAAACACACTGTCACCTAAGGCTAAATTAATAGATTTTGTAAGAAAGGTATTGATTAATCCCAATAAATTCTCTAATTATTAGACCACATCTAACATATTGCAGTTAGTCTTCTATAAAGGAGAACACTGAAAAACACAATGTATCAAAAAATATGTGGCACAGTTGGAGACGGATTTGAAGCTATGTCACACTACAGTCCAGGAATCACAGAGTCAGACATGATTGAGCGATTATCTTTCAACCAGTATTTATTGACACCCAGTGGCAAGCACTGTGTTTAAGCATTAAACAGATAAAAAGTAAATGAATCTTTTATCCCTTTGTTAATGGAATTTAAAGTCAAGAGGAGGAGTTCAGTTCAGTTCAGTCGCTCAATCATGTCTGACTCTTTGTGAACCCATGAACTGCAGCACACCAGGCCTCCCTGTCCATCACCAACTCCCAGAGTCCACTCAAACCCATGTCCATTGGTCAGTGATGCCATCCAACCATTATCCTCTGTCTTTGCCTTCTCCTCCTGCCCTCAGTCTTTCCCAGCATCAAGGCCTTTTCAAATAAGTCAGCTCTTTGCATCAGGTGGCCAAAGTATTGGAGTTTCACCTTCAACATCAGTCCTTCCAATGAACACCCAGGACTGATTTCCTTTAGGATGGACTGGTTGGATCTCCTTGCAGTCCAAGGAACTCTCAAGAGTCTTCTCCAACACCACAGTTCAAAGCATCAATTCTTCAGCGCTCAGCTTTCTTCACAGTCCAACTCTCACATATATACATGACCACTGGAAAAAACATAGCCTTGACTAGACAGATCTTTGTTGGCAAAGTAATGTCTCTGCTTTTTAATATGCTATCTAGGTTGATCATAACTTTCCTTCCAAGGAGTAAGCATCTTTTAATTTCATGGCCTTAATCACCATCTGCAGTGATTTTGGAGCCCCCCAAAATAAAGTCTGACTCTGTTTCCCCATCTATTTGCCATGAAGTGATTTGACCAGATCCCATGATCTTAGTTTTCTGAATGTTGAGCTACAAGCCAACTCTCCCCTTTCAATTTCAGCCAGAGACTCTTTTGTTCTTCTTCACTTTCTGCCATAAGGGTGGTGTCATCTGCATATCTGAGCTTATTGATATTTCTCCCAGCAATCTTGATTCCAGCTTGTGCTTCTTCCAGCCCAGCATTTCTCATGATGTACTCTGCATAGAAGTTAAATAAGCAGGGTGACAATATACAGCCTTGATGTACTCCTTTCCAAATTTGGAACCAATCTGTTGTTCCATGTCAGTTCTAACTGTTGCTTCCTGACTTGCATACAGGTATCTCAAGAGGCAGGTCAGGTGGTCTGGTATTTCCATCTCTTGAAGAATTTTCCACAGTTTATTGTGATCCACACAGTCAAAGGCTTTGACATTGTCAATAAAGCAGAAATAGATGTTTTTCTGGAACTCTCTTGCTTTTTTGATGACCCAGAGGATGTTGGCAATTTGATCTCTGGTTCCTCTGCCTTGTCTAAAACCAGCTTGAACATCTGCAAGTTCATGGTTCACATATTGCTGAAGCCTGGCTTGGATAATTTTAAACATCACTTTACTAGCATGTGAGATGAGTGCAATTGTGTGGTAGTTTGAGCATTCTTTGGCATTTCCTTTCTTTGGGATCGGAATGAAAACTGACCTTTTGCAGTCCTGTGGCTACTGCTGAGTTTTCGAAATTTGCTGGCATATTGAGTGCAGCACTTTCACAGCATCATCTTTCAGGATTTGAAATAGGTCAACTGGAATTCCATCACCTCCACTAGCTTTGTTCGTAGTGATGCTTTCTAAAGCCCACTTGACTTCATCATTCCTGGATGTCTGGCTCTAGGTGAGTGTGAGTGATCACATCATCGTGATTAACGGGGTCGTGAATATCTTTTTTGTACAGTTCTTCTTTGTATTCTTGCCACC
This sequence comes from Oryx dammah, assembly GCF_014754425.2. NCBI lineage: Eukaryota > Metazoa > Chordata > Mammalia > Artiodactyla > Bovidae > Oryx > Oryx dammah. The sequence goes on along the minus strand of NW_024070212.1, from coordinate 61,132,224 downwards.
TCTTCTTAATATCGTCTGCTTCTGCTAGGTCCATACCGTTTCTGACCTTTATTGAGCACATTTTTGTATGAAATGTTCTCTTGGTATCTCTGATTTTCTTGAAGAGATCTATATTCTTTCCCATTGTATTGTTTTCCTCTATTTCTTTGCACTGTATGCTGAGGAAGGCTTTCTTATCTTTCCTTGCTATTCTTTGAAACTCTGCATTCAAATGGGTATATCTTTCCTTTTCTCCTTTGCTTTTCACTTGGCTTCTTTTCTCAGCTATTTGCAAGGCCTCCTCAGACAGCCATTTTGCTTTTTTTGCATTTCTTTTTCTTGGAGATGGTCTTGACTCCTGTCTCCTGTACAATGTTCCAAACCTCCATCCATAGTTCATCAGTCACTGTCTCAGATCTACAATAGGCTGGCTCCCCTTCTTCTAACACTGTTATTTCTAATTTATTTATGTGCTCTAATCACCTGTTCCTCAGTTTTTAAATTTTATTAAGCTCTTTTTCACTTTAGGCACCTTGAGTATGAGACTTTGCAATAAATACTAAGAAAGGATCGAAAATACTACAATAAAAAATAAACTGATTTGATATCATTGGGATGGAATATACTGTCAAGGGATGCTTTTTGAAAAATGAGCATTTAAATCAAATAAAGGGGGAGGGCATGCTTTATTCCAAGCTGTGATAATGGCAAATGCAAAGTCTCATACTCAACGTGCTTAAGGTGAAAAAGAGTTTAATAAAACTTAAAAACTGAGGAACAGGTGATTAGAGCACATAAATAAATTAGAAATAACAGTGTTAGAAGAAAATGAAGCCAGACTGTTGTAGCCCCTTTGGAGTAACATTAAGGCTTCTATCCTAAGTTCCAGGAGAAACTATGGAAGAATTTAAGCACAGAGTAAGGCCAAGGAGATTTGCTTTTTACAAAGATCTCTCTGACTTTGTTTGGATCATATACTGGAAAGGAGTTAGATGCGGTGGGGGATCGACTTCAGAGGCAATTGCAGTAGAAGAGGCAAGAGATGGTGGTGCTAGTTATAAAAAGAACCCTCCTGCCACTGCGGGAGTCTTAAGAGATGTGGGTTGGATCCCTGGATTAGGAAGAACCCCTGGAAGAGGTCATGGCAACCCACTCCAGTACTCTTGCCTGGAGAATCAATGGAAAGAAGAGCCAGAAGGGCTGTAGATAATGTTGCAAATAATGTTGCAAATTGTCAGACATAACAGAAGCAACTTAGCTGCACACCTGCAGGCAAGAAATAAAGGTTATTTGACCTCATGTGGAGAAGGCAATGGCACCCCACTCCAGTACTCTTGCCTGGAAAATCCCATGGATGGAGGAGCCTGGAAGGCTGCAGTCCATGGGGTCGCTGAGGGTCGGACACGACTGAGCGACTTCACTTTCATTTTTCACTTTCATGCATTGGAGAAGGAAATGGCAACCCACTCCAGTGTTCTTGCCTGGGGACGGAGGAGCCTGGTGGGCTGCCGTCTATGGGGTCACACAGAGTCGGACACAACTGAAGCGACTTAGCAGCAGCAGGAGAAGGTAGAGACTGAATAAAAGAGAGGTTCAAAGGCATTTAGGAGGAAATATCAAGAGAAATTGATGATGGGTTGAATGCGCTTTTAGAAAATGAAATATGGTGCCAAGCAAGACCCCCATTTTCTGGTATAACTAGATGAATTATTGAGAATGAGCTGGAGAAAGTTTAAAGCAAAAGTTCAAATGCCTTGCTTTGGCCACAAAAAGTTTGAGAGGTAGAATCAATTGTTTAAACAATAGTAAAAACTACAAAAACTGTACAGAGAATTTTTATATCATTTGGGTGAATATGTGGTGAATTTCAGATGGAAGTGAGCACAGATTTGTTTTGTTTTCTTCAAAAGAATCGATCCCTAACCACAATGTCAAATTTACCAGAAGGTCAATTTCAACTCAGTCCACAAAAGAACTCTTCTGCAGGAACTAGACTATCCAAAAAAAAAAAAAGAAGAAGATGAAGAGGACGATTGCCTTAGAAGGGAAAAGTGAAAGTGAAAGTGAAGTTGCTCAGTCCTGTCGGACTCTGCGACCCCGTGGACTGAAGCCCACCAGGCTCCTCCGTCCATGGGATTCTCCAGGCAAGAATACTGGAGTGTGTTGCCACATAGTGATATTAGCAGAGATCAAAGTCTCAGAAGATATTTAAGATTTTTTTTTTTTTAAGATCTCTGCACTTTTTGGAAGAATGGACCGGTCTTTTTCAATACTATTGTGTTTAGTTCCACATATCAAGTTTTAATCCTTGAGAAGAAATCAAAGAAGATTTTCACTTAGGTCACCACATGTGTTTGGTAAACCATTTAATTGCTAGGTCACATGGCGCCTCTGTACCAGGATGTCTATTGATCACTTCAAGCAACTATTGGTTGTACACTGAAATGTTCACTCCCCCTCTTGAGTTAGCAGAGGTCAACATCATACCAGAATTGGGTTACAGAGGTTAGAAGCTGAGAGTTCTCTTCCATCATATCTAAACTCTCCTTTTACAAATGTCACTAATTTATTATGGCTTTCTTTCTTGCTGTGCTTAAACTTAGCCTCAAGCATCCTTCTCCACCCAGCACTTCCAGAAAATCGATACTCACTGATTGGCATTGTCATTTAAGATGATATTCAACCCAGTTGTCATGAGTGCTCAACCCCATGACGCACAGCTCCTAAGGGTGTCTACCCTCACAGACTCCACAGGGGATAGAAAGCTGTGGTGATTTCTCCTAAGCACACGCAGAGCATCTTGCTGAGAATTAATACCACTTGCCAGCCAAAGCAATCTTTTTTTCTTCCCCTTGATAGTGATTCTTTTTTTTTTTTTTTTAACCCTGCAAAAGCTTTGTGTATTAGAGATTCTGCAGTGTGGTCTATATAAATATATGTAGCGGGGAGGAACACTATGTCCTTAAATTTGGCATGTTGTCTTGATGTGTGATCCCACCATAAATGGAGAGTGGGGAAAATAATTGGCCACATAGCCAGGAATTTCATGGTAGACCTGTATGTAATAAGAGCCAAAGATTTGAGGCAAAACATCTCAGTCCTTAGAGGGAACAAAACGTTTGTTTTTCTTTTTCACAGATTTGAGTCTTCCATAATAATCGTTAGCTTTGTGATTCTGGTTCAGGGATAGTAACTATCACATTAGAGTTCAATTTTAATAAGACAGTCTGTTAAGACAAGGGCACTGACTGATTAATAACTTGGTTCAAGTAGACTCATTCGGTCTCAGGAATAAGTGCTCTGTCTAGTTGATAAATTTCCACACTAAACACAAACATTGTTATTTGTCATATACTAACTGTTTTAATGGGCCATTCTTCATGATCTTTAACAACTATCAATTGCTCTCTAGGACTCAGATGTCACACTGCAATTCAACTATGTTCAAAGAATCTAAGTAAATGACAATACAAAAGAATTAGAAAAATTAGTTTTCTCTAGGGTCAGAAATATATTAAGCACATTAACAAAGATGTGAACAAAAAGCAGTGAATAAGGGCTGTTATTTTTCTCCACAGCAGAAATATAGCAATCAATCCAGACAGTTATATCTTCAGATCCTCAGGTTTTAATAAAGGTAAGTCTAAGAACTCTATTTAGACTTTCAGACCATTGCATCCTGAACCATCAGAAATAATCAGATATGCTTTAAATCAGCTGGGAGATAAACTGATCGATTCCATTCTTGTAAAACATAAACTCTAAAGGTAGCTTAATTTTCACTTTCATCATTTGTGATTATTTTTCCAGTTTCTTCTTGCCTAAAAAACTACATCAGACTCAGATTTCCCTTCAGCAGACTGGCAGGCCTAGGCTACTCAATACAAATAAAACCCAAAATGCTTCGAAAGAAAATAAGTTGTTTTTTAAAGAGGTTCAGGGCAAACACTTATGTCCTAAGAGTACAAAGGGATATGCTTACTCTTTATCAGATAGTGTCTGGCGGCAGCAGTAGCACATCGATGTTTTATGCATTTCATATATAATGCTCCATGTGATTATAAAATCCAGACTGTAGAGCTGAATTAAGTTTGCTGAGAATGGAAGGGGGCGGGAGGATGAACATGTACTATTGAGAAAAATCATCCTATTCCTTTATCTTCTAGGAGATCTATGGAAGCCTTTCTTTAGGAAAGTGCTCAAAGACAGATCAAATGTGATAATAAAGGTTCACTATCTGAACAGGTCTGCCCTAGAAATAGTGCTTTGGAAATTTGAGGTGGAAAAGAAAGGCAGTCTGTGCCAGAAACTGATTAAATTTCAGTCATCTATCCAAAGAAGTCCCTGGTTGCTTGTAAAATGCTCCATATAATTACAGTAACTTCAGATTTTAAAGGAATTTACACAGTAGCCTTTATCACGGGACTGTCTTTGTGGGTGCATTTCTACTTTAAAATCAATATCCCTAAAATAAACTTTAATAAGATTTATTAATTTTATCTGTGTGGACCTTTTAAAAGTCAATATCAAATATCTTTCTCCAGATTCTTCTTGGCATTTGAAGAAGCTTAGATATAATCAAATGTCATGCCCTCTGTATGTTAAATGATCATTGTTCTATGACTTAGCTCATGTATACAACTTAGCCCAGTTTTAAACTTTGAAAGAGTTGTGAATCGATACAAAGACTGTTTAAAATGTATGGGTCATCCTGATACATGCACTCAGTACTGTGGACAAGGGCCATTAGTTGCTTCTTGAGCTATTATCTTGCTCAGAGTTAGATTTGAATAACCCAGGGAAGCAGTTTGACAGTCCCCAGCTGACCCTGCACCATAGTTGCTAAAATTACTTTTTGGAAACAAACTACAAGCTCTATAAAACACACACACACAGAAACACAGATTTGAGAAAGTTGTGTCCCAAAGAAGAACAAGACTACTGCTTTTCACTGAAAGTAGAGCAAGGAGCATTTATATGAAACCATAGATTTCCAACCTTTTCCTTTTCAGAACAGACTCAGCACCAACATATCCTCACAATAAAATTTAGAGGGGAAGACCCTCTAACGTAGTCATATAATGACTATATTAGGTGGCTATAATTTTAATCCAAAAAAAGGGCAGATTGAAATTTTTCCCTAGAGGGAGTCAGAACTCAAATGTTAAGATCTTCCTTGATGCCAGAAAAATTCTAGCAGTAAAGCACAAAGGAATTATCAAATTTTGTTATCCCCTGAAAATGAAACCTGTTTTAGTCTTAAATTTAGGGCCTTTGTAAACATAAAAGTCAAATCAACCTCTAATCCCCAGGGAAAGGTAAAAATTAATCCTCATAACTAGATTGGAAGCTTACTGAAAGCAATTAGTAAGTCTCCCTTTATCCTGTCTCTACTTCCTCCTCATGGTGTGTTTGTTGTTATTGTTCAGTTGCTAGGTTGTGTCCAACTCCTTGAGACCCCATAAACTGCAGCATGCAAGGCTCCCCTGCCCTTCACTATCTCCTGGAGTTTGCTCAGACTCATTTGCATTGAGTCAGTGATGTCATTCAACCATCTCATCTTGTGTCTTCCCCTTCTCTTCATAATGTATAGTTTCCTAAACTGTAATTTCTATGTAAAAATGCTTCTGTACTATCCTGGAAAACCTATTGTAAAATGAATTCATAATATTGAAAATGTGCTGGTTAGGCATACATTAAAAATATAATTTAGTAGTTAGTAAAGGTAAGCATCATATCTATCCACTTGGATAAAGTTGAGGGAACAATATTCTAATACTTTAACATGGCTGACTACCCAGGTATAAGAATCACCTCTAATCCAATATCTGTATCCACCCAATATAACGTCCCTCACACACCCACACTATTAAACACTGCATTGACTCAAATTATCAAAAAGCCCAGATGTACTTAATTATCATTTTCCATTTCTTCCCCTTACCTGCACTATTTAAATAAAGCTTAAATTTTCTTTGGTATTTGTTAGTAAAGAATATTTTACATGATCTATAGAGAATCAGGGCTTCCCTGGTGGCTCAGAGGTTAAAGCGTCTGCCTGCAATGTGGGAGACCTGGGTTCGATCCCTGGGTCGGGAAGATCCCCTGGAGAAGGAAATGGCAACCCACTCCAGTATTCTTGCCTGGAGAATCCCATGGATGGAGGAGCCTGGTAGGTTACAGTCCACGGGGTCACAAAGAGTCAGACATGACTGAGCGACTTCACTACCACCACAGAGAATCTGTATTAGGATACGATTTGATTGCTTATAGTGTAAAACCAGCAGCAGCAGTGTAAAACCCAGTTAGCAAAGACTTAAAGTAGTTAATATCTTTTTTCATGCAACAGAAGTCTACAAGTAGTCTGCCCTGGAGTAGAATGGCAGCAGCATAGTCAGTCATCCATGGGGATCCTGCTGTCTTTTTGCTCTGCCACCTGAATGTTGGGCTCTCTTCTTTAAGTTTGCCTTATGTTTTCAAGATAGCACAAATGCATTCTTTTTCTAAGTACTAGAGAAGGAAAGAAAAGGGCCTGTAGAATCATCCTATTGTTTTCTTCCCAGAACACCTCCACCACCGCCACCACCACACACCAAAAGATTCATATTTATATCTCCTATTTTGAAGAGGTTGATAGATCATTTGTAGACAGACATATCACTAATGTAGGGATCATGTTACTTAGGAAGAGGAGGAGACTCTATATTAGATAGGCAGTTAATAGTCTCTGTTATACAATCTTTGAATTTGCTCCTTAAATATGCTTCCAAGGTGCTTTATTCAGAGGACCTCTAACCTCAAATTTAATGCAAAATACTTCTCCAAATGTAGGTGCAGATTCTGTTAGTAGAGATTGTTTAGCCTCATATGCCTGCTTGAGCACCATCATATTTTAGAAGTGAAAGTTCTAAATATAAGCTGCAACTTTAAAATAATTTGATTTAATAAAACCTGTCCAAACCCCCTACTGTTTTTTAGGTGCCAATTTATTTTTCACTTGGAAACTTTGAGGTGATAGGTGTTTGTGGTTTAAGCAATTGTTATTTTCCAAGCTTAAGAGAATCAAAGAGAAAACTTGTTAGTTTCACACTATAAAATGTTCCTATTCTCTTTCGCCTGAGACATTGTGGTTACCAGCACATTATTATCTTGCTCTAGAAATGGTGATCTTTACAGGTTAATTGCTACCTGACACCTGTGCTAGTGCAAATTCTCTTGCTTTTCGTGTTTCTGATGATCAGTTTTTCATTTGGGTTGAAGTAAAATAGAAAATTGTCATTATGATTAAATTGCTCTTAAATAGATGACTGTTTTTCCTCATCCAAGAAGCTTCTTAGTTCCTAGCTGGCATTTGCCATAAGCTAATAAACTAGAAAATCACAAGATTAAAGAGTATTAAGATATGAATTTTTCTGACCATGTTTAGCATCTCATCATCATGATGAGGATGACCAAAGATATCTGAAATATGATGATGTTTTACAGAAAAATAGGGTCAGAAGATAATCTCCAATACTAACCCCAGAGGGATTAATCCAAACAGATTACATAAACTGTCACATGTCACTGAATAAAACGCATGTGATACACTGCCTGGTTCATGACATCTATAGGTCAGTATGGAAAAAAAAGAGAGGTCATACATTTTTATTTTAACAAGTGTGCACTTTTCCTTGGAAAATATTCTACTGTAGGGGAACAGAGACTTCAACGCTAATTTATCTAATTTCAATACAAAAATGTTTAAGGTATTTTCCTTGATCAGAATTAAAGTACATTTCAGGAGTCAGTTATCTAGAGAATTTAGATATCCTTAAGTCAGAAACTATTATTTCAAAACTGGGATATCTTTAAAATGTAGTCAAATTAATGAATCTTTCCTATTTTACCATGCTATTATCATCTAAACACAAAAATGCTGTTAACACTTGGCGTACCTGATCATCATCTCTACCGGCTCCCCACAGATGTATCAGTCAACAACAAATGTATTCTAATCATGTCCTGGAAAGAGCTCTTTCACACTTTTGAAGGGTGACATCTGCACCTTGTAGAAGTGCAAAATAGTGCTTAGTGTCTGCATTGTTGGTACCTGCGATGTGCATTCAAGAAAACATGTAAAGTTACTCAGATGATGTTTTTGAGGAACTTGGAACACATATTACTAATTGTTGATACTAACATTTTAAAGTGTAACAATAGATTAATTTGGTTGATGAGTATACACATTACAGACTCATAAATTTCATGAGTGCTGGAACCGTGTCTTAAACTTTTTTTCAAGTACCATAGCACCTGGCACAGTGCCTGGTAACTTGTAGGCTCTCAATGAATATGTGATTATAATGAGTATTTTACTTTACATCTGAATCAAACCAAAGCATCATTTGAAAAAGGGAGGATTTTTGACATTTAGATCTCTTTACTTTCTGTATATTCATACCTCATATAATTTCTTAAAAAAAAACAGCAAATAATTTGGAACTGCCTTGAATAATAAAAATATGCAGGAATAATAAAGACAATAGACCTTAAAGAGATAATTCACTTTTGCAAGTAAAATGGATGGTTCTGGAATTAATTCGTGCCATCTAGTTAGGCTCTGAAATAATGATTAGGTAAATTTTGACACTAAAAAAAAATATTTTGGACCATGATATCCATACAGAAGAAATATGGACAGTAATATATCAACTCACAGGCATGATAGCAAAATGAATAAGTGCTTGTCTTTTTCACCCTTCATGTTATATTTATTTTCCCCAAATAATTATTAGCTTTATATAAATAATATACTTTATTCCCTTGCTAGAGGAAAATGATGTCTGACATTAAGGAAAGGTCAGGTATCATGAATGGGAAGCCACAATGTGCATTGCCTTTAAGGATTATTGAATTAAGAGGTATATATATTTGACAAAGTATAGAAATCAAATAGCTGCCATGTTAGCAGTGCCCTTTTACATGCCATAGATTTATTGACATTTACTAAATACAAAAAAAAATTGAAACTGTGAGTGCTTAGTATGCATTATGATGAAAAACTTAATATCACGTCCCTGAAGATTATATGAGAACATTTGAACTAAGGTAAACTCATCAATTGATTGGATATCAGATTGGAATATAAGTTAATCAGGGTATTTAACTTTAAAAAATATACACAAAAAAAAATAGTTAAGTTACTTATGTCAGTTAAATTATATCTGTTTACCTCCTGCAAGTTAAATTCACAGGACACCCACATGCACAGAGCAACACATATTTGCCATGGGCTCACGTCCTACTTAATACTTTGGAGCAACAAATGAATTCTTCTGTTCGCAAGGGTGCTTATTGCTATAGGCTTTCCTGGTGGCTCAGCTGATAAAGAATCTGCCTGCAATGCTAGAGACCTGGGTTCGATCCCCAGCTTGAGAAGATCCCCTGGAGAAGGGAAAGGCTACCTACCCACTCTAGTAATCAGCTTATTTCTATAAACGCCATGGTATACGTTGCCAGCTGAAATGAGAAGAAAACAATTGTCCAACTTCATACCTTTCATTTGTGCAAAATCACAACGAACATTTTTATATTTAGAACTAAGATAACAGAAGTCAAAGTCAATATATGGGTTCAAGGTTCTAGAATACTTGCTCTTACAACCTGATTTTTTTTTTTTCCTGTTAGACAACACAATTTCTGCCCTCAATTCTACAGTTTCCCATTTTACTATCAGTATATTTAAACAGTAAAAGAAACACTTTTTGCAGAGCCTGGGGTGGCGGGGGGAATATAACAATCTTTATAGAGTCTGCATAGTCTTTCATATGCCAATCAAGTTGAGTATCTTATACTGTCAAAGCAATTTTTATTCATTTGATTTAGTGATATCCACGTCCTAAGAATTAAAGAAATGTTCAATTCAAAGCTCCTCATGGAAAGAAAATTTATTCCCAAATAAGGCTGTTATTTTCCACTACCTGAATGATGAATATTAGGCTTCTTTGAGAAAATATATGTTTAAATGTATGTATATTTAAATGATAATACTTGATATGAAATCAAAGCAAATATCCTGAACATAATTGTCTTTGCCTTATTTTGCTTAGTAATATAATACATCAAAGGAAGAAAGTTGGTTTTGAAAGAGGTAGAGAGGTGGATTTTTATGTGAAATTTGAGTTTAAGAGTTTTTGTTTTAATCTGTAAATTTTTAAAGTCATATGTTTGTCTCTAGTTTTGATTTTTTTTCTCAGAGAAATATGAATCATTATAGGATTGTAATATTTCACAATGTCGTGATTTCAGAGTTCATACACTGGAAAGAATAGCTGTCTGAGAATTAAGAAACTAGTTTCTGAAATGAACTCTACCATCATCCAGCTGTATAGCTTTGGGCAAGACACAAAACCCCTCTAGACCTCATAGTCATTGCCACTTGATGTTGTAAATGGAGGATATTGGAATATATCATTTAAAAGCATTTATTATCTTAGAGCTTTGCTTGGCATCTACTAACGACAGAGAGAACTCAAAGAGAGGTAACCTAAATACAGTTTTATTTACTGATCAGGTCTCCTATCCTGAATCTGCTCTTCTACGTATAGAAAGTAGATTGAAAAAATGGAGAAATACTAGAAAGTTTGTTTTTTGTCTGCTTCCTTCTTGTAGCCTAAACCAGCATCAGGCCAAAGGACCCCCCTCTTTAGCTGCCTTTACTCTGGGGACCTCTCTCACTGTCTCAGCCTTGAGATATAAGATGTCACCTCCCACAGCCCCCCCTCAAAAGGTGTCATTTTCCATCCTAATGGAAAGTGATAGACAAGATACTGTTCTGCGGTAGTCCATCCCTTTGGGACATTTTGACTCTGAAACCTATCAGGAATTTTTCCTGTCTACTTTGTTTCCCAGAGCCCCATTTGCGTAATTTAAGCTGAGATAAGAATTTTTCAAAGGTGTATTTGAGCATTACAAAATTAGAGGAGAATTATTTAATACAGAATAATTTAGAATCAGCCTGTGTCCTTGTTTGAGCTCTTCCATTTATCGCCTGTGCAACTGAGCAAGTTAGTTGATTTCACTAAGCCTCACACTGCCCACTTGTGAACTGCCATTCTCAGGAGGACCTTCCTCCCAGGATTTTCTGTAGCATCTCTGGGCTTTAACCTCATGTTGCATTGACTCCATAATTCATGCTCTTTAACATTACGCCGCTTGCTACTATACCCACCTACTGTGGCACCCTTCCTCCCAGTTTCAATAAAATTATTATCTCTTTGACTTATTTGATACTTCCTAGAGCAACACACAGGGAACAAGTGAAACAGAACATTTTTCTTTAAGCAGATGAAAATATAATCTAGGTTTGACATATACATGGTGCCAAAAGAAGTATTAGGTAATTTTCATGCCTTCAAGACCACCCACCATAGCACCTTACCCAATGTAGACATGTAATATATGTGTGGCCAGTGAATAAAGTCTTTACTTACTTGTTACCTTGCAAGTCACATGCCAAGGGGACCTAATTACTGGCCTTAACTTCTTTCTTAACCACAACTACTTGCAAGGATCACTGAGATGTGAGGAAAATTGGCTAGTCATGAGGTCAGGAATGCATAGACTTGGAAAAGATATGGCTTTCCAGTGCTCATTTATGTATCATTCCTTTATTCATGTAATAAATATCTACTGTGATATGATTACAGGACAGTGAATGACACTTTGCTCTTATACACATTCATGTTAGGGAAGACATTCAATAAACAAGGAAACAAATGAGCCTGTTAATATTGGATAGTAAGTGCTTGGAAGACAGTTTCTAAAGGGTAGTATGATAGATAGTGACCAGGTGGGGGCTACTTCTGGTGACCAAGAGGTTCTCCATGTGGAGGTAACTTTAAGCTGAAGTCTCAGTGACAAAGACAAACAGACACAGGGTGATCGCAGGTAAGAACATACTATTCAGAGGAACAGCAGCAGAAAAAAAAACACTTAGAAAACAGATTGTCCACGTTGCTGGGGCTCACTGATCCAGGGAGGACATGTGATCAGATGAGATCAGAGAATCGGGCAGGGCCAGACCTGTTCAACAGAGGAGTAGGGAGAGAAAAGAGGAGAAGTCAGTCTGACAAAGTGGCCAAAGCCACATTTGAGCATATGTGGCTTCAAATCTCTGCTGAGTACCTTGCTACGTGTGAGACCTTGTGCAAGTCACTAAACTTCTCGGAACTTCAGTTCTGGTCAGAAGAATGCAAGTAAGAATAACTGTTCCTTCCAAGTCTGGTGAGTGTTGAATGAAAAAGTGAATGCAAAGATTCTAACTCAGCACCTCTCATAAAGTAAAGCCAACAATTATATTAATATATCATTGTAATTCTTAGTGTGATGATGTAGAAATGGTGTCACAGTTTGGATAGTGGTAGCAGTTACCTTAAATTGTCTCTTTTTCAGTCTAAGATACCTTGTACTGAAGTAAAGTAAAATTTATATGACAATCAAACTACAGCATGATTTCACTATCCCTACTTATGCACAAAACCATGAAAAATAAATCCTTGATACTGGATTCCAGTCACTAGAAGGATACTTGATATATTATTAGAAACCCCCATCCAATTTTGCCTAGAAATGAGTTTGCTTATTATTGCAGTCTTCAGATCCAATTTTCATGATAGGATTGAAGGAGCAGCAGGTAGGATATTTTCCCCAATATTCACATATGTTTAATAGCATGGGCTCTGAAGCCAGCCATTCTGGGTTTGGATCTGGCCCCACCACTTGTCGGCATGATCCTGTTCACCCTCCCTGTGTCTTGGTTTCCTCATCTCTACAAACAATAAGATCTTAGCAATCTCATAGATGTTAATTAGATAATGCACATAAGCTACTTATTACAATTTTGAACATAAATTCTCAAAATAGGTATTATTAACTATTGTTATGACCAACCAGCCTGTCTTTCTGCAATGTAAGTTTTATTCTTTTTAAATACTTTTCTAATTTTAGGATGAAAGGTTAGAAAATCATTTCCATGTTGCAACTTCCCCAGATATAACACAAATACTATTTCAGTTGCATCAAAGAAATACCAATTTTAAATTGTGATCTTCTGGTCAATAAACTAAATTACATAAGTATATTTGTTCTCCAAAGGCCTTAATAAATAAAACAAACACAAAATATAAAAGTAGTTTGTTAATATTTAAATGGGGCTGTCAATTGATATTAGGATTTCAGGTGATTTTTTACAGTATTCTTTTTTTTTTAATATGGCCTATTAACACACTTATTTTCCCAGAATTGGCACTTGTAAAAAATGGTTACTCACCTCTGCCTGAAGTCATTATCACACATTGATTATCAGTCAGTACCTTAGAGGGATTGGTTGCCAGTCAGACAGTAAGAATTCTCACAGGATAGATGTGTGGAAGACAGTGGAAGCTGAGGGGCAGGGGAAAGTGTTTAAGGAAAAAGGAAAAGAAAGACGTCTATGGTGATGATTAAAGGAAGTGAGGTATGTCAAGGGCTTAGCATATTCCTTGGCTCACGGTGCATTCTGTTACCTCTGATGAGCCTTCCTCACCTGAGACTAACCATCACAAATTCATCGTTTTAGAAATGAAGAGATTAAATCATTTGCCCAAGGTCGCAATATGGAAGAGCCAAAACATGAAACCAAGTTGATTTGAATCCAAAGTCTGATGAATACGGTGATAACAATAAGATATGTTTTCTTAAGCCGTTACATATGCTTTTGCTTTTCTAAAAACAACTTTTCCTCCCCTGGAAAGAGTTCATAGACATCGCATGTGTCATTCTAGCACTCTGGTTTCTCTCACAGAATACCACTCAGTGTAAACTGGAGGAGACCAAGTTATCCTTGGGTTTCTATAGCTGCTAATCTTCGTTCATCACCAAGTTATTCCACTGTCCAGATCTACTTTTTTTTTTTTTTTTAAGATCTCTGTTAGTCTACAGAATATGGTAGAAAACAAACAAATAAAAGTTGCTAGCAAGAGTTACCATATATTTTCTACTCTAGAGATTTCTTTTGGTCAAAGTGATTCTTAAGACATTCAGTTCAGTTCAGTTCATTTCAGTTGCTCAGTCATGTCCGACTCTTTGCGACCCCATGAACCACATCACAGCACATCGGACTGTATCAAATGGTCAGTCTGTCATCTGAGATTCCATTATCTGTATTATGAATTGTGTGAGTTTGCTAAAGTTTTCAGTCACATAATTTATAAATGTATATCCAAATAGGGCCAGAGTTCTTAGGTGTGTGAAATGCTAATTTCAAATTTCAGTTCTTGTTTCCAATATACTTCTTTAAATAGAAAAAATAATGTCCACATTTATTGATATGATTACTTTAGAAATTGTCTACTCTGGAAGTGATTTTGAGTTACTACACTTAACATTCCTCTTAGCATAATGTTTTCCTGGTGTCTAGTCTGGACTAGGCACTAGCGTACTAACTGATAATAAAGGATCAAAGCTATGAGTTCACAGTGATTAAAACTTAAATAACTAAAAAAGGTCAAAGAATGCTCAGGGATCTAAGAAGCTCCTTCACAACTGTAGATGTTACTTTAGGCTAACTCTACCAGAAACCCGGAAATTTCATATAAATAGTTCGCAGTTTCATAGCATTTACTATGTCAGATAATGTCCTATGTAATTCTTCATTCTATCTATTGCAAATAATGGTATCTCTCTTATACAAATGAAAAAATTGAGGCACAGAGGGATTATGTCACTTGACTAAATTAAAATCATCTCTAAAAGGCAGAACAAAAAACTGAACCCTAACAGTCTGACTCCATTGCCCAACAAGCATGTGGTACAACTCTGTTTTTGACCTCTGGGTATTAAAATGCCCTCTACTTTCCTTTATTTTGAGAGTTTTACTCTTTTCTTATTCTCCCATCTCATTATACTATTCTAATGTGTGGAATGTTTTTTCCCGTGTTCTTTGTGGCACTAATTCCTACTCATCCTATAAAACTCAGCTCCTTGAATGTTTTTTTTAAATAATTTTTTTTAATTTATTTATGTTTGGCTGTGCTGAGTCTTCATTGCTGTGTGGACTTTTCTCTAGTTGTGGCAAGCAGGAGTTACTCTCTAGTTGCTGTGAAGGTGCTTCTCATTGCAGTGGCTTCTTTTGTTCTGGAGCACATGCACAGAGGGTGTGCAGGCTTTAGTAGTTCAGGCGTGTGGGCTCAGTAGATGCAGCTCTCAGGTGTTAGAGCATAAACTCAATGGTTGTGGTTCATAGGTGCAGTTGCTCCATGGCATATGGGATCTTCCCATATCAGAGATTGAACCTGTGTCTCCTGTATTAGCAGGAGGATTCTTTACCACAGAGTCACCATGGAAGCCACCCTCCTTGAATCTTTAGTCTAATTTGGATACACTCTCTTCAGTGTTCCCAATTTCTATAGTTTATATGTATGTGCATATAATAAGTAGTATTTATTAATCATTAATGTATGCCAAGCATTAATGCCTTTTGATGGATTATTTTGTTCCATCTTTGCAGAAACCCTATAGATAAGTCATTCTATTTCACAGAAAGAATACTGCAGCATAAGTCAGCAGAAGACCCAACTACCCCTCCAACTCTGAGCCCATCCTCTGCAGATTTGGCTCTGCTCAGAACAGGGAAGATGTTGACTGGCTTCAGGCACAGTTGACTAAGCAGCAAACATTCCTAATAGCAATAATTAAGGACTTCAAGACTGAAATGAGTTAATTAGTGGTAACTGAGAGAGCCAAGATTCAAACTCAGCCAATCTGATTCCAAATACCTTGTTCTTAATCACCATATCCATATACTATTGTATTATAAACATAACACTTGTATTTTTCTCTCATCTTTACTACAAGAAACTTAAAAGAGTCAGAGCCTCAGTTTCTACTGCAGTGACTAGCAAATAAATAGCTTGAAATTTTAATTTATGATTTTTCTTATTTGTTCTCTCCTTTTTCATCCCTTTAGTCCTTCACCTAATACTTATTTCATGATGTTTCCCAGACACCATGGTATTTATTTCATTGTGGTTCTCAGACCATTTCCAGTTCTTCCAACTCCAGGTGAGATCCACTGCTCTGGCTTTCGCTCCTACCTGTATATTCTCTGTTTCATAGTACAAAGTACCAGCACTGATATCTCCTGAAATTTGCTTTCTCCTTATCTTTGTAGACACTGATCTTTTTGTCTGAAATGCCTTTCTTTCCTTTCTCTGATTTGCAAAGTCCAAGTAATTCTTCTGATTCAACTTTGGGTTCATGTATTCTTTCCTGTGTACTGTCTTATCCGTATCTATATGAGAGCAAGACATGATTTGCATCATGTTACCATTACACTTACCTTTATCTTTCCCCCCAGCAGACTATCAGAAAGAGCTACAGTATGTTCATTTCAGTATTCCAACGCTGGTAAGAGTGTATGACAATAAATTGCTCAAAAAATCATTTAGCAAATGAATAAATGAGAAACCTGAAGAAAATATTTTTAATAATACTATATTTATAAGAAGATGCTATTTATTAAGAAGTTATGTGTTAGTGTTATGCCATGTCATAATGAAAAGTAATTTGAAGTCATTTTCACAAATATTATCTCTTATTTCAAAGTATAGATCTAATATAAGAAGCTTGATATTTTATTCTGCCTTTTTCATGCTTTTTCAATGTATTATAATTACTAATGGAAGGATGCATTAACCTTATCACTAATATCTAAGTTTCTGCCTTTTTGAATCCTTTACCCAACTTGTGCTTGCCCGGGGTCATGAGTCCACATCAATGCTTCTGGTACAGAAGTAATTTTTTTCTCTCTACCAGGGTAGCAGGGTCATCTGATTGGACTTTCCATGGTCCTGGCTGAATAGGAAGGAATTAAATTGCAGTGTCAAAGGAAATTACTCATTCTAAGAAGCATTCACATATTATCTATGGCCAAAACCATCTCTGACACTCATTTATGATTAAAATTAAAAGTAAGAAAGAAGAAGCAGTTTGGCAGTACTTCTATGACAATAAAAATGTGAGAACCAAATTAAATTGATGGTAAAAGTGTATGGCATGCCAGATAAGAAAATGGTTTGCTCAGTAGTGTTTTAGAGTTTAGAGGCATATCTAGGGACACAAGGAGAGGTTATGTGTGCTCTAGTGTGATGCTCCACACCAGCTTCATTCTAGAACAAATCTTATTTAAGTTGATGCCCGATAAATTCAAGTCAACCAGGCATCTCTCAAGGGAAGTCTTTTTTAAAGAGTAAAGATCTTTTCAAATGAAACCATAAAGGTCTTAAAGTAGATATCTTTTCTAAAATGAGCTCAGTCTTCATATTGTCCATAGCATATACCATTCTGCTTAATTTTATTTTTACCATCATTTCAATCATCTATTTGAAATATGTTTGCATTCTCTAAAGTAATGGGTGGCTACAATGTGTGGAGGAAAATATAATAAGTTTTTGATAATGCATCCTTTAAATAACATGGAACTGAGGTAAAATGCAATTTTTAAGACATTTCAAAATTATATAGCCTGGCTTAAAACTGGGCCGAATCTTATGCCTAAAGAAGAAATCAAATTAAACTGTTAGATTTAAAACGAAACTCAAATTGATTGTTAGGAGGAAAAATGTTTTTTTGAAAGGCCATGGAACTATTTTAGTTTCTGGAATAAATATAGCAGCAAAGATAGTTTACATGAGAAAAGCTTCCAGATTTATTTAAGAGATGTGTCATCTCTTTGGCCTCTTCACACAGGGCAGACAGAACAAAAATGATTTATTAGCTGGGCTATTTGCCTTGTAGAAAACTGTGATTTGTTTCTTACACAGGCCTATTTTTATGTTTTTATTTTATCTTCTGGCATTTAAATACTTAAGAGTCAGTTTCTCAACCTCGTGAACATTTATTTTCTCATTTAAAAGCAGGTTATTTTCAAATTTGAAGTAGCAGTTTACTATCTACTTTATTCGGGTTTTTAAGCCTTTAATGGAAGTGATACTTAATGTTACCTTCATATTGTAACACTATGAGATGATTTTGCATTTCCATAAGAATATGTTGGTGTAGCTTACTGAAGTTCTATACGCTTATGTGTCCGTTATGTACCCATCTGCTAAAACCTATCAATACAGAGAACAAGTACTAATAACGATAGTAAACGTTAGTAACTGTATTTTTTGGATCAACATTTGAACTAAAATAAATTCAAGTTTCAAGCTTGTGTGGTTTTTTTTGTTTGTTTTTTGTTTTTTTTGCTTTCAGTTCAGTTCGGTACAGTCCAATTGCTCAATCGTGTCTGACTCTTTACGACTCCATGAATCGCAGCACACCAGGCCTCTCTGTCCATCAGCAACTCCCAGAGTTCACTCAAACTCACGTCCATTGAGTCAGTGATGCCATCCAGCCATCTCATCTTCTGTCGTCCCCTTCTCCTCCTGCCCCCAATCCCTCCCAGCATCAGAGTCTTTTCCAATGAGTCAACCCTTCGCGTGAGGTGGCCAAAGTGTTGGAGTTTCAGCTTTAGCATCCTTCCTTCCAAAGAAATCCCAGGGCTGATCTCCTTCAGAATGGACTGGTTGGATCTCCTTGCAGTCCAAGGGACTCTCAAGAGTCTTCTCCAACACCACAGTTCAAACGCATCAATTCTTCAGTGCTCAGCCTTCTTCACAATCCAACTCTCACATCCATACATGACCACAGGAAAAACCATAGCCTTGACTAGACGGACCTTAGTCGGCAAAGTAATGTCTCTGCTTTTGAATATGCTATCTAGGTTGATCATAACTTTTCTTCCAAGGAGTAAGCGTCTTTTAATTTCATGGCTGCAGTCACCATCTGCAGTGATTTTGGAGCCCAAAAAAATAAAGTCTGACACTGTTTCCACTGTTTCCCCATCTATTTCCCATGGAGTGATGGGACTGGATGCCATGATCTTCGTTTTCTGAATGTTGAGCTTTAAGCCAACTTTTTCACTTTCCTCTTTTACTTTCATCAAGAGGCTTTTTAGGAAGTGTAAATTTCATGAAAACTAGTTATTTCCTGAGAAAAGAATAAGAGATGAGTAGTGGTGAATGTTGTTCAGGCAAATGGTTCAACTCAAGGACAGACCTTTCTGAATTAGCGACAGGTATGTTTCCTGGACGTCAAGCTTACAGAACAAAGATTCTTTTGGATCTAGCTATAGGGTTAAGGATTAGAATATATTGAGTATAGGTATTTAGGAATAGACAATAATTTAATAACAGCCAAAATTTTCTGCAAGAATTTTTTCCCTTTAGTAAAATCCTTATTATAAATACTCTAGTTAGTCTATCTTAAAATATTACTTAAATGAGCACATTTTAGATGTTATGTTAGGAACCCCTAATAATTACAACAAATACTGAAAAAGTAGTTACACTTGGATTGATCAAAGTAAATAAGATCTGTATTCCAATTTTATCACATGGCCCTTTATAACAATTTTTTGTTCATTTTATGATTATATTGGAAGAAATTGATTAGGCTTGCCTGAAATTGGCTATGCCACTAAATTATATCAACTATTGGAGGAGGACATGGCAACCCACTCCAGTATTCTTGCCTGGAGAATCCCAGGGATGGGGGAGCCTGGTGGACTGCCGTCTATGGAGTCGCACAGAGTCGGGCACAACTGAAGCAACTTAGCAGCAGCAGCAGCAGCATACCTTCACTGTGGTTCACAGATCAATTCACCATTTGGAAAAAGTTTTCCTATAGCAACTTGGATATAATTTTAATTCATTGATGTCAACGGAATTCAAAATACTTGGGTCAACCACTTGAGTAGGGTAAATAATATCAATAATCTAGCAAATTTTAACTCTCCATTTAGTAGCTTTAAAAAAAAATTGAGTTCTCAGTACATGC
Source organism: Oryx dammah (assembly GCF_014754425.2). Lineage (NCBI taxonomy): Eukaryota > Metazoa > Chordata > Mammalia > Artiodactyla > Bovidae > Oryx > Oryx dammah. The sequence continues at coordinate 61,112,343 of NW_024070212.1, read as the reverse complement.
ATTATGTTCTTTACATTTAGCATATTATTTTATCTTTATTACAGCCTACTGAAGCCAGTGTTGTCCCCCACCTTGTAAATGAAAAATCAAGGCTCACAAATGTTAGCTAGCTTTTCTTCTGACAGACAGCTAGTAAGTTATGGAAATTAAATTTGTACTCAGCTTCTGTTTGCAAACTCCAGGTATTACATCAGAGTTTTCCAAATTGTGCTCTGTGTTTTTCTAGAGATAAACTAAAAAGCAAGTTATCTTTTTTAATGAAACCTTTAATGTACATGTAAAGAAGATAGTAAGTGCACTTATATAATAATTATATTCATGTAATAATCTTCCTTTAAAATAAATTATTTGTTATATTTATAGATGTGTATAATAAAATATTTTTAAAAGCCAGTTAAGATTAACACAAAATTCAAAACCAGAGTTTCCTTATGTTTTAGCCAGCTAAGGCTGCTATAGCAAAATAGAATAGACTATGTAGCTTAAACAACAGAGTTCTATTTCTTACAGCTCTGGAGGTTGGAAAGTCAAAGATAAAGGGGCTGGCAGTTTTAATTCTTGGTAAGGGCCCTCTTCTTGGCTGCTACATGTCCACCTTCTCATGTATCTTCAAGTGTGGAGAGAGTACTCTCCAGTATCTTTCTTTACTTGTTAGAAACTAATCCCACTATGGAGGCTCCATTCTCATGACCTCATTTACAGCTAATTAGCTCTTAAAGGCCTCACTTCCTAATACCTGCACACTGAAAGTTAGGGCTTCACCATCTGAATTTTGAGGGTCTGAATGAACAAAAATCCAGTCCATAACAACTTAGGTAGGAAATAATTATGTGACAGCATAGGGGAGTAAAGCACAAGAAAATATAAATTGTTAATAATCTAGTTGTGGGGTAGATGTTTGGTGGTAGATTGACATGGATAGGGTCATTACAAAGAAAAATTTAAAAATAAATGAGGGTCATAGGTGAATCAACAATGAGGATAAGTCAAGAGTTACAATTTGTGATTTATGATTGATCCAATTTTGGGTGCCAAAGATATGGAAGTTTATAGGAGGCAGGAGAAAAAGAAAGAAAGGAACTTTGTCACATTGAGAAACCCAAATATTCAAATGAGGCACCATCTGATTCTCAAAAGGATGCTGTCCCATCCTCACATTTAAGCTTTGGAAGCATTTACCAAGTAATTTCCACATTAATTTCTGGACGATATTACATGTTTTATCTTATAACTTTAGTTAGTATTTTTGATTACTAATTTTTAGCCTATATTAATTATACAACATAAATTTTTCCCATGAATTTGTGATTGCTAGAACATTTTAAGCAAAAAAATTTGCATCTAAATCAAATAAGCAAAATTGGAACATTTCAAAATAAAAATCAGCAGTCTTTAGTCCTTAAAAATCATAAAGCAATTGTTATACATGAAACATATTTTTTAGCATCCTAATTCACTGTGCAGATCATGTAATTAGTGATTTTCTTTCCCTTAACACTCTGTACTCATATCAACAGCTATATGATGTTTGTAATCATTTTCTCATTTAAAAAAGATCATTTTTCCTTGCATATAAAATTTTCCCCAAAATGTGAAATTATCTTTTATTTTATCCTATAAGATCTGTTGTTTTATTTTTAAGAAAGAAAATGATTTAGCTTTTCACATTTTACTGAGATTTGGGGACTAATATAGTTTGTATGTGTATTAACCATTTAATTTCCTCATAACAAATTATCTCCAAACTTAGTGGCTTAAACCCAAAAAACATTTTTATCTCTCACAGTGTTTGTGGATCAGGAATCCAATAGTGGCTTAGCAAGATGGTTCTGACTCAGCGTCATCTCTCATGAGGTTGCAGTCAAGGTATCAGTAGGGTCAGCAGCATTGGTGAGCTGGAGCTGCCTCACATGTCTGACAGAGAGGATTCTTAAATTTTCAGGAATATTACAAAAGAAAGTGAAAGAAAGAAAGTGAAGTCTCTCAGTCATTTCTGACTCTTTGCAGCCCCATGGACACCAGGCTCCTCGGTCCATGGGATTTTCTAGGCAGGAGTATTGGAGTGGGTTGCCATTTCATTCTCCAGGGAATCTTCCCAACCCAGGGAACAAACCCAGGTCTCCCGCATTGTAGACAGACACTCTACCATCTGCACCACCAGGGAAGCCCTAAAAGTAAAAGTCGTGTCCAACTCTTTGCAACCCTATGGGCTATACGGCCCATGGAATTCCCCAGGCCAGAATACTGGAGTGGATAGCCTTTCCCTTAGCCAGGGGATCTTCCCAACCCGGGGATCGAACCCAGGTCCCCCACATTGCAGGCAGATTCTTTACCAGCTGGGCCACAAGAAGCTAGCTGTTAAATAAAGGCATTATTAAAATGCAATTATATAAACATTATAGCAAATTATTATATAAATTATATATAAATCATATTAAAATCAAAGGTAACACTGAAGACTCCTAACTTTCAGTAATTTTACTCTTTTACTATAATCAACGCTTTTGAAGTTATTTACTTCTATTTTTTGTCTGTGTAGTGTAAACACTCAAGAACTGTGTGCTACTGTGTGCTATCTCTCTTCCCAACTCCACATCCTGTGACCTAAATTTGTAGGTTGAAATTGGTCATGGTGTGAGGATTTATGCAATAGACTTGGGCAAACATTGTAAATCTTGGCTTACTTACTATTTTGTTAAATGCCTAAACTTAAGAAAGCAATACAGAAAATATTAATAATGTGAAATATATTTTAAAGTGTATTATGTCCATATCTATCACATTGTCAACAGCATAAAATATTGAGAGGATATACTTCCAGTATTTGGAAGCACTTTGTAGTTTGTTAGAGAAGTTATTCTTGCTGTTGATGAACAAGCAAAGTGGCAGTATAGTTTTTCCACTTTTATTCTACTTGTTAATGTAAACAAAAATATCAAACAGTACTTATCTCTCAAAACCACACTTGTACATCAATAATATGAGTGAATCCTTTGCTGAATTAACCAGTAACAAGCATTCATTAAAAATGTGACTTTGTGACACTATTTTTTGGTGATAAATTATAAAAACTGGTAATAAATTTTGCAAGAAATAGGACATCATATTGAAGGACAGGTATATGGAATTTATAAAGACTACTATATATTTTATTATTATTGACAAATTTTATGCTTCAAATTTTTTGTAATAAGCTAATGTGTGTGTTCTCTGTGTGTGTACATAGCTGGATATAGAGAAACACATTCTTTCTTAGAGAAAAAAAAAATATTTGCCAGCATTACTATTGAGTTCCAATGTGACTCACTCACATGGCCGGGAAGTTGGCGTCAGCTGTTGACAAGAAGTCTGAATTCCTGGTCAGGCAGGCGTCTCCACAGGGCTGCTCAACATGACATCTGGCTTCCTCTAGAGAAAGCAAATCCAGGGAGGAAGAACTAGGTGGAAATTATACCTTTTTCATACCTAGCCTTGGAACTCGTAAAGCATCTTCTCTCTATTGAAATAAATCTAAATCTAGGATTGTTCTCAGAAAATCGTTAGTTAGATGTAGGCCATTGCTATTGATTGAATGTTTGCCATCAGTCTCAAATTCATATGTTGAAACTTTACTCCCCAGTGTGAAGAAATTAGGAGGTGAGCCATTTGGAATTGTGGGGTCTTATAAAAAGTATAGAGACTTAGAAGTTCCCTTACCGGTTCTACCATATGAGGTCACATTGAGAAGGTAGCATCTACAAATGAGTAAACTCTGCCTCATTAGACACTGAATTACCCTGTGCTTTGATCTTGGACATCTCAAATTTCAGAAATGTTAGAGAAGAATTTCTGTTGTTTACAGGCCATCTGTGGGGCATCCCAGGTGGCTTAGTGGTAAAAAATCTGTCTACCAATCCAGGAGACAAAGACAATGCGGGTTTGATTCCTGAGTTGGGAAGATATCCTGGAGGAGGAAATGGCAAGCCACTCCAGTATTCTTGCTGGAGAATTCCATGGACAGAGGAGCCTGGCAGGCAGCAGTCCATGGGATCTCTTGAGCATGCATGCTCATGCACAAACAATCCAGTCTATGGTGTTTTTGTTGTAATAGTTCAGACTAAGTCTGTCACTGAGCTCAGGCTCAGGCCACATCCAAGGAAACGAGACATCTCTCTCTCTCTCTCCTCCTCTTATCCAAGGAGATATATTTCATCTCAAAAACATGTGCCAGTATTCTATCGATAATTTTAAAAGTACCACACTGGCCAAATATGTTTTGAAAGCCATGCATCCTACTACATAGTCCCATCTATTCCTATTGCCACAAAATGACTTCCTGGAAGTAATCAGAACATTAATAGTAATTTTGCTAATATATTAGAAAGAGAAGTGATAACCAAATTATCTGTTAATGCCAGAATGCATGAATGAAATATACATATAGAGGACAATTTTCACTTTATAAATAGTAATGGCACAGAATCTACATAGCAACTAGAAAATTTAGGTAAGCTACTTTTGCCTTACTGACCATAACTAGTCTAGATTTAAAACTACTTAATGAAAGGGTGAGAGAGAAAGCACGGGGAAAAGGCAGGAAAGAAGCTAGAAAGGAAGAAAATCTATACAAAATGATTTAAAGTGAAATAGGAAAATGTTTTAAGAAAAATCTAGATATTCAGCTGAGATTATGAAGTTTGGAATATTCATTATATATTCTATGCACTTACCTAAGTACTATTTCAAAAGATTTAAACTTTTGTTGGATCTGTTCTTAGATTCAGAATTTTATGAATATTTTTTTATATTTCTAGCCTCTATTGTTTCACATTTGATTTTCTGTGACAAAATATAATACAGCAACAGTAATAGTTTGCTTTTTTCCATAACAGTTTCTGCAGCAAATGTATAAAAGTATTGTCTGTTAACCCAAAGCTAAATTGCAAGCTGAGAAATATGACAGATATTTGGGGTGGGGGAGGGAACTAAAAGGGAGTGGAGTGGGGAACACTCACTTGGGAATACACTGCTTCCTACACAGACTTGCAAAGTGTTTGTAAAATGAAAGTTATCCATCATACTTACATAGAAATAGGTCACAGTCACACTTTTTTGTGATTGTTAGAATCCTTTTGACTAGTGTAAACACCCACTCCTCATTTGTGACATTATAGTCTCATAGTCAGAAGAAACAATTTGGCAAACCATCTTTACTCAAACTCTACTCCACAATTCCAGATTAATTACAATTACAGGAGCATCAGAGGCTACTATGGACTGAACTTTGCTCTCCTAAATGTATATGTTGAAGTCCTGATCCCCAATGTGAATACATATGGAGATAATTCAGATTGAATGAGGTTCTAATCCAATACAACTGTGGCCATTAATAAGAAGAAGCAATATGTGTCTGTGTTTGTTTATGGTGTGTGTGTATGTGTCTCGGTCTCTGTGTCTCTCACTCATTCACCATTTGTGAGCACACAGGGAGAAGGCAGTCATCTATAAACCAGAAAAAGAGATCTCACCAGAAATCAAACTGGCTAGTACCTTGATTTTCCATTCTGTATAATTCTGAGAAATTTCTGTTGTTTAAGCCACCCAGTTTGTGGTATTTTGCTTTTGCAGCCTGAACTGACAAAGATAGATGTTGATATGAGAAACAATGTGCTCTTTTAACAAATACATAAAAATGTGCAAATGGTATTTGAAGAAGCTAGTAGGTAGAGATTGGAAGAGTTTTAAGGTCCATGCCAGTAAAAAGTTGAAATAGCTATGAAGGGACTGTTGGCAGAAATATGGACAATAAATGTGATTCTGATGAGGATTCAAAAGGAAATGATGAAGGCAAGACAGAAAGCTCCCATTTTCTTAGCGAATACACACAAAATAATGAACAGAATTGTGGTAGAAGAAGGGACACGAAGGATCATTCTGGCGAAATCTCAGATGGAAATGAGAAATAGTTTTGAAAATTAGATTATTGATTGTTGGGAAGCTGAGCGTTGCTATAAAGAACCAAAGAAATGAATTGAATTGAGAATGTTAATGTTCTATGGAAAGTAGAACTTGAGAATGATAATATTTAGTGGAGGGCATTTCTAAGCAAATTACTGAGGATATTCTCTGGAATCTTCCTCACTGCTTATAGTAAAATGAAAGAGAAAAAAATGTTGATTTGAAGAAGATCTCATTAAGAAGAAAGAGGAGCCAGAACTTGGGAGATTTAGAAAATTCTCAGCTTATCCATATTGTAAAAAATGAAAAAGCATTTCTCTTTTTCCTCACTTTTCTCATTTGTTCTCACATTCTCACTTAGTGTTGAAGAGAACATTACGTGTGTTACTGAACAACTATTTGATAAAGAGATCATGGGTGAAGCTTATGTACTTAGCCATCTCAGCAGAAGCCAGGAACAGAGATTATATCAGCAGAGTCACAGCCAGTTTGAGATAAAAGGGACAGAGAAAGCAGGAGAGAGGGAAGGGAGATGGTGGGACTTTTTTTCTTGAAGCACATAGTTCTAGACCATATAACTATTCAGCTGCAAACATGTGCTATTTTTTTTTTAAAAGAAAAGGGGAAAAATGCCCCCAAAGCATTCAGAGATCACCCAGGCTGCTACCCCCATCCTATAGCCTAAGAGGTGAGTTTGCCTTGCAGAGCCATGGAGGTGAACGTGCCCCCCACTGTGGGTCTGGAGAACAGAGCACAGAACCAGAGGATTATAGTCTTAAGATCTAATGGATCTTAGCTTCTCCTGTAGCTAAGATTTGAAAACACACTCACCACCACTACAAATACACACATCACTAATCTAATTCAGCCACTCCTGATGTTTTAAAACAGCATCATTACAGAAGCATCCTCTGGGGTTGCAGTGTTTCTTAGCGCCATGAAGAATCTAACTTCTTAAAAGTCACCCTGCTCTTTCACATCTGTTCCATTTTGTTGGCCATAAAAGGTACAGTCAGAATGTTAGGTCTACAGGCACGGTGGGGATGAGAGGGAAATAAAGACAGTTTTATTGAAAACCTGAGATGATTTCCATGAACCTGACTCAAAGAAACATAAACTGAGATGTACATTTCTGAGTTTGAGACCAGATTTTAGAAATGTCAAAGGAAAAAAGAATACCCAAGGAAAGGACAAAGACAAAATTTGACTCTGTATTGCTTTCAAAGACAACTCTTCTTGCTGTCATTAAGGGAAAAAAAAGTTTTTCAATATAAAAAGACAACCCTGAGAAAGGGAGAAAATATTTGTCAACAAAGCAACTGACAGGGATGAACCTCCAAAATATACAAATAGCTTATGAAGCTCAATATCATATAAACAAACAACCCAATCAAAAAATGGGTAGAACACGTAAACAGACATTTCTCTAAGGAAGAGATACAGATGGGCAACAAACACATGAAAAGATGCTCCACATCACTAATATTTTAAAAATGCATTCAAAGCTACAATGAGGCATTGTCTCACACTGGTCAGAATGGCCATCGTCAAAAAAATCCACAAACAGTAAATGCTAGAGAGGGTATGGAGAAAAGACAATCTTCTTACACTTTCAGTGGGAATGTAAATTGATACAGCCACTGTTGGTTTAGCTCAGTCACCCAGTCATGCCCGACTCTTTGCAACCCCATGGACTACAGCACACCAGTCTTCTCTGTCCATCACTAACTCTCAGAGTTTGCTCAAACTCAGGTCCATCAAGTCAATGATGCCATCCAACCATCTCATCCTCTGTCGTCCCCTTCTCCTCCTGCCTTCAATCTTTCCCAGCATCAGGGTCTTTTCCAATGAGTCAGTTCTTTGCATCAGGTGGTCAAAGTATCGGAGTTTTGGCCTCAGCATCAGTGAATATTCAGGACTGAATATTCCAATGAATATTCAGGACTGATTTCCTTTAGGATTGACTGGCTAGATCTCCTTGCAGTCCGAAGGACTCTCAAGAGTCTTCTCCAAAACCACAGTTCAACAGCATCTATGCCTCTTCAGTGCCCAGCTTTCTTTGTGGTTCAGCTCTCACATCAATACTTGACTAGTGGTAAAAACATAGCTTTGACTAGATGGACCATTGTTGGCAAAGTAATATCTCTGCTTTTTAATATGGTGTTTAGCTGGTCACACCATTTCTTCCAAGGAACAAGCATCTTTTGATTTCATGGCTGCAGTCACCATCTGTAGTGATTTTGGAGCCCCCAAAATAAAGTTTGTCACTGTTTCCATTGTTTCTCCATTTATTTGCCTGGAGTGATGGGACTGAATGCCATGAACTTAGTTTTTTGAATGGTGAATTTTAAGCCAGCTTTTTCACTGTGCTCTTTCACTTTCATCTAAATGCTCTTTAGTTCCTCTTCACTTTCTGCCATAAGCGTGGTGTCATCTGAATATCTGAGGTTATTGATATTTCTCTGGGCAATCTTGATTCCATCTAGTGCTTCATCCAGCCCAGCATTTCTCATGATATACTCTGCATAAGTTAAATAAGCAGGGTGACATATACAATCTTGATGTAGACCCTTCCTAATTTGGAATGAGTCTGTTCCATGACCCGGTTTAACTGGACCTGGTTTAACTTGACCCGGTTTAACTTGACCACAACCTGCATACAGATGTCTCAGGAGGCAGGTTAGGGTGATATCCCCATCTCCTAAGAATTTTCCACAGTTTGTGGTGATCCACACAGTCAAAGTCTTTGGCATAGTCAATAAAAGAAAAGTAGATGTTTTTTCTGGAACTCTCTTGCTTTTTCTATGATCCAATGGATGTTGACAATTTGATCTCTGGTTCCTCTGCCTTTTCTAAATTCAACTTGAACATCTGGAAGTTCACAGTTCACATACTGTTGAAGCCTGGCTTGGAGAATTTTGAGCAATACTTTGTTAGCATGTGAGATGAGTGCAATAGTGTGGTAGTTTGAACATTCTTTGGCATTGGCTTTCTTTGGGATTGGAATGAAAACTGACCTTTTCCAGTCCTGTGGCCACTGCTGAGTTTTCCAAATTTGCTGGCATATTGAGTGCAGCACTTTCACAGCATCATCTTTTAGAACTTGAAATAGCTCAGCTGGAATTCTATCACCATCACTAGCTTTGTTCATAGTGATGCTTCCTAAAGCCCACTGGACTTCACATTCCAGGATGTCTGGCTCTAGGTGAGTGATCACACCATTGTGGTTACCTGGGTCATTAAGATCTTTTTCTACAGCCACTATAGAGAACAGTGTCAAGGTTCCTTAAAAAATTAAAACTAGAACTACCATAAAACAGTATAACTGCATACCAACAATCCAACTTCAAGGCATATACCCAGAGAAAATCATAATTCAAAAAGATATAGCACCCCAATGGCACTATTTAAAATAGCCATGATACGGAAGCAGCCTAAATGTCCATCAACAGAAGAATGGATAAAGAATATATATGTAATACATATATATACAATGAAATATTAGTGTCATAATAAGGAATGAAACTTATAGTTGTGGATGTGACCCATGATGGAAGTCTGAGGCTGTAAAGACAAATATTGCATAGGAACCTGACAGGATGTTTTGCATGGACCTAATAGGATGTTAGGTCCATCCATGAATCAAGACAAATTAGACCTGGTCAAACGAGAGATGGCAAGAGTGATCATTGATATTTTAGGAACCAGTGAACTAAAATGGACTGGAATGGGAGATTTTAATTCAGATGACCATTATATCTACTACCATGGACAAGAATCCCTTAGAAGAAATGGAGTAGCCCTCATAGTCAACAAGAGAGTCCAAAATGCAGTACTTGAGAGCAATCTCAAAAACGACAGAATGATCTCTGTTCATTTCCAAGGCAAACCATTCAATATAACAGTAATTCAAGTCTATGTCCCAACCGTATTGCTGAAAAAGCTGAAACTGAACAGTTCTTCTTGCCATGAAGACCCACAAGACTTTATAGAACTAAAACCCAAAAAAAGATGTCATTTTCATCATAGAGGACTGGAATGCAAAAATAGGAAGTCAAGAGATACCTGGAATAACAGGCAAATTTGGCCTAGGAGTACAAAATAAAGCAGGGCAAAGGCTAATAGAGTTTTGCCAAGAGTACACACTGGTCATAGCAAACACCCTCTTCCAACAACACAAAAGACTCTACAAATGGACATCACCAAATGGTCAATACCAAAATCAGATTGATTATATTCTTTTGCAGCTGAAGATGGAGAAGCTCTATACAGTCAGCAAAAATAAGACTAGGAGCTGACTGTGACTCAGATCATAAACTCCTTATTGCCAAATTCAGACTTAAATTGAACAAGGTAGGGAAAACCACTAGACCATTCAGGTATGACCTAACTCAAATCCCTTATGATTATATATAGCCTAAGTGGCAAATATATTAAAGGGATTAGATCTGATAGAGTGCCTGAACTATGGACAGAGGTTCATGATATTGGCCAGGAGACAGGGATCAAGACCATCCCCAAGAAAAAGAAATGCAAATTGTCAAAATGGCTGTCTGAGGAGGCCTTACAAATAGCTGAGAAAAGAAGAGAAGCTAAAGGCAAAGGAGAATAAGAAGTGAAGTGAAGTCGCTCAGCCGTGTCTGACTGTGTACATCCCCATGAACTATAGCCTACCAGGCTCCTCCATCCATGGGATTTTCCAGGAAAGATTACTGGAGTGGGTTGTCATTTTCTTCTCCAGGAGATCTTCCCCACCCAGGGATTGAATCCGGTCTTCCACATTGTAGGCAGACGCTTTACCATCCGAGCCACCAGGGATGCAGAGTTCCAAAGAAGAGCAAGGAGAGATAAGAATGCCTTCCTCAGTGATCAGTGCACAGAAATAGAGGAAACCAACAGAATGGGAAAGACTAGAGATCTCTTCAAGAAAATTAGAGATACCAAGGGAACATTTCATGCAAAGATGGGCACAATAAAGGACAGAAATGATATGGACCTAACAGAAGCAGAAGATATTAAGAAGAGGTGGCAAGAATACACAGAAGAACTATACAAGTGAGATCTTCATGACCCACATAACCACAATGGTGTGATCACTCACCTAGAGCCAGACATCCTGGAATGTGAAGTCAAGTGGGCCGTGGGAAGCATCACTACAAACAAAGCTAGTGGAGGTGATGGAATTCCAGTTGAGCTGTTTCAAATCCTAAAAGATAATGCTGTGGAAGTGCCACACTCAACATGCCAGCAAATTTGGAAAACTCAGCAGTGGCCGCAGGACTGGAAAATGTCAGTTTTCATTCCAATCCCAAAGAAAGGCAATGCCAAAGAATGCCCAAATTACTGCATGACTGCTCTTATCTCACACACCAGCAAAGTATTGCTCAAAATTCTCCAAGCCAGGCTTCAGCAATATGTGAACTGTGAACTTCCAGATGTTCAGCTGGTTATAGAAAAGGCAGAGGAACCAGAGTTCAAATTGTCTACATCCATTGGATCATAGAAAAAGCAAGAGAGTTCCAGGAAAATATCTACTTCTCCTTTACTGACTATGCCAAAGCCTTTGACTGGGTTGATCAGAACAAGCTGTGGAAAATTCTTCAAGAGATGGAAGGAAATAACAGACGACCTTACCTGCTTCCTGAGAAATTTGTATGCAGGTGAAAAATGAACAGTTAGAACTGGACATGGAACAAGAGACTGGTTCCAAATTGGGAAAGGAGTAAATCAAGGCTGTATATTGTCACCTTGATTATTTAACTTATATGCAGAGTACATCATGAGAAACGCTGGGCTTGATGAAGCAAAAGCTGCAATCTAGATTGCCGGGAGAAATATCAATAACCTCAGATATTCAGATGGCACCACCCTTATGACAGAAAGCAAAGAGGAGCTAAAGAGCCTCTTAACGAAAGTGAAAGAGTGGAATGAAAAAGCTGGCTTAAAGCTCAACATTAAAAAAACTAAGATCATGATATCCAGTCCCATCACTCCATGGCAAATAGATGGATAAACAATGGAAACAGTGACATAGTTTATTTTGGGGGCTCCAAAATCACTGCCGATGGTGACTGCAGCCATGAAATCAAAAGACACTTGCTCCTGGAAGAAAAGCTGTGACCAACCTAGACAGCATATTAAAAAGAAGAAACATTATTTTGTTGACAAAGGTCCATCGAGTCAAAGTCATGTTTTATCTGGTAGTCAAGCATGGATGTGAGAGTGTACCACAAAGAAAGCTGAGTTCTGAAGAACTGATGCTTTTAAAGTGTGATGTTGGAGAAGACTCTCAAGAGTCCCTTGGACTGCAGGGAGATCCAACCAGTCAGTCCTAAAGGAAGTCAGACCTGAATACTCATTGGAAGGACTGATGCTGAAGCTGAAACTCCAATAGTTTTGCCACCTGATGCAAAGAACTGACTCACTGGAAAAGATGCTGATGCTGGGAAAGATTGAAGACAGGAGGAGAAGGGGATGACAGAGGATGAGATGGTTGAATGGCATCACTGACTTGATGGACATGAGTTTGAGCAAGCTCTGGAAGTTGTGATGGACAGGAAAGCCTGGCGTGCTGTAGTCCATGGGGTCGCAAAGAGTCGAATATGACTGAGCAACTGAACTGAAGCGAAGGAATGCAATTGTGAAATTTGCAAAGATGTTGATAGACCTAGAGACTGTCATACAGAGTATAGAAAGTCAGAAAGAGAAAAACAAATATGGTATTAATATAATATCAGTTATATGTGTATCAAGAAAGCAATAGAGAGGAACTTATTTGCAAAGCAGAAATAGAGACATGGAGGATGTAGAGAAGAGACATGGATACTGGGGGTGGGGGGTGAGAAAGGGAGGGTGGTACGAATTGGCAGAATGGGCCATATATTCACTATTATGTATTATTTATACAATAGCTAACTAATGACCTACCATATAGCTCAGAGAACTCTATTCAATGCTCTGTGGTGACCTACTTGGGAAGGAAATCCTAAAAAGGTGGGTTATATGTTTATGCGTAGCTGATTCACTTTGCTGTACAGGAGAAATTAAAACATTATAAAGCAACTATACTCTAATAAAAATTAATTTAAAAATAAATTGAAGGATAAAAATAGTTTTAAAATTAGGATAGTATGAAATATGAGGTGGCCCAACCAAGCCTTTCCAATGTAATACTGGGAAGCAGTAAACAATTACATTATATAAACCAACCATCTTAGCAGAAATGATAATTAAAGTGATGAATCTGTATGCTTCATTGACTTATGAATTTGTTTAATGATTCTTATTCAGAGTAGCAAAAAATATTATGCATTCACTGATTTTAAAAGACAGTATATAACTGTATGACCTTTGCTGCCCCAATGGAAGTAATCTGCAGTAACACTCTGAGATTCTAACAGTCACACTGATTTTTTATTATACTTTAAACTGTATTTTTTTCCTTCATTGAAAAGTTTTATAATTGTGTATTCATAACTATTGATTGTTTTGAAAGGAATCATGGCACCCAAGCAAAACTGCTTCCCAAGGGCTAGGCTTAGGCTTAAATCAATGCAAGCAAAGCCATTAACTGTAGCGGGGACCTTGGCACCAGGCCTCTCTGCAGCCCTCACTCCACAGCCACTAAAGAGATGTCTACTTACAGCCAGGTGCAGCTGGACAAGTGCTAAATGGTGGGTGGTTGTTCTTATCAGGGAATTTCTTTGCTTATATGGTGTAAAGTCACAAACTGATCTTTCTATTCATGTCTTGTGGTGTAAACTTCCTTGTTTGTTTTCATTTCTTTTTAGCCTGGGAGCCAGAGAACTTTACACACAAACTAACCTGAGAAGGAACGATAGGAGCTAAGAATAAGTGATGACAAGAATGGCAGGAATGTAGGAACAGTGTTAGTGCTCTCAATGTTGAACTCTTTAAAAACTTCCTTCTTTCTTTTATTCTCTCTTCTCTCCTTTTCTCTCACTCTCTCTCTCTCACACACACTCACACTCCTTGCACCAATATCTCCAAAAATCCAAAGAACTTTTTTAAAGACATGTTTTGCAAATGGTATACACACACATCAATCCTCATTCATTCAGTAAGCCCAAGAATTCTTTCATCATTATGTCCGTGCCTGACTGAAAGCAGATATAAAAAATGTATAGGAATAGTCAATTTGCCATATCACATCAGACCACACATTTATCTATTTCTGTACCTTGCCTCTGAGAGTGACCAATTTCTGACGCTTCATAGAAAGGTGGGGGGGGGGAGTCAAACAAAAGAAAAATATGTTTTCTTCAAGCATGCTTTAGATACTCATTTCCTAGTCAGTACTGTATTTTACAATCTTCTATTCTTATGATCTTTTATCTACCCCCCCCTTACCCCCACAACTTCCTATCCCATATCAGACTTGAAATAATTACTGCAAATGTCATTTGGGTATTATTTGAAACATTTTGACAACTTTACAATTTATTATGCACCTTTCATTCCTCTTAAGAATTATTTCTGTTGAAAAGTTCATTGTGTTTTTAGGAATAAAATTTTAAGCGGAAAAGAAGACAAAGAATTTTCCTTGATGTCATTAGTGCATACCTTCAAATCTCCTACATACCACTTTTGCAAAGTTTGTGTTGTATTAAGTGATGCAGTGATTTACCTACCTGAGAATGTCCTAATAGTAACAAATGTGCTTATCACTACCAGAAATTTGCAAAGAACAAAGTAAGCAGAGGTTTGAGATTGACCCAAATAATTATTTGTAAAACATTCTTGTCCTGTAAACTAAGATTGAACTGAATCCTCATGGATTTCTGTGAAAAGGACCTAAAATTATTTTGGAAGCAATTTAAAGAGAATTGCTAAAAATTGAATCTAAAGAAGATTGGTGAAGAAGTCAGTGTTTTAATATGAAATATTGAAATGAAAGCAAATAAAACATTTGAATATGAAATTTCTTTCATAGCTGTAGAATAGTTTGCATTCTCTTAATAGAATTTTAGGGCCAGATTGCATGGAAGTACAAAGAAATCACAGAAGCAAAGCCTACCAAAGTAAGATCTTTCAGTGGTAAAATTTAATGACAATAAACATCAGGTAATTTGAGACTTTTTGTGCTTCATATTGCAATTCTAAAATCTTAGGGTTTTTTTGTTGTTTGTTTTGGTTTTTTTTACATGCAGACATTTTTTTACACATGTACACTAAACAATATGACAGATAATTTTGCGGCAAAGTGTGGATATTCTATCAACGTATCTCTCATCAGGAAAATAAAAATCTTGCTCACTTTTATTGACTTTCAGCTCAGAAGGATGATTCTAAGTAAACAATGCCCATTATATTTTCATTTATTTTTATGAATAAATACAATGTTACAAAAATAAAAATATTTAAAATCTGGAATATATTTCCCACCAGAGTATGACAAGTTAAACTTGGTCAGAACTGGACCCTAAATTATTTGACAGCGTCCCTTTAAGCCTTTTAAGGGTCACTTAGCATTTCCATTACAAATCTCGACTTTCAGAAGTTTAAGGCTTGTCAGTTCAAAGTTGCAGAAGTCTGGAACTTATACAAGTTGGCAGACCAGATGTTTCTTATTTATTTGTGTGAGACTTCTTTCTACCCTTTCTTTTCTGTTTCACTAAAAATGTTTCTAAAATGCTGGTAACTTCCAAATTACACAAAAACTAAAAATCTGAAGCTTTTATTTTTCTACACCAGAGCTATAAATATTTTCATTTAAAAATATGATAACATGTAAGGAATTGCTCCCCATCTTATGATGATAATAAGTCCACCCAATTCTTGAATCATTTATATGTATTCTGAGGACACTAAATAAAAATGAATTTTAAATTCTAGTGAGAAGTAGCAATCAGAATATATTAAACCAAATGAAAAAATTCTACTGAATGGACAAGTTATTTGACAAATATACCAAGTAAAAGAAAAACGGTTACAGATTAATTGTGAAAAAGTCCTTGATGTCCTTTATTTAGCGTGTAAAACCTACAGATAGATGGAAGGAGGTTTGAATCCTAGAGGGAACACGCTCAATGCTCAGAATCAAGCTCAAACTAAATAATGTTTTCAGTGCTTACATTTTCTGCTCAGAAAAAGTATTCCTGTTACTGACTGTACTTGCTTTTTAAGAACCTGGATGACTACATAGGTGCGTAGGTGTCAAAGTTATAAACCCCTTCAAAGAACTGACAAGTGTCTAAGTCGGTTTAAAAAGATTAAGAGTGGCTCCCTTGTTCTGAAATTATACAAAAGTGCCATCACACTTTTCAAGTAATTTGAAAGCCATTCATTTCAGTGGCAGGTAGCCAAAACACAAAAGCCAGAGAGTGGCAGCAGGATGTCATACAGGCATACACACATGTTTTCCAAAGGCTTGTGATGCTTCTAACCTCAAAGGCACAGCCTCAATAGACCAAAGAGTCACAGCAAAAAATCTTTGTGAGGTTCACCCATCAGTACTGGGTTCCAGCTGCTCTCATTCATACACACTCATCTCCATTCCCTTAACTGAGCCCAGATATCAATGTGAAGGATGCCACACTGTGGATGCCCAGATGCCAATGTGAAAGTAAAATTGAAAGACACTCAGTTGTGCCCAACTCTTTGTGACCCCATGGACTATACAGCCCATGGAATTCTCACTTGGTAAAGAATCCTCCTGCAATGCAGGAGACCCTGTTTCCATTCCTGGGTCGGGAAGATCCTCTGGAGAAGGGGTAGTTTACCCACTCCAGTATTTTGGGGCTTCTCTTGTGGCTCAGCTTGTAAACAATCAGCCTGCAATGTGGAAGATCTAGGTTCGATCCCTGAGTTGGGAAGATTCTAAAGAAGGGAAAGGCTACCCACTCCAGTATTCTGGCCTAGAGAATTCCATGGATTGTATAGTCCATGGGGTTGCAAAGAGTCAGACACGACTGAGCAACTTTCACTTTACTTAACCAACGTAAAATTTCTGGCAATAGAACAGAATTTTCATCCTCCCAAATATCTGATGAACAGAGTCTCAAATGCCAGTGGACATTCTGATGAACCATCCCTGAGTTTCAACTTCCAAAATTTTCTTGCAGTTTATTTACCAGCAACATAACTGTTAGAATCACACAAAATTCTAACAATATATTTGCAAATAATATCCTATTTCTCTTCTCCAGCCCATCTAATTGGAATATAACTTTACACCACAAGCTTAAGCTCCAGCTCTAAAAAGCTTAAGTTTGAGCAGCCTGAGATAACATCAAGAATACTTTAAGCCATAGGTTAAGCAGTGTGCTAGTTCTGGAGTTTCTAGGAAATTCTAGAACTCTCAGTGGGAGTTGAACAAACAAGACAGTCTTGGAAATTTTGGAAAATTCTATTGTACCTCAAAGTTCTACCTTAAATTCTTAAAATCAATAGTTATTAAAGAGTGTTGTATGTTAGTGCTGCAGGTCCTTCCTCCGAGGTTAAGAAAGTGGTCATTTTTTTATTATTATTTTGATGCGGTTTATGCACCTATTGAATTTGTAGCCATTTCTTTTAGTATTCTAGACATTTTCAGTATAAAAAGGAGAAATACTACATATAAACAACTTAGTAAATTAAAGCAATAGCAATGGAAATAAAAGGAAAGAGTGCTTAAATTTGACAAGTGGAGTCAAAAAAGGCTTCAAAAGTGAGAAAACATTTAAAGTAGTGTTTAAGAAATGAAATTGAATGATTTAGCCAGGCAAATAGTCAGACTGGGAAGAGGGACAAAACATATATTAAAAAAAATACTAAGAGATAGTAGTGGTGGAACATGGATTCTGTGCTGGGGGCTCCATAAAAGTGATGATAGCAAATATGTATGTAAAGAATGCTTGCTGCTTGCTATACAGTGGGCAATATTCCACATGTTTAAATATGTTAGTTAATCATCATAAGAACCTGACAGCTGGGTATTATCATTAACCTCTTCTTACTTGCTAGGATTTGCACCCAAGCAGTCTCTCTGCCAGACCCTTGCACTTATGTATCACCTATACTACCTGTAGCAATAATGAGACTGGACTGCCAGGTGAAAATGGAAACACCAGGAGTCTTGTATGCATGATGGACAGTTCAAACTAGGCCCTTTTATTCTGTAGATATTAGGAAGTCTTTGAAGGTTTTTGAGCAGCTGAATGTCACAATCAGACTTGCTTGCCATCTAAATCAAGGACAGATTGAGGAGGAACATAAAGTCTAGGATACAGGTTCTTTTAATGGGCTTCTGATCGCATCTGAGCTTCTAAAGAGGCAGATTTGGGAGCTCTGTACCACATCTGCAAAGAATTTTTATGGGAATGGAATGGAAGTTTTCAAGAGTGAAACAACAAGAATAGTGGAGAGAGGGGGGTTCATCTCAAGATAAATATATAAAGAAGATTTTATAAGATATGATGATTGATTGGAGAAGGAATGATGAGGAAGAGAGAAAAGTCTAGGCTGATCCCAAGGTTGATGTCTGGAAGCATATTGGAGAGCTATGTCTTCAATAAATTAGAGAATCCAAGGAGAAAACAGTGAATATAATGTATTTCAAGTAGCTTTGGGATGACACTGTAGGCATGTCTAGAATGCTGTGGTTCTGAGTCTCTTGAGAGAAGCCTTGGATAGAGTTACAAATTAGTAGCTGGTAACCAACAGTGAACTGAAGGTTGTTGACATGATGTGAAAAGGAGAAGATATCCCAAAATAAAATAGCATAGAGCCCTGAGAATTGTAGCATTTAATGGATGAGCGTGAAATGAGGAATCAAGAAAAGAAACAGAATTGAAGAATATGGTATGAGATCATGGGCTTAAAATAACATAGTGGTAAGAGCATAGACTTTATAGTCCAGCAGAAACAGATAGAAATTTGTTGGATAGTGACTGTAAGCCAGGCACTGTGTGAGTGCTTTATAGGCATTATTACATTTAATCCTCCCACATAATCCTACAAGGAAACCGCAATTACCAGTTTCATCTCACTGACAGGGGAATAATTCTTAGAGAGGAATTTGTTCAAGGTTGCTTAACCAGTTAATGATGAAACTCGGTTTCCACTTCTTCCCCAGAGCTAAACTCATAATCATATGTTAACTCACCATACTTCAAATGCAAGGACATGAATATTTTAACCATCAAATTTCTTTGTACATAACACACTACCAGTAGATTCTCAATAAATGCTGATTGAATGAAAGAAAGAACAAAGGTTGAAGTATAACTGTTTTATTTCCTCTCATCAGCTCATCTCCTCCCAGAAGGCCTCCCTATTAACCATATTTGAAACCAGCACATCACGTGTCTCACATTTACACTGAAAACTTTTCCTATCAGGATTATCCAGAGATGGACCATCTTCTCCTGTACTCATAGAGCATTTGTCTGTTCCACTTCCCTACAATCTATTCTATTTTGTTTTATACAATCAGTTCCCTTTTTGGATTCATTTTACTTCAAAAGCAGGCTGCAAGGACATTTATGTATGTCTGTATTCCTTAGGTCAACTAGCTCATGCCTTTTACCTGGAAGGTGTTAGTAATTGCTGGCTGACTGATTTAACCAGCTAAAGTCAGAATATTAAATGACATTTAATCCATGACTGTATCACAACCTCCCCTTTATCTTTTCAGAAAGATGTTAAAGGATATAAAATATAGATTTTAGTAAAAGCAACTGTGGGCTTCCCAGGTGGTGCTAGTGGTAAAGAACCCACCTGTCAATGCAAGAGACAAAGGAGACATGATTTTGATCCCTGGGTCAGGAAGATCCCCTGGAGGAGCATATGGCAACCCATCCCAGCATTCTTGCCTAGAGAATCCCATGGACAGAGGAGCCTGGCCAGCTACAGTCCATGGGGTAGCAAAGAGGCAGACACTACTGAAGCGACCTAGCACACACACATGAAAAGCAACTATGGAGGGAAAAGATACATGCCAAATATTCACAGTGACTCTCTCAAGGTTCTTTGCTACTTACTATCACAGCCGACAGGCTTTGTCTATACTTTAATAAATCCCAATTTTCATAGCTTTTATGTTTTTTGCATTTCAAATTATATTCATTTGAAATATGGCATACTATATATTTATATATTTATATATATATATATATATATATATATACATACATACATATACATATATATGTCTTCCCTGATGGCTCAGTGTAAAAGATCTGCCTGCATTGTGGGAGACACAGGTGTGATCCCTGGGTCAGGAAGATCCCCTGGGGAAGGAAATGGTAACCTACTTCAATATTCTCACCTGGGAAATCACATGGACAGAGCCTGATGATCTACACTCTATGGGTTCAGGAAGAGTCAGATATGACTTAGTGACTAACCAACAACAATAGCACACACACACACATGCACTTTTAATCTGTAGACTTGCTTGGATGTATGGCCCAAAAAGTAAATTACTAAGTAATACTTCAGGTGCCTAGATGGATAAGATAAAAGTGAAGGGATATAGCTGTCCATAAAGGGAACATATAACATCTGCTGGTATTTGGGAAAGAAAGCATTCCTGTCTTGAAAAATGTACTGCAGACCACAACACACGGAACCTTTCAGGGACAGGAGAGAGCTGATTAGAATCAGGTTCACTCTGAGCCCACACTTTGCCTGCTCTCACTTACACAGCAGCTTCTGAATCTCACAAGCATTTTGTGGGCAATAAGGATGACTTTTCATCTGCTATTACCCAATGAAGGGTAACCTACTCCCTCTTGGGCTGATCTTGTTGCTCTCTTTGTAACCCCTGGTTAAGATGGGTTTTTTTTACATTTATACAGATAATACTGCCTGAGAACTACCTGAGAACTTCATCATGCGCAAAATTCAGAAAAAGGTTTTCTTATTGTCACCTTTACATATTATCCCTTCCTGGTGTTATTCTTTTCATCTTGGGTAGGATATGCACACTGTTTGCTTAGGAACCCTAACCAAATACTCACCAGTGACTTGCAATTATTCTATTGGGTAATGATTTGCCAGTAGGTAGAAAAAAAAGGAACTGAGATAGCATTCAAGGACAATTCTCAAATGCTTCTCTCATTCCCACCCCTAATATTTATACAATTGCTTTTCTCAATTAGATTTAAAATGAACTAAGGGAAATGGTTTCATCTCTAACAGGAATATTAAGAAATTAAACATGCTAAAGTCAACCTAAAATTTCACTGAGGCCTAAGTTCTACTTTGCAAAATGCTAGCTCATTTTAAGAGGAAATAAAAGATTCTCAAATGACATCAAAAAGGTGTATTAATCAATGAAAACAATATGGTATTTTGCTAGGCGTGTTTTCACCTTCAGTTTCCTTGCTTACTATATAACCTTGGGCACATAGTTTGAAACTGATTTTTGTTAGGGGAGGTGGGGCTTCAAAAATTAGAAGGCAAAAAAGAATAAGGAGAAAGAGAGGGTTACATCTTATTCTTTGTGAAGGAATGCCTGGTTATTTTGTCAGCTACCTAATGATGTGTGCTGGAGTCTCTTCTGACAGAAGCCTTCTAAAGGTGTTCTGAGTGAGATAGTTTACTCTGTCTTCAGGGAACATTAAGAAGGTGCTTTTGTTTTGTTTTGTTTTGAAGCCCCTTAAGAGACAGATTTCCTTTCATCTAAGGTACTACTTAAAGCTCATCTGTCCAAGAGATATAGATAATGGCCACTCACATTCATAAACCCTATGAAAAAGAGCACAAGCGTACCAGGACTTGTCTTCCTGGGTTGTCCTCCTCTTCAGCCTAGAGAGGCAACTCTGAAGGAGGATAACTGAGTCTTTGGGAACTGTATGTGTTTTGCCTTATCCTTTGCCTCACAGAGTTATATTCATAGGCTATGAAAAACTAATATTTTGTGATCAGGTTCCCAGATTCCCTCTCTTTTCAGCTTTTGGGTTGTAAACATCCTACAGTTGAAAATATAGCATCTGGCTCCCCAAGCCCCTGAATTTTGATTCTAGGATTCTTTACATTCAGTTGATTGTTTTGCAAAGCCCGAGGTCTATTAAACTCATCCATCTTTACTCTTTTCCTGGCTGTTTCTCTTAAAGTTTCCAGCAAATTTGTTATGATATAACTCGAGTATTTTATCCCTTTAATTATTTTTATATATTCATGACATTACTTTTAAAAAATCACTGGGCTTGGTAAAAAAAAAAATCAACACTATTTTGGATATTTTTTAAACATATAGAATTGTCTTGTCATTTAATCTATGTAACAATGCTGCTGCTGCTGCTTACTCACTATCCAACTCTGTGTGACCCTATGGACTGCAGCCTGCCAGGCTCCTCTGTCCATGGGATTCTCTAGGCAGGAGTACTAGAGTGGATTGCCATGCCCTCCTTCAGGGCATCTTCCCGACTCAGGGATCAAACCAAGGTCTCCTGCATTGCAGAGTCTTTACCACTGAGCCACCAGGGAAGCCCCTTGTACAACAATGGTATGAAATAAACAACACCACCATGATTTTCCAGATGAAATAAATGAAGCAGGGAGGGAGGAAGTGGTTGAGGATGAGGGTTCAGGAGGTTAATGATCATTTGCCTAAGTTCCTATAGTCAGTAACTAATAAAATCCATGGATTAACTCATTTCTCCTAACTCTAATATGCACACTCTTTTCACTAAACTATTATGCCTCTGAAGTTATTTAAACTCCTTAAGCCTTAATTCATTCATTTACAAAATGAGGGTATTAATCACTGGATAGCTCAGAATGCTCTTGTGAAAATCAAATAAAGGAAAGTGCTTGATAAACATTAAAACATTATAGAAATATGGGGTAATAATAAGGTAAATTAACAAATGCTGGGTAACAATCATTTTCCTATAAGCTATTATACATATTAAGCTAAAAGGCTCTTAATATTAGCCATTTATACTTAGAAGAATGAAGCCCCCAAGTGTGGAAATTAGATGTCTAATTCCCTTATCAACATAATTAAAAAAATAACAATCACAAAAACTAATTTATGGAAACAGGGTAAACTTTACACTTTTAAAACTGTGTGACAGAGGGGGAATTTCCAAGGCAATGCAGGAAAATACAGATTTTTCATAAGCAGGTATGAGAATATTTTCCCCACATCATATGAATAAGGAACAGTGAGAGAAAGTGGTGCCCTCTCCTCCCTTGAAATGAATGTGCTTTGATGACTAAGTCAAGGGTGCAATGCCATGCCGTGTGTGCCAGGGTAGAGTGCAAGCATTGGATCTAAATTTTCTGAAAGTTAATGATGTCCTAGATTCCTGTGGTATTAAATTCAGTCTGAATCTCTAATAATCCCAATTTTAAAACAGGTATGTGTGCAGTAGAATGCTGCTTTGTGCTCATTTCTTCAAAGATGCAGTATACCTGAAAGTTTATTTTTGGTGAAAATGTCACTGATCGTTTTATTCATTCCAATTAAGAGTTTTAAAAATCAGCCTAAATAAAATCACCTTGTATTTTTCTTGTATTTAGAAATTCCATAATTCTTGTCACTTTAAGAATCATGAAGATATTTGATTTCTATTAAGCACCTACTGTTGCCTTTGTCTGGATATAATCATGAGCAAAACAGACCTGTTTAAATTATAATGGAAAGTAAGATATTAATATCCAGGCTTTCTTGGTGGCTCAGTGGTTAAAAAAAAATCCACCTGCCAATGCAAGAGATGCAGGTTCAATCCCTGGTTCATGAAGATCCCCTGGTGAAGGAAATGGCAACCCACTCTGGTATTTTTGCCAGGGAAATCCCATGGACTGAGGAATCTGGTGGGCTACCATTTACGGGTCATAAAAGAGTCAGAAATGACTTAACAACTAAAACAACAAAAGCAAGATATTAACCAAGCAACTGCACAAGTATATAATTAGAAGATAATTATCAAATGATAGGAAGGAGATCTGCTCAATCGGATCAAGAAAAGCCCCCTGAAAAAGTGATGCTTGAGCTGAAATCTGAAAAATGGGCAGGAGTTAATTAGAGGAAGAGGATGATGGTGCAGGAAGAGAGAAAGGAATTCAAAGAAAGCAAAATAGTGTATTTCAGTCCTGATGTTCAGTGGCCTTTGGTTCTCCCCAAAAGATGAAGAACAAACTGGAAGGTGAGGGCAGGGGGATGTTGACATGTACAAATGGAAGCCAGATCATCCTTAAGCATAGATACTTTCTTGACTACAAACAGTAACTATGTAGGCTTTCAACATGTTGTATTTAACAGACTCACAGACTAGGGAATGAATTTATGGTTGCCAGGAAGAAAGGACACGGGGAAGGGATAGTTAGGGAGCTTGGGATTGACATGTACACACTGCTATATCTAAAATGGAAAACCAACAATAAACTACTGTATAGCTCAAGGACTCTGTTCAATGTGATGTGGCAGCCTGGATGAGAGGGGAGTTTGGGGAAGGATGGATACACAGTTACGTAGGGCTGAGTCACTCTAAGACTGCAAGTGTATCACCACCCCAAGCTGTGGATGGGAGGAAGGATTAACTTCATCCTTATGAGGGGCTTATCATTAAGTTTTTATTGTCAGTCTTTATCTTGCTTCTGAGCTCCAGCATTATTTATCCAACTGCACAGCTATCATCTCTACCTAAATATCTAATAGGAATCTCAAACTGAACATACTAAGGAGAACTTATTGCCCACAAATCCCCTTACCCCACCTGTTTCTCTCCTAGTCTTCCATACTCAGTGAGAGCCAAAATTAAGTCATACGAGATTCCTCTGTTCCCCTCATCCTTCCACATCCAATCCAGCAACAAATCTTCTCAGCTCTACCTCAAAACTTTATTCAGAACTTATCTTTGCAGCCATCCCTCACTACTGCAGTAGATACAAGCCTTTTCCCACACAGCTTCCAGGTGAGTATTTTATAGTAATGATCACATGGTGTCACATTTTAACTGAAAAGCTCTCTAATTGCTTTCTATTTGAATAAAATCTTGACATTCAACAAGGCCGCCCGCTAAGAATCTGTATGATCTATCCTTTGTCTAACTCTCCCACATTTCCTCCTTTCATGCTTTCCTTCAGAGCTATTAGCTTCACTCACAATAGTTTTTTCTTTTTAATTCCTTGAGCAAGCCAAACGGCCTTTGAACCAGCTGTTTCCTGTGCTTGGAGCTCTCTGCCCTTGGATCTTTGACTGTTTCTTCTCTGATGTCATGTAGTTGTCAGTTTTAGCATTGCTCATCCAAATTATTATTTACAATTTTATCTAGTTTTATTTTCTACATTATTCTGATTATATTTTGTAAACATGCTATGCCAAGAAAAATGTAAATTTCATAAGAACAGAAACCGTATCTGTCTTTTTTATGACTATATTTCTCATACCAGGGAAAGCGATCCATAAATATCTATCAAAAGGAAGAAAGAAAAGAAAGGAAGAAACAAAGGAATAAATGAAGAAAAAAAAGAAAATACATAGCAAGTGTGTCCAATAAAACAAATCAACATCCCTTATCATTTATATTCATTCTTCAATTTAGATGTTATATAAGAAAAAAATATTTTGCCCAAAGCACTCCAAAAACTTTTTAATGCACCCTGAGGATAAAGTCTACTTACCTAATATCTATATGGAAAAAATTGAATAGTAAATCTATGGATAAAACAGGAATGCAAATGGCAAGATAAACTTTAAAAAAATTCTAATTTTGCACTTTTGAGCAATGTTAGTTGCATTATCTTGCTTTCTTTTTAGTTGTATTTTAAAAAGATAGAAAAGAAATTGGAAAGAAAGACAGCAAGCCGCAATGAAAACTCAAATGCATCTTTATTCTGGGGGGGGGTCATTCATTAGATGATGCACTGGGCTATTTTCTCAGTATATATTGTTCCCTCTGAGTGGAGCTCCATTGATTTCAAAGTCTCTAAGCTGCCATTTTGGAGGCTGCTGAGTGCAAATATTATAATGCCATTTGGGATACTCTAATGTGCTTTTTACAAAAGTAGTCTCTCAGTATTACTCAAACTTACCCTGATTGGGGTTTGGACTACATTCTTGCTGAGAAAAGATGGCTCTGCTAGCTCTTTTGGTTTATTTTCAGTACTTAAAAATTGCAAACCATATCACAGTTTTTGCCCTACACTTTGTTGATTCCACACAGAGTGGCCCAAACACTTGAAGAAGTCTGTGGGTATGTGCTCCCTAAGGACAAAGACTCTATGCTATAAAGCACTGTATCACAAAAAGACTGGAACATTAAAGACAATAAATGCTTGTTGAATGAATAAATCAATCAATATTAATTCCTACTTTCTTAGTAAGACAAATGAGCAATCTGCCCTGTCAACCTGACTTTCTACTTCAGGCATCTGAGAGTGAAATATTTAACAGAAATTTCCTTTAGATTTCCAAAAGGTATAAACACTTTCTTTCCCCTGATTTTTTTTTAATGCATTCAACATTTATTAACCATCTATTATATGCAAGGCATTGGAATGAATGCAAAGCAATTAAGGATTTTTCTGCCTTCAAACAACATTAAGAGACAACACCATGAAGACCCTTATCTAACCTTAGAACTTTTTCCTGCTTTCCCTACAGTAATTCCCTGCTCTACTAAGGTTCACAAACCATCCCTGGGAGGCCCATGGTCCTCCTGGTTTATGTCTACTTAGTGATGTAGAGTCTATTCTTCCTTCAAGATTTAAGACATTGTAGCCCAAAAAGCTAAACATTAAATACCACTCTTTAGGCCCTTCACAGCATTGCTTTCTCAAAGTACTTTGGTATGGCATCCTAAGTTTTCATTAAGCCTTCCTATAGTAAAACCATATAGAAGTCTTAACTTGACATTTAATACAGGAAACATTTTTCAGCATGATATTTTTCATTATATCACTTTGTGTCCCCTCTCTCTATGAAGTGTCATGTGAGAATATTTTTCTAAACTAAGAACTGAATAAATCTTTGCTTTTCTGAAATAATTATTTTCATTATGTTTGAGGATAATCTTATAACTTTTGCAGTTGTATTTTTAAATTTTTTCTTGATTATCAAAAAGCTTAGAGTCAGGTACAACCAAATTTTAGTCATTAGATGGGATTATATTGTCCTACTATCATCTCACTAACTTCTCCACAAGATGAGAAAATAGGGGTCTTCAAATTTATGTTGTAAATTTTGAAAAATTAGAACTAATTTCTCTCTCTCTCTCTCTCACGCATTTCATTGTTTCAAGGATTAGAATAGCAATCAGTAAAGATTAAAAAGTGACTATCTTCATGGAATTTATATTCTTTATATTTCTCCATACTATTTTTAACTAAAAGAAGAGAAAGATTACATATGGCTAATATTTTATTGTATTTCCTTAAACATATTTAAATATATAACCTTTTCCATGTTACTAAAATTCTCTTTTCAAATTATCCAGTTGGGCTTCCCAGGTGACTCAATGGTAAAGAAGCCACCTGACAAGGCAGGTGATGCAGGAGAAATGGATTCAATCCCTGGGTCCAATAGATCCCCTGGAGGAGGAAATGGCAACCCACTCCAGCATTCTTGCCTGGAAAATTCCATGGACAGAGGAGCCTGGTGTGCTACAGTCCATGGGGTCACAAAGAGTTGGACATGGCTTTGTGACTGAGTACTCAAGTACTCAATTTCTTCAAGTGGATATACCAGTTTTATTTAATCTATCCTAACATCTTAAATATACAGGTTGTTTCCTACTGTTTAATCATTGTAACCCTGTTATGTTTGGGGATTATCAACCTAAAGGGCCTCTCCACCACTTTTCTATTAGATTATTCCAAATACACGTATATATCACTTTATCTTGTTCACTATAGTGCGTTTTTCCTTCACTGTGTCAGCATTTACATACTTGCTATGTGCACTTACATATTGCTAAAAATTTATTAAGCCAAAATATACTAAGTCATTTAAGTACTTGGATGTAATATTGACTTGAAAAATACATTACATACAAAGACAAAATTTAGTGCTGTGTAGTATTCCTGACAATCATAAATGTCAAGAGTAGGAAACTTCAATTTAATCTTAGAAATAAGAAACTTTCTGTGATATTTCAATAATCCCTTTGCAACAATCAAGCATGCTAAAGAGTAACTCAGTCATTATTCAAATTAGGCTATTAATGGGTCAATCCTATGATAATCCAGCTGAATATTTTTTTCTCTAGAGATGTCTGTACATAACCGATTTTCCATAAAGTTCAACAGTTTAAAAAAAAAAAATGTGTTCTAGGGCAGAATTACGCTCCCTCTGGGCAGAATGCAGGACTACCAACTATGTAGAACTCTCACTTAAGAGCAGTCAGAAGAGAGACCACAAAGCTATCTTAACATAAACCTAAACCTAAACCATTGGTTCATTTGGTCAAAGAAAATGACAGAAGTTGTCCTACAGTATACTGATAACCAATCAAATCACTTAAATGTTATCTCTATATAGCAATAATTGTAGAAGAGTTGTGTTTTATTTTTCTCAATTCAGAGAGGTTAACTTTCTTACTTGCCAGGTTAAGAGATTTTTTTGAAATACATATTGGAAGATATATTAATGTCTATATATTGTATCAAGGAAACAAAAGTCTAATAGTGGAAGCCTACAGATACTTACACCATATTTTCTTAAGACTCTGTATAAGTGTCTGCTTCATTAATGCATTCCTATTTCTAATATGAAGTTACACACTTCAGTTAAACTGCATCACAATGACTTTTCTAACAGCATTTAATGTTATTGAATACTTAGTTTCTTTGTGATAGTGAATAATCTTTACATTCTGTATCTATAGAGAATGTAAGTCATTCCTCAGCACTTATCTCTGTTATGCTTTTGCTTATTTTTCTGTTTTTGTTCTAAATCAACTGTTATTTCAGTTTTCTTTTTCCTCTCACTGAAAAAGTCAACAGAAAATCAGACTGTAGGACAAAGGAAGAAAAAGCCTTGAAGTTTTTTATTTTTATTTTTTTATGATTTTGCCTTGGTCCAGGATCGTGTCTTCTTTTATTTAACCTAGAGTGGAAACTCATCCATATTTTGACCTATTCCCATTTTCCAAATGTAACTCTTCATAGGTCTATCTGAAACTAGAAATGAACTTACTAAGTGGACAAAAAGGTAAAGATACAAAAGATTCTAAAGAGAGAAAATTGATCATTTTTAATATGATGAACCCAAGTGTAGGATGATTAAATTGGCAAATGTGGATGTTTAACTTTACTGTTCAGACCTAATCTTTCATAACAAAAAATGCAGTGAAACAATTAAGTGCTCAAAAAGTTAAAAATATACCTTTTATTATCTTTATTACTGTAAGAAAAGAAGAGTGAAACAATTGGTAAAAACTGCAAAATTCTAAACAGTACTTCTGTAATCAGTGCCCAGTATTTTTCACTACCTCTGGAGTACAGAACAATAGAACACTGTAATAAATAGTTCAAATCTGTGACTCACCTAAGACTTGAATTGAAATAACCCATTATTCCCTGCATTTGTTTGCTTCTATTTCTTTCTCCATTCTACCTTGCAGTTGATTCACCTAAGGTTGGCACTCTGGTGGAAAGTACACTGGACCAAGACTAACTGGGCTTCCCACTGAAACAGTCTCCCAAGACGGGTACAAAATTTGAACAGAGTCCATTTGTGTGTGGTCAGTTAAACAGGGTAAAGCCAAAAGAGAGGGAGGAAATCATGAATTGGAAGAAACAGTGGTGGTTTAGACAGTAAGTCAAACTGAACCAAGATGGCCGCTAAAGCCAGGACTGGTGACATGGAGAGCAGAGGAGGAAAAAAGTTGTTAACATGTATAGGAAAATTGATTAATGGAATTTATGAATGCTATTTTTATTTGTACTTCTGTTCACCCCTAGTAAATAACTTACACTCTCCTTCAAACTGGATAAAATTAGTTATATATGCCACTCTTCCTCTTTATATCATGATTATCTCCACTTCTATTATGTTTATTTCTAAAAGAAAATCAATTTTTTTTCTTTTTTCTTGTATCAAAGGAAGTGAAAGAATCCAGCTTTGTGACATAAAACACATCCCTTCATGGCACTGAAAAAAATCTTAATTTGATGACCACAATATATACAGTCTGGTTACAGCATTTACATTTTACTGCCTTGATTCAACTTTTGCACTTATTCAACCTTACTTGAAATCTATTTGATTTCAAGCCATATTATTGACTTTGGGTCATTTAACTTTGAATGACATTTCTGACTAAACTATCTGATTTTCAACATATTACCTCATTTTCCAGGTTTGGTTTCTTCATTGGTAAACGGAGTGAACTATCTTAAAGAATGGTTTTAATGGTTAAATGTGTCTATTAATGTATATTAAAGTGACTCTCCTTAGGTTCTTGAGTCATAGTTTCTTTCTATTCTCTACAACTCCAGTGAATTTCCTTCTCTTTTGAATAAGGATTGTATGTTGCTTTTCAACAGATATTTTCACAACTTCTTCTTGAAAATATCTATGGAAATCTTTAGAGGCTGTCTCTTTTAGTCATCATAAACTTCCCATGTTCCCCAAGTTTTGAATAACAAATGAACTTATTACTACAGTCATTTAAAAGTAAGTCATTCAGCCAGAAAGAATCTCAAACACCCTCATCTCCTCATAAGTTCTTTTCTAGGAAATTCAAAAACTGCTATAATATTGTAAAGTAATTAGCCTCCAACTAAAATAAATAAATTTTTAAAAATTAAAATAAAAAAAAAGAAGAAATGCACCTGGACATGATAAGTATGGCTCCAGACAAATAGTAAATCTAATCTGCAAGATCTGTTCTTTTTAAATCACATTTATTCAAAGAAGCAGTTTCAGTGAACAAATATTTATAGGAACATGCAGAAATCCTACAAAACCACTGTCAACAGAGAGTAATAAAACAAAAGATAGTAAAATTAAATGCAGGACTTACATTATACAGATATTACGTTTTCTACCAATTTTCTTGCTTAACTGTTGCTGTCATTATCCTTTTCACTAGTCCAGGATTACATACTCTTTAATACATACCAAGAAGATATTTATCTCTCGATCTATTAAAGTCTTTAGCCTTTGATTTGATATAAAAATATTTTGTATTAACCTGAATTTCACACTTGTGCTATAGATTTGACTAATCTTCCTTTAAAATAAAATAATATAAAAATGCTTTAATATATTTAAAGTTTAATTTTATGTATATTGTTAAAGTCTTTAATAAAATTTAGTTAATTCTTTTCAAATCTATGATTCTTCAAAGCCTCCCACACATTAAAGTGAAAGTGAAAGTAGTTCAGTCGTGTCTGACTCTTTGCAACCCTATGGAATAGTCTGTGGATTTCTCTAGGCCAGAATACTGGAGTAGGCAGCCATTCCCTTCTCCAGGGGATCTTCCCAAGCCAGGGATCAAACCCAGGTCTCCCTCATTGCACGCGGATTCTTTATCAACTGTGCTATCAGGGAAGCCCATTGCATTTTATCAAATAAGAGTCTCTTCATCCTTCTACTTCTTTGATTATTTCTGTCTCTCCTCTCTTTTTATCAGCCTTTATGTGTTGTTTTTCCCCCAAGTGGTTCATCCGTAAGCTCTACTCTCTTTCTATGTTCCATGTTTTCCTGAGATGATCCTAATCTGAATGCCTATGATCTATGCATTCTCCTACCAGTAACTTTCTCCTGAGTCGTAAGGGGCCATATAATGTCAACTGATTATCTTTCGGTCACATTCAAATGTCTGGCAACTCTTCTTGCCTAGCCCCATTCTTCCTCATGTATCTCTTATTTTGGTGTCACCAGTTTCTATATACAAGCCTGTACCCAGGTAATAATTTTTAATTGGCCTTTCCTTTCCTCCATCTAATCACTTACCAAATCTGAATCGTTTTGTATCCTTAATATCTCTTAAGTTTAGCTATCTCCACCTTAATTGCCAATTCCATAGTTAAGGCTTTAATATTTCTCCTTGTCCCCTTTTCCTTCTAGTCACCATATATCTGCTGGAGAGACTGATCTAAGTGTACATCTGGAGATGTCAATCCATTGTTTAATACCATTTAATGACTCTCTGTCATGTATAAATAAAGCTGAAATTACATCAATGGCATACAAAGACCTTTACCATTCAATCCCTAATGATTTCAACATCTGTCTTTAATGTCTTGTCTTCATACTTTACATGCATGTAATACTGAACGGCTGACAGTCTGTTCACCGCCTCTATGCTGCTACTTTCCCATCAAGCATTAGTCTGCATCCCTTTATCCCACTGGAGGTACTTTCCTATGCATGAAATGTACTTCCTGATATCTGCACATGCCCATCTTGAGAAGCTCATACTTACTTTTCTATCCCTCTTTAGGCATATCTCTTTTACAAAACGTTCTCCATTATTATAGAATATCTACAAGATAAATGTCTTTCCTCTGAGGAAATCAGATTCATATATTTCCCTTATTATATCAATTATATATATACATGTATATGCATATACATATATCTATTAAACAAATGGTTGGCCTTTGCTCTGAATAAAGAGAAAAGGTGTAATAGAAGAAAATTAATCTTGTAGGAAAATGTGTGTGTATTTGTGAAAGAGACAAATAGACACAGAGAAAGATAGCAATACATAGAAAAAAGAATAAACACAGTTTCCTCACAAGTTTATATTTGGAGATTCAATAAAGAAAATATTTGGCAACAGAACTAAAATTATCATTAATACATTTGCAATTTGGGCTATCATTTTCCCCTGAAACAATACTCCAAGGACTCACCAAAGGAAAGTTCCTAAATAGAAAATTCCTAAGTTTTCCCTTTTAAGCAAATGCTACAGTATATTTAATTGCATACAGCTAAATATGGTGATAGAAAGGCATGTTTACTTTTCTGTCAAACTAGACACATCGTAGATACAAAAAATGTGTGCATCAGTTCAGTTCAGTTCAGTCGCTCAGTCGTGTCCGACTCTTTGTGACCCCATGGATCGCAGCACACCAGGCCTCCCTGTCCATCACCAGCTCCCAGAGATCACTCAGACTCACGTCCATCGAGTCCGTGATGCCATCCAGCCATCTCATCCTCTGTCGTCCCCTTCTCCTCCTGCCCGCAATCCCTCCCAGCATCAAAGTCTTTTCCAATGAGTCAATTCTTTGCATGAGGTGGCCAAAGTACTGGAGTTTCAGCTTTAGTATCATTCCTTCCAAAGAAATCCCAGGGCTGATCTCCTTCAGAATGGACTGATGTGTATTTGCATACTCAGTCACTCAGTTGTGTCCTACTCTTTGCCACCCCATGGACCGTAGCCCACCAGGCTTCTCTCTCCGTGGGATTATCCTAGCAAGATGGAGTGAGTTGCTGCCTCTTCTTTCTGGGGATTTTTCTGACCTAGGATTGAACCTGTGTCTCCTGTGCCTCCTGTATTGCAGGCAGTTTCTCTGCCACTGAGCCATGAGGGAAGCTCCCATGCATTATGTGTATATATACATGTATACATATACATTTACATATACCTAAAAATGCATATATATGTGTGTATAAATACACACATACACGTTAGCTGTCTAAGGTTAGTAGCCACTTGGCACAATGCAACATTTCCAGGGTTATTTTTTGTTTGAATTAAGGTTAAAGGATTTTGCACAAAGCATTCAAATATAGTCTACTTCAGGCAAAATGCAAGCCTCTCTATACAGGGCTATTGTTCTGCTTCTAAAAGCAATCTTGCTTCAGCTGAATGAATGGATGACCTTATTCTGAAGTGATTGGCTCATTTGAAAGGGCATGTATACTTTTTTTTTTTATTTCCATGAGAAAAGTAAAGCTAGACTAAACCAATTTATATTTCCTATGGATATGGGGAAAAAAATTCTTTGGCCCAGAAAAGGCATAGCAGAAAAACAAGTCACATAAAACAAAACATCATTGAACTTGACCATTAATTTCATGAAGCACATGTAATCTTACAGGAAGCACTAGACTACATTTGGTATCAGGACTAGATATTCTTTTTATTTATTAATTTTTTATTATCACTAAGCTTTTTGGTTCTGAGCTATTGCAAATTGGATAGCAGCTTGTACTGATTTCCAGAGCCCGTGGAATAGCCTTGAGAGTTTCTTCTTTACAGGGTGATGTCATCAGTTAGCCAGTTTCCGTAGCGCCCCATACACTACCAAAAAAGTTCCTCCCTGTATTAGTTCTACCTTCACCTGCCAAGAAAAGAAAACATACAGCTTCCTTTATTCTACAGTGAAGCAAAGTGGTTTGGACACAATTTGGAGGAGAACTGCCAGAAAAAACAAAAAAGGCTTTGACTTAATAATGTTTCCATACATTTAGATGCTTTTCTAGAATATATGACTTTAATTGATTTTTACCTTTTTTATGGAATACAACTAATATAGTAGAAATTGAACCTTGGCATTGACCCAGAATTTTAAAGAAATGATATAAAACTTTATAAAATACAAAACTATTAAATCATTCCTGGAGGGATTTTTTTTTTTTGTCTTTTTGCCTTTCACAAAATAGTACAATGCTTATTGTTAACAGAAAATAATCCTAATTTTATCTGAGATAATGCTTTTGTCTGTTTTATCTGAGAAAATATTTTGAATAAGGTGATTCATTAAAACCATATTGTAGATAAAAGAAACTTAATTACTATTATTTCTACATGAAAATTATTATATTCACATTATTTTTTCAGCTAAATAGAGGCAGCCTAAAGATATTTGTGTATTTTATTCTCAGAAAATGCTCCCCATTAAAAATTTTTCAGGTATTAAGCTCTGAAGACAGTTAAAATTTATCTTAGAATGCTTAGGGGAGTCTACTTCAGAAATTTTAAATGTTTCCAATCCTTTGAGGAACATCCTATAGCACTTAAAATCACCTCATCCCTTATCAAATATGATTTTGCCCCTTTGTGCTTTAAAGAAAAAAAATGACTTTATGTAATAAATTTTCACATGGAGATATCAAAAGAATTAAGTTACATTAAATATAATACAGTCATTGATATTAGAGATGAGAAAAAATGTATCAGCCCTATCCTCTGAAATCTCATGAGGACAGTTTTTAATATAGTGTGTGACTTAGTGAATTTTCTAGTCTAGTATTTAACGGGAATTTTCAGTATGCTAATAAATTGCTTTTAAAAATCTATCTATTCTGGGCCATATGTAGCCAAGTGAGGCAGATATTACTGAAAAGTAGAATGAATTTTCATTTTCTGTACTTCATCTATCTTGAGTAGAAAAGCAGCATCTTTAGGGTTTCCACCACCCACAGATTCATTAAATGAATCAGGAAACTAGAGTCAACCACCTTTCTATTTTATGCTTATTTGGACCATAGTCACAGGGATAAAACTTTAGTATTCTGTGTAATTGGGGTAACTATTTCCTCAAATTCTATTTTTATATACCAAGGTAGGTTGAAATAATATAAGGCATAAAAATAAACTAGAGCTGAAGAAAGACAATTAAAAGATGGTGATTAGGACAATGGGAAAGAAAAAGTATAAGTGAAAAGGACGAGTTCATGGAATGATACATGTATTTCCCAAACAAATATTTCTGTCAAAAATATTAAGCATGTCTACCAATATTTTCACTTATAAACATTTGTTTTTTAAATATAAAGTGAGAGAATAAATGTAAAGCATTTAGCACAGAGAACACATATTCCATCATTAACCACTTTTGTTCTTCATAAATGAAATGTTCTATCAAAAACAAGAAGTAACCTGAAATAGAATGTAAAGGTATAGCCTTAAATCTCCATGATAGTTTCTAAGTAAAATTGCTTACCAGGAAATACAGAGACTATTTTTCAGGAAGCATGACATGATTTTGAACAAGAAAAATCATGCACTTCATTATCCAACCATTCTTTCATTTATTTAATAAATACTTAAGGAACAAATCATCTCTCTAGCATTGCATTAATTGCTGGGCACATGTAAATGGACAGAAAACCCAGTACGCTCAAACACCAATGGAGGTTACAGATACATAAACAGATCAAACAATGGAATAAGTGCCGGAATGGAGATCTGTTGTAGGTACAGCTGAAGGACAGTCATGTAAGAAGGATCAGCATAGGAGGCCTAGAACACTGAAGTCTCTTTTCCCCCAGTAGTAAGCAATGGCATAAAGATCTTCGACAACACACCAACATGAAACAAACAACCTGTCAACAGTTCATGTAAAATGATAGGTCATCCTTAAATCTGCAGTGTCAGTAAGATGTTACACACTCAGCATCAATCAATTAAAAAGAAAAAAAAAAAAAAAACCTGAAAATCCATTACAGCAATAGTCCAATTAATGGATCATTTGAGAAAAGAGATGAATAAAGTCAAACTCTGTTAAGAATAAAAAGTGAGCAAAATTCTTCATAAATTATTCAGAGAATTTTAGTGCATCATAGAGCTTGTAACCAAGTATCCATAAAATAAAAAGGTGCTGGGCAAGGTCAAAGACTCACCTTATGTAAGGAGCTCAGAGAGGGTGAATGCAAGGAGGAAGCATCAATGCAATCAGGTTTTGTTTTCTCATTGGTACCCTACTTGCCACCATTTGTAAATGCACAACCTGGAAAGCGTATCTGTTGCTGACTGACTATCGTTTAATTTCAGTAAGCTGCAGTATGTTGTCATATCAGCTTATGGCTTCCTATGCTTATGATTAATTTTTATCCCATCTCATTTCAAAGACATTTTAGTGATAGCAAATCTTCTGATGGTTTAGTAGTAAATTTTGCCCTCTGTTAAAATAATAAATTCAACAGGCAAGTAAAGAGACATTTTCTTTCTACCAGGGACTCTTGAAACCAACCTTTTCCTGGCCACCTATACACATGACTAAGGCAGACAGATTTATGATGTACTTCCATATTAATTTGGTTAGTTACTCCTCTATTCTCCAGAAAAATGTTGAAAACAAGGGTAGTATAACACTATAATGATTTCCTTACATACAAGAGTTACTGATTCTGTAAGTCTGGAGGGTAGCCCCAAATTTACCTTTCTAACAATTTCCACTTGATATTGTTGCTGCTAATTTGGGGCTCAAACTTTGAGAACTACTATCCTATTACAAAGGTCAGTATAGTCAAAGCTATGATTTTCCCAGTAGTCATGTACAGCTCTGAGAGCTGGACAATAAAAAAGGCTGAGTGCTGAAGAATTGAAGCCTTTGGACTATGGTGCTACAGAAGACTCTTGAGAAGTCCCTTGGGCAACAAGAAGATCAAAACAGTTAATCCTAAAGGAAATCAACCCTGAATATTCACTGGAAGGACTGATGCTGAAGCTGAAGCTCCAACACTTTGACCACCTGATGTGAAGAAATGACTTCTTGGAAAAGACCCTGATGCTAGGAAAGATGGAAGGCAGGAGGAAAAGGGGATAACAGAGGATAAGATGGTTGGATGGCATCACCAACTTGTTGGACATGAGTTTGAGCAAACTCTAGGAGATGGTGAAAGACAGGGAAGCCTGATGTGCTGCAGTCCATGGGGTCACAAATTGCTGGACATGACTGAGCAATTAAACAACAGTCCCATTCAATGAGCTTCTCTGATGGCTCAGCAGTAAAGAACCCCCCTGCCAATGCATGTTCAATCTCTGGGTGGGGAGATCCCTTGGAAAGGGAAATGGCAACCCACTCTGCTATTCTTGCCTGAGAAATCCCATGGACAGAAAAGCCTTGTGGGCTATAGTCCGTGGAGTCACAAAAGAGTCAGATGCAACTTTGTGACTAAACAACAAGAATCCTACTCATACCTGGTAAATCCCTAAGTAGTAGAAACTGACTCTTACCTCTGAACAAAACCTTTTAAAAAATGCTCAATA
The DNA here is from genome assembly GCF_014754425.2 of Oryx dammah. Taxonomy (NCBI): domain Eukaryota; kingdom Metazoa; phylum Chordata; class Mammalia; order Artiodactyla; family Bovidae; genus Oryx; species Oryx dammah. Next base: position 61,074,556 of record NW_024070212.1, on the reverse strand, counting down.
AATACTAAAATCATTGACTAAATGAATAAATAATTGTACCTTATTTATTTTTTCAAGAAGGAGAGAATAAATAGCTCTTTATCACACTTCTCAATGTTAACCCCTGAAAATCCTATGTAAAATGAGCTGAGGGCAAGACCATACAGAGAGCTGAACATCTATGACTGCAAATGTCAAACAATGATTCAGTCTTCAGTTTCCTCAGTGATAGACAGATGAGCTACACATACATTTTTTTAATAATATTCCAAACATATTTTCAAAGGGATAGGCCATGGAAATGTTGGAAGGGAAGCAGAAATCAGGAGAATCCTAGGGTTTCATGAAGAACAAAGACTAACTGCAGCATTTTTTCTTTTCTTTTTTTTTTTTTTTTTTTTACTTAGTACATCAGGGACACACAATAGGCTGTACAGCATTGACAAAGATAAGTTATGTGTGCAAGAAATTTGATTAATTAATAAAAGACCTAGATGAATAATATACTGATATCAGCCTGGAAGATGATCATAGTGGTAAGGCAATCCCTGATAACTCAGTTGGTAAAGAATCTGCCTGCAATGCAGGAGACCTGGGTTTGATCCCTGGGTTGGGAAGATCCCCTGGAGAAGGGAAAGGCTACCGACTCCAGTATCCTGGCCTGGAGAATTCCATGGACTACATAGCCCATGGGATCGCAGAGTCGGACAGACTGAGTGACTTTCACTTCACTTCACTCACTTCACAGATGTGGCACCTCATTACTTTAATTCAAATGCTTATTATCATCAAGAGTTTGGATGATGACACGCAGGGTGGGCAATCAAAATTATAGAAAATTCAAAACTGGGGGGTGGTGGGGGAGGGAAATGGAAGGTGCATCTGGCCAGATCCAGACAATCTGAAGCAATAAACTGAAGCACAGATTATACTCAATAAATGTGATAATGTGAAAATATAATAGATTCAAAGATTAATATCATAAACCCCAGATTCAATAAAACCTTAAATGAGAAAGGTTCAACAGTTGTCAACAGTATTTTGTGACTACCTTTAAACATACATGAATATACATGCAAATAACTATAGTCACACACACAAATAAACATATATAACATACATATTATATGTACATATATACATAGGGAGATCAAAGAAAATACAGTGATAGGTCCATTCTTTAAGATACTGAGATTAATTAAACCTATTCAGAGTACTTAATTCCATCCTTTAATCCAGTTCTTGATTCAGAAACACTTATTAAAGCACATAATAAAGCCTCAACATAACACAGTGGGTTGGGTAAAAATGTTTAACCCCATAAAATGCAAAGTTACTTTGCTAGGATGCTCATGAAATGACTAGGACAAATCTGTCCAACTAAACCTGGGGATCCTGGCATGCAATTCACACATGTACAGGTCCCAGCTGTGGCAGTAATGGCCTACTCTAGCTTACGTACATACTGACTTACATACCCATTTAGGGTTCCAGGATATATTGAGAATCCCAGCACAGCAACAGCTACTTCAGGTGTTTCCTGATTTGTCAATATCAATTTTATTGGTCTCTAGTCAGGAAGATGAGATGAGAGAATACTGAAGACTTGAAGACCCATCCTTTGCCTCTCCCTTCCTGAGTGGAGAATACCCTTTTTCCAGTCAGCCTTCACTTGAGAGCAGAGGTGGGTGGAGAGCAGAGGTGGGTGGAGAGCAGAGGTGGGTGGAAGACCATGCCCATCAGGTGTAATCTGTCTGTTTTAGGACTTCCAAATGAGGTCAGTTATCATCAAGGTTTCATTCAGGGTATAATGCTAGGTCTCCAGCCCACAAAGATAACAAGATATCATCTCTGTCCTCAGGAGGCTTGAGGTCAACTGAGATCTGAGTACCTCTGAGCAGATTCAGTTTGATATCTGCTTTTACAAGTATATACAAAATGTAATGGCAGCAACATAGACCACTTAAGTGTGGTTCAGGGAATCAGAGAAGTTTTTATACAACAGGTAGCATTCAAGCTCAAAATGGAAGGATGAGTAAGTGCTTGCCAGAAGATAAATGATCAGATATTACCATTGAAAGGACAAAAAATGAAGCTAGTGGTGAAGCAAGTCCAAATTATGAAGGACCTTGAATTTTATTCAAAGGTATTTAAAATAACAAACAGCAGAAATAACTGATCATTTATAATAATATATGTGCATAAAAAAGACAATTTTTATCAATTAAGAAACTATAAATGAGCTATTACTGCAGCAACAACTATCAGTTGAACATTTGTGTTTCCAGAAACACATTAATATAAATGGAAAGAACATGATACTGCTTACAAACTGAAAATATGATCATCTTTAGATGCTTCTAACTTTCTACCGCTTGTCCTGAGATTAAAGCATGTTAAAGTGGAATGTTGCAAGAATATCAGTACTTGAAATGGTATCACATTATTTGCTCGGTATTCTATCTTAGATGTCTCCTTGACTGTTTAAAACAATCTCTTAGTAAATGAAATTTTGGGACACCCCCTTCTGTGAAGGCTTGCACTAGATTCATGCCATAATGTAGTGGTGGCCTCAGGGATAAATTCAGTTCTGCTTCATCACTTGGACTTAATGATCTTTTTTTTTTTTAATGCTATCATTGATGCTATTTTTAAAAGCAAGAATACATCTTTGACACACTGATAATTAGAACAAAGAGACTCATATTGGGTCTTATGCTCACTATGTTCAGTAAAATAAAATAATTTGATATTTTATACTACAACAATAAGATCATTACCAAGACAGCAGTAAATACCAGCTTTCATTCTTCAGTGGATTGTCCCTGCCATTCCTGGCATTGGCCCTGTCTCTCTTCCTTTTCTTAGGCTGAATATTATAGCTATCCTTAACCTTACTTCCCAAGTCAATTTGCAAAGTTTTTAAAATCCCATTTTGTTCTATTCAAAACTGTGAAGTCAAAGCTGGACATACTAGTTTATTGCTAACCTATTCCAGAGAACCATTAGGCTTTTTCCCAGCTGCCTATGGGGTAACATTCACTTTCCACATTTTTTTTTCAGTTCTGAGAAAGAGAACAGCAGAATACTGCCAACAAAGAAAAAACTGCCTCGTGGCCTGATATTCTGGGATTTTTTCCAGCCTGCTTCGTGGAGGCAGACCAAACACTACAGTGCTCCCAAAATGCCTGATTTAATTGACTAGACCTATAGTAATTTCACAGAATCTTATGTTATAATTGGTTAATAAGAGTCACATCCTTTTCATCCTCACTCTCTCCCTCCCCCGTTCTCCTTTCTCCCTCCCTTCCCTCTTCCCTTCTTTCTCTTCCTTCTTCCTGCTCTATCTCCCTTCCTCCCTCCCTACCTGTCTCTTCTCCTTCTCTCATTCTCTCTTGTCACTATCTCCTATCAATCACCCAGCCAGCCAATATTTTGTGATTTGGTGTTAGAGTTGCTTTACTTACTCCTACGTGACAGAAGAGGATGAGTACCCCATGAGTAAGCTGGCCACTTCATGTGACCTAACAAGGCTGAATATGAGCTGTGACTACTGGGGCTGCAGCGCATTCAGGCAGAGATTGCCAGCACCAATAGCACACCGGCCGGTCAAGAAGATAAACTTATGACTTTCTACATCTATCAAAAGCAACCAAACTGGAGCCAAGAGACAGATAATACCTTAGAGAAAAACTCAATCAGCAAATGTATGAAACAGATAATAATAATACTGTAAATTTACACTGAGAGCTAGCGTGCAAGAGAAGTATTCAGCATAGTATCTGGCATGTAATAAATGCTCAGTACATGGTGCTATTATCATCGCCTCCTTCTTCATGCTCAAGTTACTGTCAGCATTAAAATCTTCAGTTAGCACCTATTTTGGTAAAATCATATCCTGATATTGTCTGGATGCTATTTGGTAAATATTTACACTAAGACAGCAGGAAAGGTATTATCCCAGAAGCTGTTTAGGTTGGAAAATCTTCAGATTCTACGTGATCTCTGAGTTTCCTAAAGGGGATTTTGTGATACTTACAGTCATCCTAAGTCCATGTTGACCGTTAGTGTTTCCTGTTCGTGCTACAAATCTCTATGATGTGGAAATAGATGTAAATATTTTTAATTGCCTGACAGATGTTTTTCATTTCAAAAATATCTTACAACTATCGTCCTTTAATTTTTACTTCAAAAAGAGAAAAATGATGAATTGTCTATCCCACCACCTAGCACATCACTCAGCATTTTAATGTTTTGAATTTTTATGCACTTTTAGAATCAAAATTATAATGTGCATACTATCACATGCCACGGTGTTTCACATTGTGTGTAATGCAGTGATTATGAGAAGATTTTGTTGTCAGAATGTCCAGGGCCAAATTGTAGCTCCCTTGTTTTTAGAATGTAAGATTTACAAGTCTCTTAACCTCCCTAAAACCCCATTTCTCCTTATGTAAAAGTGAGGTAATAATAATAGCAATAATAACAATACCTCATTGTGAGAATTAAATTAAAGAATCCATGTAAAGTCCTTCCTGCAATGCTCAAAACATAGTACTCACTAAACATTAAGCATTTTAATGGTTGAGATTAGTCTAATCTCTTAACCATCTCTAACTGCTTGTTAACATCCTATAATACAATATTATAAATGTTATTTTAGATAGTAAAATACCAGGTTCACACCACTACAATATTTTATTTTATTTTTCAATATTTTCCTGTTGTGACCTTTGAAGTAGTCACTCAGTCGTGTCCAACTCTTTGTCACCCCATGTAGTGTAATCCACCAGGCTCCTCTGTCTATGGAATTCTCCAGGCAAGAATACTGGAGTGCATTGCCATTCCCTTCTCTAGGCAATCTTCCCAACCCAGGGATTGAACCCGAGCCTGTGGCATTGCAGGCAGATTCTTTACCATCTGAGCCACCATAAGGTGATACATGAAAAATGATGCCATATTTCATATTTGTTAATACCACACTTAGCTGTTTGTTAAAATTAATTTCAACTTAACTAAAGAAAATAATAGCATCTTTCCCAGAATTCTCCATCCAATCTTCTACACCCCCACCACTCAGTCACTTGTTCCTAGAAAAATTTGTTGGAGAAAACTGCAGGATAGCAGTTTTGTATCAGGTCACTATGACACAGTTTTCTCCTGCTAATTGACATCTCATAATTTCTCTAACAAAGAAATCCCAAGACTCAAACTGCTTCTACTCCTTCCTTTTTTTCAGAAGACTGAGCTATGAAAACAAACTATAAACTTCTTTTTTCCCAGTCTAAGTTGAATTTGCATTTCGTTGACTACTAATGAGGTGAACATTTTCCCATAAGTTTGCTTACGAGTTCTATTTCCTCTTTGGTGAATTGTCTATTCATGGCCTTTGCCCAGTACTTAAAAATTTATATTTTTTAATTACAAAGATATTAACTCTTTGTTAAATATAGAGTGAGGTATTCCTTTAAAAATAAGTATTCTTCATATTTATGAAACTAAATGTATTGACTTTTATGATTTTTAATATTTTGTGAATTTATATTCATCTTCTATCTAACAATGTACTTTGCTTACGTCTATTTTTTCTAACTTAACAATGTGCTTATCATTTTAACTCACATGGAACTTACTTTGGAAAAAAAGGTGAGGTGAAGAATACCTGTGCATGCTGTGTGCGCACTCAGTTGCTTTCTACTTTTTGTGACTCCCTGGACTAGAGTCCGTCAGGCTCCTCTATCTGTGGAATTTTCCAGACAAGAATACTTGAGTGGACTACCATTTCCTCCTCCAGGGGGTCTTCCTGATCCAGGGATTGAACCTGCATCTCTTGTGTCTCCTGTGAATCCCAGGGGGATTCTTTATCACTGTGACACCTGAAGGGTCACAAGGAATAAATGACTTTTTCCCAACTGTTTAAGTCTTTATCTTACAAGCCTTTTGACTAAGGCTTCTCCTCCTCATTGTATTGATCTATACTTCCTTTATTATACATTGGGGACTTGCCTGGTAGCTCAGTTGGTAACGAATCTTCCTGAAGTACAGGAGTCCAGGGTTTGATCCCTGGGTCAGGAAGATTCCCTGGAGAAGGAAACGGCAAATCACTCCATTATCCTTGCCTGAAAAATCCTATGGGCAGTGGAGCCTTGCGGGTGGCAGTCCACAGGGTCACAGTCAGGCACCACTGAGTGACTAACACATTCTATTATGGATTGCATTGTTTATAAATAATGACAATTATTTCTGGGCTATTTATTATTTTTATTTATCTATTTTTATATCAAAATCATAGGTTTACTTATCAGAAGTTTACAACCTATTCTGTAATGGTGGTGATGGTGGTAGTGGTAGTAGTAATAATTGTTTCAAATTTACTTTTAAAGTCTTGCCTTCTTTCCAAATGAGTGCTGTCAGAAAATATTTTTAACTTACCCTAAAAGCTCCAATTTTATTTCATTTACCTTTTCATTTCCCAAATAAGTGTGGGAATTATATTACATATTTAATAAATGAGCTTCAACTATCTTTTCCAGAATCATGTTCCCTTAAAGATCTCAATAAAGTTCTTAACTTTCTTTATATATTATACTTAAATAGTTTGCAACTATATTTGTAATTTTCTTTATAAGATGTAGAGATTGCATTTTATGAGTATCTTGCATTACTAATATCTTTTATTGATGCTTTGACTGGGATTTTTTCTTTTACTTACATTTCTAGATTTGCAATAAACATAATTATATTTTAAGTCATCAGCTAGTTAGTTCAGTTGCTCATTTGTGCCTGAACCTTTTGTGACCCCATGGACTACTGTAGCATGCCAAGCTTCCCTATCCATCACTAACACCTGGAGCTTGCCCAAACTCATGTCCATTGAGCTGGTGATTCCATCCAACCATATAATGCTCTTTCATCCCCTTCTCCACCTGCCTTCAATCTTTCCCAGCATCAGGGTCTTTTATAATGAGTCAGTTCTTAACATCAGGTGGCCAAAGTATTGGAGTTTCAGCTTCAGCATAAGTCCTTCCAATGAATATTCAGGATTGATTTCCTTTAGGATTGACTGGTTTGATCTCCTTGCAGTCCAAGGGACTCTCAGGAGTCTTCTCCAACACCACAGTTCAAAAGCATCAGTTCTTCAATACTCAGCTTTCTTTATGGTCTTGCCATCTCCTGTTTGACTACTTCCTATTTACCTTGATTCATGGACCTAACATTCCATATTTCTATTTTAAGTCATATGGTTAGTCTTCTGCATAATTTGGGGGGATTATAATTGCCCAATAATTGTACCCCATATTTGATTTCATGAATATTGCTTTTCAGTTCAGTTCAGTTCAGTTCAGTTGCTCAGTTGTGTCCAACTTTTTGCAACCCCATGAAATGCAGCACGCCAGGCCTCCCTGTCCATCACCAACTCCCAGAGTTCACTCAGACTCACGTCCATCGAGTCAGTGATGCCATCCAGCCATCTCATCCTCTGTCGTCCCCTTCTCCTCCTGCCCCCAATCCCTCCCAGCATCAGAGTCTTTTCCAATGAGTCAACTCTTCGCATGAGGTGGCCCATATTTTGGAGTTTCAGCTTTAGCATCAGTCCTTCCAAAAAACACTTAGGACTGACCTCCTTTGGGATAGACTGGTTGGATCTCCTTGCAGTCCAAGGGACTCTCAAGAGTCTTCTCCAACACCACCGTTCAAAAGCATCAATTCTTTGGTGCTCAGCTTTCTTCACAGTCCAATTCTCGCAGCCATACATGACTACTGGAAAAACCATAGCCTTGAATAGACGGATTTTTGTTGGCAAAGTAATATCTCTGCTTTTGAATATGCTATCTAGGTTGGTCATAACTTTCCTCCCAAGGAGTAATTAAGTTTAATTTCATGGCTGCAATCACCATCTGCAGTGATTTTGGAGCCCCGAAAAAATGAAGTCTGACAGTGTTTCCACTGTCTCCCCATCTATTTCCCATGAAGTGATGGGACCAGATGCCATGATCTTAGAAATCCCCAAATAAAAACAAAATTAATGACGGTAATGAGGATCTTCTCTTATTCCTAGATTTCACCATTAAATACAGACTTTTGGTCTTCAATAGTGACTCTTTTCATGTCCAAAAGATAGTCTACTATTACCTTAGTGCTTTCATAAAGAACGTTTGCAGAAGTTTTCAGCCTCCATTTCAGAAATGTTTGACACAAACATATCATTTCCTTTAAGTGTATCAACTTGCTATCCTCTATGAATAGATTTTATAATACTGAATCATGCTTCCATTCCTGAGACTAAACCTCATATGGTTGTGGTAAATTATTTTTCACAAGACTCCAACAATGGACTTATAGCCCAAGAATTTAAGCTGGTAATAATTGTTCCATCAAACAATTCCTTAAAGTCCTGCTCTTATAACTCCACTTGCTTTGTTTATCCACCAATCTGGTAATCCTATAAAAGCAACAAGTAAGCTTGTCTGGCCTGATCTGTACTGACAAAGGTCATGCCCTTCATTGGTCATGATTTCTTTGTCCAACTGTGCCTTAGTTTTTCTTCCTTAGTGTTTGTTCCTATGTCTTACTAATTATTGACATAAAATAATTTTGTAGATGTTCTTCTCAAGTACTGGCCCAATTGAGCCCTTTTGTGCTTTAAAGTTCTAAATAAGTTTCATCATACCATGGCATCCATTATATAATCATCATTATATAAAACTTTCCCTGGGGAGTTATTCTGTCATTCAACAAGTTATCAGTTCTTCACCTCTCACATCAAATCACATCAACATATATAACTATAATGCAGGTTTTGTTCTCCTTGGCATGATTAGAATTTTAAAATTACCCAGATTCAACATATGTGATTTTTCAATATCTCATCATTATCAAGACTTCTATTGCTATTTAAATTTAAGATAATAATGATTTGAATGAGTATTAAAGACTAACACACAATAGGGGTAACTGTTGGGAGCTAACAACTTGCTAGGCAATATTGTGTGTCTGATGACCCACTCATGTCTGAGATAGAAATGAATTATTTTCAATTGCATGTCATTGTCTAGATCATTTGCTCTTTAAAAAGCAACTTTATTTTAAGATTGAAAGAAATTGTAATGCATTGGGTAAAAACAGAGCTAAATAAAGGAGGTAAATCAGCAAAGAATTTTGATCAAAGACAAACCTGCATTTAAAGACTCCAGTTCCATTCTGAGTTGAAAGTCTTCCAAAAATAAAAAGAAAAAAAAAAGAAAAAAAAATGGATTGATATAATTCTTCTTAGGATCCCAGAATAATAGAGTAATAGAAAATATGAAAGATTTTATTAAATGTGTTCTGCTAAACTGGTGATTATAAAATTTGAATGTTTCCATGGAAAGTCTAACTAACATATGTTCTGGGATGTTTCTGTTTATCAAGGAAATTTTGCAGGATTCTTTCTCAAAGGTAACTTTGTAATTACTTTACTTACATGTTCAGCATTTACAGTTGTCCATGTATACATTTAACCTATCTGTCTTAAGCACTTAAAACAAATCAGGCATTGTCCTAAGCTTTGAACATATACTAGCAAAGAGAAGTCCTCAAGTTTCCAATATTTTTCTAATTTATATAACATCTGCCCTTTGCATCTATGCCTCCAGCTCTCTCTAGTGAACCATTTTGGACAGAAGCTTAGATACTTAGAAAAAGCTTACTCCTTTGGAGTTATTTTAAACTGAAAACTCAACTCTTTTAATATTTCTTTTAGTTTGATTTTAATAGTAGATCAAAGTGATTGACCCAATCCTGCACCATTGAAACATCTCATACAACAGCAAAAAAAGTTTTGGGATTCTGAGTGTTCCTTGACAGTGTGGGAGAGAGAGATAAAAAGAGAGGAGGACTGTGTGCATGTGTGTGTGTATTATTTGAACAACCACATGTGATGTGTTTTTCAGTATTCAACAAGTTCTCCAGAGAAGAGTTTGTCAGAGGTGATCAACTTCTGGATAATTAAGAAAATCCAAATTAAAACAACTATAAGATATACTAAAGGCTTTATATGACCCAATTTTAACATAAGCGTGGGAAAGCAGATTCTTTGCACACTGTGTTGAGAGAAAGCACTTTGGTACAATATTTTTGAAGGGAAATTTACCAATGTCTATCAAAGCAAAAAATAAACCCAAAATACACAAGCTCTTTCTCTGAGTATTTTTCAGAATTTTTCCTATGAAAATTCTCATATAAATGTGCAAAGATATATGCAACTGTATAGACTGTAGCTTTTTTTATCACAGAAAACAATTAAAAACTTTCAAGATGCCTATCAGTTGGAAATTGAGTAGAAAAATTAGAGTATACCCATACTGTGGCATGTTCAGTTCAGTCACTCAGTCGTGTCTGACTCTTTGCGACCCCATGAATTGCAGCATACCAAGCCTCCTTGTCCATCATCAACTCCCGGAGTTCACTCAAACTCACGTCCATCGAGTCAGTGATGCCATCCAGCCATCTCATTCTCTGTCATCCCCTTCTCCTCCTGTCCCCACTTCCTCCCAGCATCAGAGTCTTTTCCAATGAGTCAACTCTTCGCATGAGGTGGCCCATATTTTGGAGTTTCAGCTTTAGCATCAGTCCTTCCAAAAAACACCCAGGACTGATCCCCTTTAGAATGGACTGGTTGGATCTCCTTGCAGTCCAAGGGATTCCCAAGAGTCTTCTCCAACACCAACGTTCAAAAGCATCAATTCTTCAGCACTCAGCTTTCTTCAGAGTCCGACTCTCACAGCCCAACTCTCACAGCCATACATGACTACTGGAAAAACCATAGCCTTGACTAGACGGACCTTTGTTGGCAAAGTAATGTCTCTGCTTTTGAATATGCTATCTAGGTTGGTCATAACTTTCCTCCCAAGGAGTAATTAAGTTTAATTTCATGGCTGCAATCACCATCTGCAGTGATTTTGGAACCCCCCCCAAAATGAAGTCTGACAGTGTTTCCACTGTTTCCCCATCTATTTGCCATGAAGTGATGGGACCAGATGCCATGATCTTAGTTTTCTGAATGTTGAGCTTTAAGCCAACTTTTTCACTCTCCTCTTTCACTTTCATCAAGAGGCTTTTTAGTTCCTCTTCACTTTCTGCCATAAGGGTGGTGTCGTCTGCATATCTGAGGTGATTGATATTTCTCTCAGCAATCTTGATTCCAGCTTGTGCTTCTTCCAGCCCAGCATTTCTTATGATGTACTCTGCATAGAAGTTAAATAAGCAGGGTGACAATATACAGCCTTAATATACTCCTTTTCCTATTTGGAACCAGTCTGTTGTTCCATGTCCAGTTCTAACTGTTGCTTCCTGACCTGCATATAGGTTTCTCAAGAGGCAGGTCAGGTGGTCTGATATTCCCATCTCTTTCAGAATTTTCCACAGTTTATTGTGATCCATACAGTCAAAGGCTTTGGCATAGTCAATAAAGCAGAGGTAGGTGTTTTTCTGGAACTCTCTTGCTTTTTTGATGACCCAGAGGATGTTGGCAATTTGATCTCTGGTTCCTCTGCCTTTTCTAAAACGAGCTTGAACATCTGGAAGTTCACAGTTCACATATTGCTGAAGCCTGGCTTGGAGAATTTTGAGCATTACTTTACTAGCATGTGAGATGAGTGCAGTTGTGTGGTAGTTTGAAAATTCTTTGGCATTGCCTTTCTTTGGCATGTTATGCAACCCTTAAAAATGAGATAGATCTATATGGACCCTATACTGGGAAATCTCCTTTTATATTATTAAAAATAGGTTATTAGAAACTTTCCTGGCAGTACAGTGGTTAAGACCCTTCGCTTCCACTACAGGGGATGAGAGTTCAACCTCAGTTAAGGAACTAAAATCTTACATGCTGACAGGTGTGGTCCCCCAAAAATAGATTGCTGAAGTATAGTACAATCTTATTTGCATAAAAATGGTAAGTGAGCTTGTGTGCTTGTGTGTGTGTGTCTGGTACAAGATTACCAGAAATATTTTTAAGAAATTCTTAAAACTAGCTTCCTGGTTAAAATGTGTGGGCAGATTTGAAGTGGTTGGAAAAGCAGCTTTTTACTTTGTTCCTCTTCTCACTGTTTAATAATTTTTTGCACTTTAAATTAAGCTTTAAATAATGAATCATTTCCTGGTTTGAGTAGTATAAAATAACATGTTTATAACATGTGAAATCAGAATATACTATTTCCATCACTGTCACTATAATTCTATACATTATATGTTTTTTGAGTTTTACTGATAAGTGATCTGAAATATTTGAATGCCCTCTATAATAACGCATTTTGGCTGTCAACAAATACCACAGACTAGGTGGCTTAAACAACAGACGTTTGTTTTCTCACAGTTCTGAAAGTCAAAAGTCCAATATCAAGGTAGCAGTGGAACAGGTTTCCAGTGAGACTTATCTTCTTAGCTTGTGAATAGCTGTTTTCTTATTGTGTCTTCACATGGCTTTTCCTCTGTGTGGTAGGAATCAACAGAGATCTCTGGTACCTGCCTCTTTCTTATAAGGACATTCCAAATGGAGTTGGGACTCCGTTTGAGTCCATCTCATCCGTTTGATTTCATTGAACATTAAGTACTTCCTTAAAGGTTCTATCTCCAAATAAAGTTATATTGAGAGTTAGGGCTTCAACATATGAATTTGAAGGGGACATAATTCAGTCCATACACCTGTTGAACATTTAGAACATTGTAAGTGACCATTTATCAGTGATAACCAACATGGTTGAAAACGTGACTGAGAATGGTTAATTCATAATATCACTAGTAATAGATCAATGTAAAAGGACAAACCAAGTCATCAATTGTATCCATTCACTTTAAGCACAGGTTGTTTTAAAAATTAATTTTTAGATATCTATTATCTTCTCTATCAGTTGTTAATGCTTTTGAAAAACTTGACTTTATCTTCTTCCTATTTACCTTAAACATCATAACTCAGTAGGTATCATAACCTTCATAATTGGCCAACATGATAATAAGTTGTGATCAGTTCTATATATTATTGCCTATAGTTGGGTGAAAGTGAAAGTGAAGTCGCTCAGTTGTGTCTGACTCTTTGTGACCCCATGGACTAGTAGCCTACCAGGCTCCTCCCTCCATGGGATTCTCCAGGCAAGAGTACTGAAGTGGGTTCCCATTTCCTTCTTCAGCTTTTGATAAATAAATAAAAAGGACATAATATTCCATCCCTTTGTTCTTCTGCTATACCTAAATAGAATACTTAAATTTTATCAAAACTATTTTCACATATTCTTTTATTATATGACCATATAAAAGTAATAGTCTTATAATTTTATCTAAAACCAACTATTTGTCTTTAGTGAGGTACAGCTCTGGGGGCTTGGGTGAGTACTGAAAAATCATAAATCATGTGAATATAAGCCTAGCATAAATATATAGCTTTTTAACTGATTTTATTTTCCTGAGTTGAAATATATTTCAAAGGCTACATAAAATGAGAACTCAAAAAACATCATCTTACTACAGTTGTGAAATTGAAAATTTGTGAAAATTTGATCTATTCATAATAACTGGTTGATGTCAAGTAAATTAAATAAAAAGGAAAAGGAAGATAAAGTTTCAAACAATAAGAAAGAATAAACATGAGTGATTTAAATAAAGTATATAGAAATGTTGCCTGATACATAAGGCTATCAAACACTGTTTTAGAAAAAGGGGCAAGGAAAAATCCTTAGATACTATTTGGTGAAACTGGAATGCCTGCTCTAGTATTAGAGAAAACTTGTTGACTAGGATAATTAGAAAATGACTTAAATATGTGTTAATAATGAAATATGTTCTATATTTAATTAATAACTAAAACAAAAGCTAAAGAAGACTTGACTAACTAATATCAAGATTGTTCTGTGGCAGAAAACTAAGAAGACAATTCTACCTTTCAAATCTAGAGTTGCTGCTAAGTAAATACAGAGATTTACTTGGAAGCCAAAGGAAATGGTACCCAAAATTATCACTAAAGATTTGAAAGGTCATCAGAAACCAGAATAATAAGCGTTAACTTGAAGTCTGAGACCACATAGCTTAGTATGTTTCTGTAATTGTCTAATGTCGTTTAGGAACTTGTGGCTAATTACAAAAAAAAAAAAAAAATGCTCCAGAGCAATCTTAATTTGTTTTCTGTTTAAATAGCACATTCTATTAGGTTGCAAAGTCTGACTTAAAAGAATTTTATTTTTTTTCCTCAAAAAAGTCCTATTCTTTACCATAAAATATGACAAGTAAGAGGTCAAATTCAAAGGTAATCTAATGACATGTCTGACTATTCTTCTACCTAAATGTAATAAAACAGACACAGGCTCTTTTATAAGGGACCTAATAGAATGAACCTAGTAAGCAGGAAACCATTTTATTTAGCTTAGTTGTTTGGGCCTTGATATCAAAGGTGACCAGCAGTCCTTGGTGGATGGCAAGGTGGTAACTGAACTGGTTCTATTTGCTAGTCTCCACCCTCTCTCACAGTGTTTTTTGTATTGTACATTCAAATATCTTTGAGTTATTTCTTTTTCCCCTCCTATTTGGTAGCCACGTAATAACAAGTCGCCAGTGAAGACCAAATAAATGTACCATTGCTGCTACTGCTAAGTTGCTTCAGTCGTGTCTGACTCTGTGCAACCCCGTAGACGGCAGCCCACCAGGCTCCCCCGTCCCTGGGATTCTCCAGGCAAGAACACCAGAGTGGGTTGCCATTTCCTTCTCCAATACATGAAAATGAAAAGTGAAAGTGAAGTCACTCAGTCATGTCCGACTCTTGGTGACCCCATGGACTGCAGCCTACCAGGCTCCTCCATCCATGGGATTTTTCCAGGCAAGAGTACTGGAGTGGGGTGCCATTGCCTTCTCCATAAAACAAACTTGCTGCTGCTGCTGCTGCTAAGTCGCTTCAGTCATGTCCGACTCTGTGCCACCCCATAGACGGTAGCCCATCAGGCTCCCCTGTCCCTGGGATTCTCCAGGCAAGAACACTGGAGTGGGTTGCCATTTCCTTCTCCAAAACAAACTTAAGACCCCCCCAAAAGTCATAAATCCAGCTTCAAGAGGGCCCACCCTGCAGCCAAGCTGGGAACTACCCTTGCTTTCCTTGTGGAAGTGGGGAGGCACCTAGTGGAATATGGAGGGCCAGGGATGCTCCAGACTTCACCACTTGCCCTTGCCCTCCCTTGAGAAGCAAGGCCTTTTCTTTACTGGGATGTGGAAGGTAAAGATTCTCTACAGGAAGTTAGAGTTACCCAAATTGAGAAGTTACCCAAATGCCAATTGAGAAAGTATCGAAGTTTCAGTGACAGTGCCTGAACCACCAGCTAATGTCAAAGAAGCAAACCCCAACATTCAAAATTCTTGTGGGGAAGGGGTATGTCCCTGTATCTCCCAGCCATTCTGTTTTATTTACAGGAAAATTTCTTTTAAAAAATTAAAGATCACAATCTTTACATTAGCTAGGCAAATTTGAAGCCAGTGAAGTGGTCTTTCCTAGCCAAGGCCCAGTGAAACACAAGTGAAGCCCAGTAACTGTTCCACTAAGATACACCAAAGCACCTGTCATGGAAAATATCAACTAATAGAAAGTAGGCCCACACCCTCCAGTCCAAAAGACAGCTCTACACTTCAAGCCAGAGGCACTACTATGTTCCCCAAACCCCCTAGACTAAGTTACCAGTCGCTCTCCCCCGTGGTTAGCTCTCTCTACCCCCAGATACAAGACCTCATCCTCTGACGGACTGAATCCTTTCTCCTCGATCATCTCTGGAATGAGAAATCACTACTTGGATAAGTACTGTTATCAGGCATGATTTTCTCTGCAATAACCTAGAAGTTTACATTCTCTTGGCACTAGTACCCTTTGTGTTTTGGTCACCATGCTTTACAATAGAAGTTATACTGAACTAATAGAAGCACATTAAAATAAATGATGTGCAGCATGTTAGTGTGCGCTCAGTCGCTCAGTTCTGCCCAACTCTTTGTAAGCCCTTGGACAGTAGTCCGCCAGGCCGCTCTGTCCTCTACATTGGCAGACAGATTCTTCATGTATGTGCCACCTACTGTGTATATACTAGGTTTAAAAAAATCCTTGAATTTGATGCAAACAGTTGGTACTAAATAAATGTCTATTGAATCAATGGTCATTATGGAAATGTGACTGCTGCTACCATTCTTGTGAGTAGAAGTACTCATTTCGGTTGCATTCTGTTAAATCTCCTCTCATCTCTATGGTCCTTGATATTGTCTTTTCTACTCTGCTGTCCATCAATATCCAATCTATATTGCATGAGGACCACAAGACCAATGTTCTGTCATTACCCCGAGGAGTGGTTAGGCAATGCATCACAGTATTAGACAGTCATGGCTTTTAGGAATTGATTTTAATATGGTTCTGATTTTAATAGAAGTTGATCTTTATTTTCAGAATTAACTTCAGCTAGTTTTGCTTGTGATTTACTGTTCCACAGGAAATTACTCATTTTTCAGAAGCTATAGTTTTGAAAGTCAGGCATGAAATGGTGTATACTAAAGCACTTTAAACTTGTAAAGCAATACACCAATATTAATTTTTATCATTATTGATTTTTGAGTCTGTGCCAAATGTTGTAGACTATTTCAGTCACCAACATTTTTTCCAAAATAATTCATAATCACAGACAGGCAAATTATACTAGCTAAGTGTGTCTATTGTAGAGAGGAACTCAGAAAATAAAGAAAACAAATTAAGAAAATTTTCATTTATAATGCTAAATCATGCAAATAGTTACTTTATTTTTATATTATAACAACAAAGGAAGATTACATTTAATATGTGTTTTCCATGTGAGGCACCGCTTCATATGCTTTAAGTATTTATTAATCCTTTCTACAATCATGAAGTAAATACCATGGTTACCCTCTTTTACAGAAGAGGAACCAGAGCTTGGAAAAATGAAGCAAACTAGCCTGTTATATGACTGAACACAGCAATCTAACCTCAAAGCCTTCAGTGTTAAGTACAAATTAGTTCATTTATCCAACATTATGTTAACCAACGGCTATATTTCAGGCACTTTGTTTTTTGCAATCTAAAGTTTCATGATGATGTAGGTGGTATGCCTTTTTTTCTATATATCCTGCCTGAGAATAGAGGATATTTCAAGCATTTGGATGAGTGTCTTTCTTGAAAACTTCTCAGTTCTTTTATTCACCAAATAATGTCTGTATCATCTTCTCTTAGCTCCCCTCTGAGAATCTAATATATCCTAAAATCCTTCATTCTATGCTATATACCTTTACCTTTTCCTCTATATTTTCCTTCATTTTATTTCTCTATGGTTTGTTCTAAATCATTTTTCTGATCTATGTCACTGGTGTTTTATATTTTTTTAAATCTACCTGTTGTATTTTAATCTCAATTTTTGAAGTTTTCTGAAAAAATTTTAAACTAACAGTTTTTTTTAACTCTTCTATGTCATTTTTTATAGCTCTTATTCCCTGCAACTATTTTCAAACATGCCTTTTAATTCCCTAATAGTGGCAGCAGTAGTTTCAGTATCTCTGACAGAAAATTCCAGTATCTGAAGTCTGTAGATTTTTCCCTTCTGACTGATGTTTCTCCTGGTATTCATTCGTAGCTTCCTCATATATTTAATCATGGAGATTCCTTGAGGTCTATAATGGAAGTGCCTTCCTCCAGATGAATACATGGTGATTTCTGCCAAACACCTAGAGGCACTATTTAGAACCATCAGAATTCAAGTTCACTGATTGAAGAACCCAGGATCGCCAAAGCAGTGTATAGTAGAGGCTGCAAATTCCTAAAAGAATCAGCAATAACTTTTCTAAAACAGGTTGTTTTCTTCCTTCCTTTTCTCATCTGTTCTGTGATATGCCACATCAGCCCTCACTGCAGACCTCAGGAAGCAGAGGATGAAAGGATAAAATCATGGTTATTCTTGACTCACTTGTCTTTTGAGATTTGGGGCTTTTTGGGGACCCAGCTTAACATAAGTAGGCTGTCCTTTTACAGGGCTTCCCAGGTGGTGTTAGTGGTAAAGAACCCACCTGCCGATGCAGGTAGACATAAGAGACATGGTTCAATCCCTGTGTTGGGAAGATACCCTGGAGGAGGGCACACCAACCCACTCCAGTATTCTTTCCCGGAGAATCCTATGGACAGAGGAGCCTGGTGGGCTAAGGTCCATAGGGTCGCAATGATTCGGACATGACTGAAGTGACTTAGCACACGTACACATGTCCTTTTACAATCCCTTACTTGAAGATGCTTGAAGAGTCTGCCAGAACTATAGGTCGAATGTGACAAAATACAAAATACCCATGAGTCAAAGGTAAGTTAAGTGCTCCATGCTTTTATAGAATGTCACTTTTCTTCAATTTTATCCTGTAGATCTATCTTGTCACCTCTTAGATGCTTTTAAGAAAATCCTTTTAATGTGAATTTTTGTTGTTGTTTTCAGTGAGGTTTCTCTGAATAATGTGACCTTTATTGAACCATTCAGCATGCAATAATGTAGCTATTATTGAACATGCTGCCAAGTCACTTCAGTCGTATCCGACTCTGTGCGACCCCATAGACGGCACCCCACCATTGAACATAGAGGCTCAATAAATGACAGCTGCTGCTGCTGCTGCTAAGTCGCTTCAGTCGTGTCCGACTCTGTGTGACCCCATAGATGGCAGCCTACCAGGCTCCTCTGTCCCTGGGATTCTCCAGGGAAGAATACTGGAGTGGGTTGCCATTTCCTTCTCCAATGCATGCATGCATGCTAAGTTGCTTCAGTCATGTCCGACTCTGTGCAACCCTATGGACAGCTGCCCACCAGGCTCCTCTGTCCACAGGATTCTCTAGGCAAGAATATTGGAGTGGGCTGCCATTTCCTTCTCCAATAAATAACAGGGACAAGGTCTTTTTCCTAATAGAAATTGCATTCTAGTCAGACAATCATATTCAAAAGAAGTAAAAAGACAAATTGATTCTGAGTTGTGATTTAAAACTATGAAGTTAATAGACAAGGAGCTGAGATAGATATTAGTGCAGGGATCCAGGCAATGGGTGCTTCAAGCAATAGCTTACTATTTTTCTTAAATTTAAAGGAAATTGGAAAATCAACAGTAACTACAAAGGAATTTAAAATTACATATAATTTAAAGTTAAATTAAATACCTGTGACAAATGGCTTAAGCAATGTAGAATTAGCGTACAATAGTTAAGAGGTCTGAATTGGGAATGGGGTTACAAGGATTGATCCCTCCTGTCATTTACCTGCTGAGTTGTCTTGGGGAAGTTATCTAACCTATTCAATTCAATCACTAATTAATTTAGTTAGTTTTTGGTTATCTATAAGCACAAGGTACTCTGTTTGGCACTGGTTGGAAGTGGTCAGGGGGAGTGAGTGTGAAGGTGGTCAAAGAGTAGTTCCTGAACTTTCTGCAATATGGAACTCATATAAGGTTAAAAAGAAACTGTACTCATAAAATTTCATGTCAGTGAAACTGAATTCTAATCTCAATTCTGTAGCTTGTTTGACCTTGAAACAACCAGAGGACCCACTAGCACAGACTGAGGCAATGGCACTGGGCTCCCCCGAACATTAAGTGTTCTGTGGCTTTTTCCTTTCATCCTTCCCCCCAACCCACTCACATTTCAGGCCGTCACAGAACAAGAGAGGAGGGGACTTCTGGATTTCATTCTGAAATCCGTCAGATTTCTGCTTTCATCCATTCTAATAGTGGGATTCCTGTAATGTTTCCTGATCATAAACAATAGTGCAGCTAGCAAGCATTTGAAAACCTGCTGGTTTGTTTGTTTGTCAAAAAAAAAAAAAAGGTAAAACATTTTTGAATCTGTGTATGACTGGTTTTCATTATGGTGATGAAAGAATGATGGGGGAGCAGCAGAATTATTGCAAAGGATTTTCACATGGAAGCACGTACCAAACATCAGCCATTGGCAGAACATAGGTCTTAAGCAAAGGGGGAATATCATACACACACACACCACACACACACACATGCAGTCATGCACATGTGTGCATGTTTGTATATAGAGAGAGGGAAAATAGAGAAAAAGACATATAATCCATGCATATTCATGCTATTTTAATTTGTAAAATACAGATAATTCATGTTTATCAATGAAAATTTAAACAGTATAATAGTCCTATTAGTGCAATAGGTATTAATGTGAAAAATAAATGTCCCCTTCCTATCACATTCATTTCAAGGTATTGTATAGTTTACGAAATTTTGCATATTCTTTGCAACAGATTTGTGTAGCTTTCTGTACATAAATGGAGTTATACTGTATGTTCCATGGAACAGTTTGATGTTTTCTCTTATATCTTGGACATTTTTCTATATCAGTATATATTGATCTACCAGCTTCTTTTTTAGTAAAGTATCTCATTATGTGAATCTAGCATAATTTATTTAACCAATCCACCATGGGTGGACATTTATGTTTTCAGAACCTGTCTTCTGTTGTTTGCTATAATAAAGAGGCTATCACACACAGCCATTACACTACCAGTTTTGACTAGATGTGCAAACTGCTTTGGCAGCTGCTGTGTCATGCATTTTCTCAATCAAGAGATAATTCAAGTACAAATACTCATGAAAATTTTTGACACTTAAAGAAGATCCTCATGCTAAAATCATGTGGTAACTACTAAATTAGAAATTTGTTTTAAGCTTTAGTTTAGCATATGCTGTTTTGAAATATAACAGGCAATCAAATTTGTTAACAAATGAGATAAATGAATGCCCTTATCTGAGACTCACCAAAATTGATTCATTGATGCAGCAAACTCGTTGTCTGAGCACTGATTCTGTGTTCAGAACTGGTGATACATGAATACGATCTGGTCCTGTGCTTGTAGAACTTGTGGGAGAGACAGTCATGCCAACATAAATTGCAGTACAATGTAGCAAGTGCTATCACAGGAGAGCTGCCCTATGATTTTGCTGTTTTAATGTAAACACTGAAAATGATGAACCAGAGCCGCTGCTCTCTCTACCAGCGCAATGACTGCAAGTCTGCAGTCATTCTTCAGGCATTTTCAGCAACTGTTCAATGTTTTCTGCAGAAAGAAAAAAAAAAATGAGAGAATTTGGCAAACAAGCTTCAGTTTTCACATACTTTCTAATAATTTCCTATCTGTGGCTCACATATCTTTTCCTCTAAAATAAAGAAAAGATTTATCTTTCTACTCTTACCTCTCTAGCAAGTCCTCTGCAACTTTATTTATCTTTATGCGTTCTTTGAATATAGCAGTGTTGATCCTTGCAGAAGTCTGTTTATGAAACAGTCAGACTAACGCTCGACAATTTCACCACATACTTCACTCTGTCCACACTGAAAGCTATTTAGTGACTTCTCTCTGACCAGAAGATGCCTGTTTGGATACTTTTTCTGGAAAGGAGGAATAGAGACTATCAAGAAACAAGTATTTTTATAGTTGTTAATTAAGCTTAGGGATGCATCTAAAATAATAATGATAATATAAACTACAGTACCTATCACTTATTGAATTCTTACCACTGTAGTAAGTGCTTTATTTACTATACTAATTACTTTAGTATAAATCATCTTATTTAATTTCCATAGCACTCATTCTCACCAATTTATTCATCAGACGTATGGTGCAGGGGAGAAAGTAACTCACAAAGGTGTATATCCTGCAAATACAGAGCCAACCCTTAAATTCAGGTCTGTTTGATTCTATTATGCATACTTTCAACCATTATGCAACAGTTTTACAAATTAGAGGTTGTTTTCAAACCTGAATATTTCTAAACCATGTGTCAAATCACCAAATATATACTTCTTGTCCTTCACAACAACCCACCCCCGGAGCAAAAAAAGAAAAAATTCCCTGGACTTAAGAAGAAACTTCCTGCCTGTATTGCAATGAATAAAAAGAAAGTTTATTTTTAGGGAGAGGGTTTTGAATGTTTTTGAGATATTTAAGTTTTACACCTACCTTCCCATATAATTTTGCAGCTTTAGGGTCTTTATGGATACTAAAGTCTCATCTATTTTTACCAATTTCTACTAAATTATGCTGGAGGAACAAGCTAATGCTAAAAAGAATCTAGCTTTACAGATAAAGCCCCAAGGAAGCAAAAAAAAAAAGTTATCTACATTAGAGGAGTATTAGTCTAATCCTACATCCCAAAATGCCATACTTGGATTAACCAATCTTTCCTAGATAAGCAGGATATAAATTAGCAGTGGAAGACTTGGCCCAACCTCTCTGCTGGAAGCAGATTATTAAGAGACCATGCCCAAAAGTATTAGGGAGATACGTGTTAGACTACAGTCTTAAAATCCAGTGGGAAGGAGTGCCAACTGGCACAGTTTCATTTTATTAGTTCAGCCTCTCTTGCTTATATAATGTGGTGGGAGCAAAACGACTTATGTTTCATAAAGTCAGCCATCTAGTATAGATCATGCCTATCCCTGAGTTAGAAACCTTTTGAAAAATCTTGCTATAATAAAATCTATCTCATTGTATCGATCCACATTGTTATTCTGAAAATGTACATGTATAACTTTTTGTGCCCTATCCAACTGAATCATGCTTCTTTGGTAAAATTGCTTTCCTCTTTTATTGTTTGTACACATTTTTTTGATTGTCTGATAACATTTGCACATGGGAGTGTAAATTTCAACAATGTTGATGTTTCCATATAGTTATAAGTTCCAGCTGTTAGTCCTTTGCTTTCCAGTGGAGATCTAACATTACAAAGGAAGAAGAGAGGCAGAAAATTATATATATATATATATATATATAATATATATATATATATATATATAATATACTCTCACAGAGGAGAAAAATTGGTAAAAATTCTATTAACAATCATATTTTTAATAAATCAGAGATTCTCAGCCAGCAATACTTTTAGTTATCTCTATCATTTTGGGGTGGGGGAGGAGATCAGTGATTAAAACCTAATATGAAGAAAGTTCAGATAAAACACAGAACTTCATGCCCCAGAAAATTCATTGTGCTTGTGGAAAATTTCATGGAAGCCATTCTCTTCAAGTTTAAGAACACTCATAAAATAAGCATCAACTATTTCATAGATGAGACCCTTGATAGTTGACCAGTCTCTGTTCTTGTGGTTCTCTAAATGAAATCCATGCCAGCTTAAGTTTTGGGAAGAAAAGAGGATTATCCAAGTTGCTTTTACTTTTTTAATTACTTAAGAGTTATGGTCTGTTTTAATTTATCAGAAGAAAGAAACAACAATGAGAGGCCTGTATGATTCAAGAGATAGGAAGATGCTGTTACCTACCTCCAGCATTAAAATCTTTATGAATTCACCTAGCCAAAGTTTAAAATTGAAGAGAGTTGTGCCAACTGGATGCATAAGAATAACAAAAAGTCTACCCATTTAATAGATATAAATCAATTGACCAACTAATAATTATACTATTCCACTATATATATTTGTACTTTGTATATATATATATACACACACACACACACTATATCCTGCTCATTTTGAAAGTCTTTATTAGATGACAGTAATTGATTTTTGAGAATTATTTTAACCAACTTCAGGAGATATCTTAGTTGCCCAATGAAGTAATTAAGTAGCATCATTTTCAGCTACTGGCTCAAATTCACTGTGCATTCATGGATTGTGTTTTTAGAGCAATAAAAGCCACATAATTTTGTCCCATTTTTAACTTTTGAATTTAAAATAAAGTAAACTCAAATATATTTTATGCTTTAATTTCTATAAATAACCACCTACAAAATAATCACTCAATCAACCATAGAGAAAAAATGATAACTAGACTTTCTCTCTAAAGGATTAAGAGCAGATTTCTTTTTTTTTTTTTTTTTTTTGCAATTCCAATAGTTGTAAGCTAAACAGATACAACTGGCAACAAAGGACTTAGATGACCCTGTTTCTTTCAAAACAGGTAATTAGATAGGTTTATCTTTCTTCTTACTCAAATGCCATTGAAATCTAGCTTCTTTTTTTAAACTAAGTGAGAAGATGAGACTATCTCCCTATCAATAGAGTTATGATAGGATCCTCAGTGTTTTTCTTAGTCTGGTGCTTTTCCCATTGAGTGTATCATCTACAAACAGACTACACAGTGTCTTTGGGAAATTGAGGTCAGAAAGGAATATGCCACTCTGCCTGCCAGGCCCACTAGTATGTTATTTCACCTGCTGGGTACAGAAACTTTTCTCCAGAGTTCAACAACAAAAAAAAGTGCTCCCTTGATTAATCACATACAAGTTCCTGCACTCAAGGGTCACTGAGTAATGATTCATTGATACACAACAAGGGAATCCACCATATAAAGGTGATATTGCTGCTGCCATCAACCCTCTGGTATACATTGTTCTAACCTACATGTTCTAACCACAGCCAACTTGTTTTAATAAGACTACAAACAGAGACTCAACTCAAAACTGCAAAAACTACTGTAAAAACTTTTCTGTTAAGCTCCCTATGTCCCTTTGAAACAAAATAACTCAGGCTTTTTTTTTTTTTTTTCAAGTAGATCTTGTTTTCCCCATTTTCTTCAGATTCCTTAGTATTGTCTTTTCATACTACTTGAAACAACCATGACACATGTTGTCCATAGAGCATTACTAGTCATACAGCTTGCACCATGTCACCAGTATGCTACTGGTGTTTATTTGATTTAATCACCACCACTACCCCCAAAGAGCTCTTGTCAAAAGCCTGTGACTTTCATTTATTCATTGAAAATCATTTATTGAGTGATTATCCCACTCTATCCTGCATGCATTTCTAGGTACCAAAGATAAAAGCTTGAACAAACCAGAAATAATTATTATATTCATAGAGTTTTCAGTGGCGTGGAGAAGACACTCTTATTTCAAACAATCATTTTTAAATGTGTAATAAAATTATGACATGTATAAGATATGAAAGTTCACTCAGTTGAGGGAAGATTCAAATAACAGTTTCATCTACTCAGGGGAATCTGGGAAGATGCTCTTGGTAACAAGCAGTTAATTCCAGAATAATAATGATAGAAAATAAAAATTAAAAATCTAGTGGAATTTGCATGACCTTTAATGATAATACCTCTAGTTTCCATATCAAATATAGTATTACCATCAAATAGTTCAATAATTGGTACTCTTGAAAAGGAAAAGTGAACTTCCAGAAAAAAAAACGTTTATGTACATGTTTGCAATTTTGATTTTGTATTTTGGTAACTTATCTACCACTCCTTACTAAAATGACAGATTGTAGATAGAGAAAGTCTAGGATCTTCGGTTTTTATCAGAAGATCAGATTAAAGTATCTTATTCAGTAGTTAATAGTTGATAGATAGACCTTGGACCTCATCCTTCTTACTCACTTGAGCACAATGAGGCTTGTGAATCAGGCATATAGAATGCCAACCCTTTTCCTACCACCTACTGGATGTATGATTTTAGACAAATTGTAGCAACTTTTGGTGCTACTATTATCTAGGTGGAGAATTAGAATTCTTCTTCCTTTACCTTTATTTCCTCCTCTGACTCTTCCATTAAAATATCATTTGTCTCTACTCTCTCTTTTCACTCATGGCACTCTCATTAATTCCCTCTAATGGACAGATTTGTGACATCTTATTTTATTATAATAGACTAGTAGACAAACTAAGATTACTATAAAATACTGTCTTTTATAATGACTGAATTGAAGGTAAACATGGCTTTTAAAAGATTCTAGAAGTCCATTGTTACAGTCTATGACAATTTCAGATGTTCTTCAATAGTGTTGAGACTTCACTACTTGTTCTAAATTGTTCATTGTCTTCTCGACATAGAAATTACTATGTTAGTTTATACCACAGAGTGCACAAATAGCTCTGAATTTTATGATGTTTCAGTGAAAGTGAAAGTGAAAGTGAAGTCACTCAGTCGTGTCCGACTCTTTGCAACCCCGTGGACTGTAACCTACCAGGCTTCTCCATCCATGGGATTCTCCAGGCAAGAATACTGGAGTGGGTTGCCATTTCCTTCTCCAGGGGATCTTCCCAACCCAGGGATTGAACCCAGGTCTCCCGCCTTGCAGGCAGATGCTTTAATCTCTGGTTCAGTAATAAGCCTAAAAGCATATGCAAGTATTTTCTGAAGAATGCCTGTCTGTAATGAGGAGCATGAATGCTCAAAACTAAATTTCACTGAAATACCATCACTTAACACCACAAGAAAGTTGGAAGAAGTCTTCTTTTGGCATTTCCCCATGATTCTGTGTCAACTTAGAATTTGATTATCTATTTTGGATAAGACAAGACCTGGATTCAAATACTTCCACACATTCAGGATACTATTTGAGATACTGAAATGTAGTACAAGATATTGAAGTAAAGTAATATATATACTTTTAACAAAATATCTCACATTCTCAAAGTAATACTAGAGGTTTTTTCATAAGACTTTTTGCAACTTCCAAATTGGTTAACAAAATCAATTGGGTAATCTCTTCCCCTCCCCACAAAAAAAGTCATTGTGGAGTCATGATTATGGCAGTAGGGAATTGTTTTTATATATAACACTTTTATTTCATTTCTTCCTAAAATCCAATAAAATGTTATCTCCTCCTGAAATGTTATAAAAGTGTTGTCCTTTTGAAAAAGATTATAATTATTCTGAGGTTTCAGACACATATTTAATCTCTTAGTAGAAAAACTTTCCATATTTACTATAATTATCTTGAGAAAATTTGAAAGGAGTGTTTAAAAATTTTACCCATACATTAAACAATTTTGAATATTGCTCCCTTCTATGAAGCATAGACCAAGAGGAAATAGACTCTCAACTGCAGTATAAAAGATTTAGGCTAGAGAGAAATGGCCTCTGGTAGTTTTTACATTATGGAATTTATTTTTATCAGCGTAAATCACAGACCCTCTATGTTAAGGGCTTCACAACAGAATTTTCACCTTTCAAATGCAATTTATGTTTAACACTGTTTTGAGATAAGGCGGGAACTGAGTGACGCCTCAGTGTCTTTTGATCCCTCACCTTGAAGGACTACACGGGAGCATAATAACACCAATCTTGAGCGAAGTGGAACCAATTTTGCTAAAACATCTGAAATATACTCTTCCTAAATAGTAACACCTGGTCATACAGAAAGTCCCAAGGAGTCTTTTTTCCCAGGAGATTCTCCAATCCAGGTTTTTGTTACCCTAGAGTCTTAGGTATTACAGCTAGGGTCAAAGAGACACAGCCCAAGGTCCATCCTCTGGGCTGATCTTTAAATAGAATTGTTTCTCTGACTCTCCTCACTCTCAGGTTTGGAATACAATGCAATTTCAACCATTTCTACCGATGCTTTTCCATTAATTAAAAATAACAAACGACATTGTTGTCTGAGAGGAGTTACACTGTCTGTGGTAGATGCCACCAGAGCCTGAAAATCACTGACTTTGGGGAATGCAGGACTCTGCTCCCCAGTCAGCAACATCTGTAATATAAAAAGGGGGCTCTCGAGGTAAAAAACCAATTTAAGCTTGTCAGTCTCTAAGCAAATGTCATGGAATCTTCAGAAATGACTTGTAATGAGGGCCATGTAAATGAAAATAGGCTCAATCAACCTTCTGCTTTGGATTGTTGAGATCCAAACACTGGAATTTTAAATTTTTTATTTATTTATTACTGTTTTGCTGTGTTTGTTTTTGGTTGCATTTCATGTAAACTCCTTAAGCCTTGCCTGGTGTCACTTAAAAAAATGTGCACGTCTGTGAGATGTGTTTTCCACCCATTTCAAGAAATCTTCATGGAAGGGAAGTTCATTGCTACCATCTGTACTTAGTTTAGGAGAGCTTTGATTAATAAGGACCACCCTATTGTTCATTTGTTTGACATATGGAAATATTTGTAATTCGTTCCTAGTGAGAGAGATTTCAGAAAGGACCTGGTTTGACTTTCAAACCCACGTTGCCAATGAAAACCAGCCTCCTGAATCTGAAGGTCAGTGGGGAACAAGCAAAGGTGTTTTATCCTCCCCTCACCCCTCCTGCAAACACCAACACCTGTTAGAAGTGAGGTTGAAACGATCCTGTTGGAACTCAGAGACCCAATTCCAACCTGAAAGAGGCTCTGATGTATGGTGTATAACGAGAGCTGGAGACTGCCCACTGCTACACATCATTATCATTCAGATCATGAAAGAAAATGAAATGGCTCAAGCAGATAACAGCTGTTTTTATCCTGCTTTTCAAAGATTCTCTTAAACAACCTGATCTCATTGCTTTTATTTAAGGGTGAACACCCAATTGTAAACATAGGAGAGATGCATTCTCATGATGTCAGTAATAAAAGCATGTATAAAGCAGCATGTGTATTCTGGAAAGCTAACTAACCATTAAAGCCAAGAAACATAGTCTGGCACAAATCTTATTATGTGTCCAAGGGACTTGATGGTATGCACATAAGAAAATGTAATGAAACAGCAGGAAGGAGAAGAGAAGGGAAGGGAAGGAGCCAAAGGTTTGGGGTGCACAATTTTTATATCTATGATATGTTAGCAGAATTACAGAGATGCAAAGCTGCCAAGATCATCTGAGAAAAGCGCTAGCATAGCAGTGGAAACGTAAGCGGTTTGGTTTCTTTTTCTCTATATAGTATAATACAAAATCATCTCTTTACATTTTTACCTATTAGTTACAAATAATGAGGCTGCTACACAAGACACACATAGGAAAAAGGAAGAGGCCCAGTCTCCCTTTTATCAGGACTTCACATCTGATTTGGGGCAATGGACATCTATTGTGTTTGTAATTGCTGTGATCATTATTATAAGCATTCAGTGTAGCTTGCTTGAGGAATTCAGCACCATTTATTGCTCATCAAAATTTTATAAAAACAAAATTGTTTGCAACTGAATTTTGACAGAGAAAAGCTTATACAAAGCCAGTGTGATCAATACTCATCATAATTATTTATCTTTGCAAAAATGTAAGAAAATTTAGGAAATCCCTCCTAGATGTATGATGACAAGGCTCATTTTTAATGGTTTCTTCTTATTTCAATATATCAGGTAGTAGCACCCTTTAAGAAACAGATCATATGTATTAATTAAAGTAGAAAGAAATTATTCCCATACTCAACTTGATAATAAAAATTTTGTAATTTATAAAATAAATTTCTGAGAAAACCATATATATATATATATATATATATACACATATATAAATACATATGTAAAGTTTACACCTAATGTTGGTTTATGAGTCACATAAATTATTACATTAAACCAAAAGATGTGACCAATAAGCAATTTAAAATTGGGAATCTGCTATTCATGGCTTAAATTCATGCTTCAAAAAAAAAAAAAAATAGAAGGCATAAAAATGTCAGCTCCATAGATCTGCTGCTAAAAAATTCCTGTTCACCTGTGAATAAAATACAACTGCCCCTAAGGGTATGCAATTTTACAAAGGCAAATTAATCTCTTACATGCCCAATCCTCAAACTATAATGTATTTCAAAACTGAGCAATATAAACCCCTAAATATGAGATCGTTTTAGACAGCCCTGCTAAAGGAAAACTATAATGCATAGTTTGAGGCCCTAAATTATAGCTGGATTTTCTGCTCCTGGTTGTTCATTAGTCTATGTGGAAGGGGCCAGTGAAATAAAGTAGCAGCATCTTGTACCATTATATGACTTTGTATTTCTTTGAATCAAGTAGGAAATGATGTGGAGACTCATGCTGTTTTGAAATGGCATTCTCAGCTCTGCTAGGAACAACGTTCAGACTAAATTGCAAAAAATGTTCATCAGTGTGAAAAATGCTGCTTCTATGGACTTGTGTTTAAATATGCCAGTAGTGTATGTGTATGTGTGCACACAGGTGATCATTCCTAATGACTTTAATACTCTCTAGGATTCTATTCATTGTGGGCCATGCCTCTGTTAGTTTTCCATTTTTGAATTACCTGAATTCTAAACCTCTGTTCTTTTTCTTTCCTCCTAAGCACCAGAGTAGGGTCATTCTCCTGCTCACTGGTATATCTACAACTCAAATACAAGTACAAATTAAAGGAGAGTATAAAGAAGACACCCACCACCCTGAAGAGAAACACAAAAGAACATAGATTTATATTGATTAGCAGCTCTAGATATCTGATGAATAAGTGGTTTTAAGCAATTGAACAAAATAAATATTTTGAATCTGAAAATATATCCTGAAACACAGAAGCTGCATAAGTTAGGCAGCTCGGACAGACCCAGAGTATAGCTCTGAAATTCAGAGGAATTTTCTTTTTATGGCACATTAGATAGCTGCATGGCTATGAAACATGAATATGGATGCCAAATGAATAACAAGTTTGAAGGATGAGCACCGAGTGACTTTAAACATCTGTGAAGTAAAAATATCCCTGAACCAAGGCATGCTACTGTGTTGAAAACAATTACTGTTACTGATCATTTTCTTGCTTTAGATAAAGTATATCTCTTCTCATGGGAGCAGGTGTACTGATGGCTTTGTGAATCGTCATTCATCAAATCACAAATGGACATGCACACCCCTTTTCTGGTAAATCCACACAAACAAAAATCACAGCTTGTTAACATCACAGAGAAGAAAACCTGTGATTTGTTACCAAGGAAGGATACATTTTACTTCTCCACTTCTCCAGGATTTGTAGTAGTAATGTGAAATCAAGTGAACAGAGACACTTTGAAAATCTGCCCCTATACCCTTGCCTTTGGGATATTAATGACTACAAGATGTTGAATGCATATTTGAACAGTAAGAAGAACCTGCTTCCCAAAGGGGAGAAAAAAAAAAAAAACTGAGAACAGACTCAGAGGAACAGTAAGTTAGTAGACAGGTCTAAATATCTCTGGACACCAGCATGTCCCAAAGCTTAGGGTATTGCAGGAGCTCTATATCAAAGTCAGCAAAAACGTATCATTTCATTATGACTTCTAGAACATGACTTATTTTGCAAAGATATTTTTCTTACATTAGAATTCAACAGTGTTAACAATTAGCATTATGTTATTGCCTTTTTTTTGTTCTCATCATAGAATGTTTTACTAGCCAGTTTTAAAAAAAAGGTAAAAGAGAGGAAGGGAGATTTGTATTGAGACCAAGCATTGAATGTAGGTTTCTCTTTAAAGGATGGGGTAGAAAATGGCCAGCTTTCACAATGCTTATTTGATTTTGAAGAGCACTCTCACTCAGGTGTCATTTTTTCCTCCCCTTACTTTTCTTTCATTTGTCTCACTTTTCCTCCACACATCCATGATGCAGATTAGCACAGGACTCCAAGCCCCAGGCATCAAAGGAATTAGGTCAGACCCAGAAGAAATCAGGTTGCAGGCAAAAAATTTTTTTAATAAAATAAAAGCTATGGTAGCATGAAACTTTCGTACTCCTTCAGGCAGACTTAGGAGCCTGAACTTAGATGTAACAGTATTAAGAAATTGTTATGTGTAGAAAAAAGCAATCAAGATGTTTGTAAGGCCAAAGATTTTAATAGTATTAGCAATATGATATACAGGCTAAATTTATTTAAAGCTAGTCTGCATATGCATTGGTAGGCTGGGTTCTCAATCATAAAGCAGTATTTGCAATTAAAAGTAATTCCAGAAAAGATCTAGTGCAGTATCTGTTTTCTAATAATTTATGTTTTTTAAGCTGTTTCATATGTCTTTTCCACCTGAGATTAGTGGCATTTTAAAACCTATAGTATCTATCTACAGAAAATTCATTGTATGTTAGCATGCTTAATGCTTATTTATTCATATAGCATTATATAATCTGCTTTTGGGTTATTCTATGGGCAAAAAAGAAAGATTTTATTTAAAATGCCCATGCTTAGTTTATTCTCCAGATGACCATTTTAGTTATAATTATTATTCCCTCTGAAATGATTGGAGGAGTAATTCGAATTCCACCTATCATATTATCCAAGGGCATTCTATGAATAGCTGCAAGCCAGAGTAAGTTCTGGCAAAGACACAAAGGCAGCCGATCAGAGTCAGCAATAACATTCAAGAGTGTTTTCCAGAGCTAGTGAATGCAGATGAGAATATTTATATGTGATCTCTTAAACTGTAGGAAGTATTTTGAGAAAGATATTTTTCACAATTCTTAGATTAGTCATTATATACTTTCTAAGCATTTTAGAGGGTTTTTTTTTGGATAATGAAAAAAAAAATCTTTGCATAATGCTAGTCACATTTATATATGCCATCCTATTTGATCCCCTCAGATGCCCAGAAGGAATATGTTGGTGTCATTAGTAGTGCCGTGAATGATAAAAAATTGAGGCACATGCATTAAGCAACATGACTAAGACTTCAGATTTGGAAAGTAACAGACAAAATCTGAGCTCAGGGCATCTAACTGAAATGCTAGTAGCTTGTCCACCTTGCTGTGAGCAGTTTTAATTTTCAGAAAAGGTTAAAATCTCTTTGGATTATTAATGTAATAAATTTCAGTTTGTGATAGCTCTTATCCATCCCTTCAACCTGCTATGACTATCATTACTATTCTCCTCAATAAGTGAATTTTAATAAAGGGAAAATATTATCCTAACATAAATTATTTTATGCCAAATATAAATGAATGTTTCATGTATAAATAAATTTAATACTCACAGAAGAAATATAATATTATTTTCAAATATATTCTTTTATTCAGTAGATTAAATTTTCCTTTTGTCAATGGTTTCCTTTGATGTGTGAAATCTTTTAAGTTAGGTTCTGATGTTTATTGGTTTTATAGAATATTATAATTTCCTTGTTTTACATGTAGCTATCCAATTTTCCCAGCACACTTGTTGAAGAAACTATCTTTTCTCAATTGTATATTCTTGCCTCTTTAGTAATAGATTAATTGACATAAGTGTGTGAATTTATTTCTGCATTCTATTATGTTCCACTCTTCTGTGTTTGTTTTTGTGCCAGTACCATACTGTTTTGATTACCATAGCTTTGTAGCATAGTCTGAAGTCAAGGACTGGATCCCTACAGCCCTGTTCTTTTTTTCTCAAGATTGTTTTGGCTCTTTGGGATCTTATGTTACCATGTAAATTTTAAAATTATTTGTTCTTGCTATCATCCAAAAGAATACAAACAACAAATGTTACGAAGGATGTAGAAGAAAGGGGACTCTTACACACAATTGATGAAGGGCTTCCCACATGGTTGAGTGGTAAAGAATCTACCTGCCAATGCAGGAGACACAAGAGACTTGGGTTCAATCTGTGGGTCAGGAAGATCCCCTGGAGAAGGGAATGGCAACCCACTCCAGGATTATTGCCTGGAAAATCCCATGGACAGAGGAACCTCACAGGCTACAGTTCAGGGGGTCACAAAGAGTTGGACACAAATGAACATGTATGTGCACACATACACTGTTGGTGGGAATATAAGTTGGTGCAGCCAATGTGTAAAACAGTACAGAATTTTCTCAGAAAACTAAAAATAGAACTACCATATGACCTAGCAATTCTACTCTTGGGTATATATCTGAAAAAAATTATTAATCTGAAAAGATACATTCATGTCAATGTTTATAGAAGCACTATTTACAATTACCAAGGTATGGAAGTCAACCTAAGTGTCTATCAACAGATGAATAGATAGAGAAGATATGGCATATATCTATAATGGAATACTACTGAACCATAAAATAGAATAAAATTTTGCCATTTGCAGCAACATAGATGAACTTGGAAGGCATTACACTAAATAAAATAAGACAGAGAAAGACAAATGCTGTTTGATATCACTTACATGTGTCTTACAAAAATATAACAAAGTAGTGAATACAACAAAAAAGAAAAAGACATAGATATAGAGAACAAACTAGTGGTTAATATTGGTGGGAAGGGATGGTATAGGAGTGGAGGAGTGGGAGACACAATTATACAGGACAAGATAGGCTCAAGGATGTACTGTGCAACACATGGAATATAGCCAATATTTGTAATAACTGTAAAGGGAAAGCCAGTCTTTAAAATTGTATAAAAATTTAATTTTTAGAAAAAGAAATATATTATTCCCAATTTGAATGCAGGAAAATTGAGTCAGAAAAATGTTGACTAATTTCCCCCAAGTTATCTGCTAGAAAGAAGAAGAGCCAGAATTTAGAAGTCTGGTTTAGAGACAGCACGAAAGTGAAAGTAAACGTTGCTCAGTTGGGTCCAACTCTCTGTGAGTCCATGGACAGTAGTCCATTGAATTCTGCAGGCCAGAATAATGGAGTAGGTAGTCTTTCCCTTCTCTGGGACATCTTCCCAACCCAGGGATTGAACCCAGATCTCCCACTTTGCAGGAGGATTCTTTACCAGCTGAGCCAGAAGGGAAGCCCAAGAATACTCGATTGGGTCAGTTCGGTTCAGTTCAGTCACTCAGCCGTGTCCAGCTCTTTGCGACCCAACGGACTGCAGCATGTCAGGCCTCCCTGTCCATCACCAACTCCCGTAGTTGACTCACACTCATGTCCATTGAGTCAGTGATGCCATTCAACCATCTCATCCTCTGTTGTCCCTTTCTCCTCCCACCTTCAATCTTTCCCAGCATCAAGGTCTTTTCCAATGAGTCAGTTCTTTGCATCAGGTGGCCCAAGTATTAGAGTTTCAGCTTCAGCATCAGTCCTTCCAACGAATATTCAGGATGAACTGGTTCAATCTCCTTGCAATCCAAAGGAGTCTCAAGAGTCTTCTGCAACACCACAGCTCAAAAGCATCAATTCTTCAGCCTTCAGCTTTCTTTATAGTCCAACTCTCACATCCATACATGACTACTGGAAAAATCATAGTTTTGACTAGAAGATGGACCTTTGTTGACAAAGTAATGTCTCTGCTTTTTAATATGCTGCCTAAGTTGGTCATAACTTTCCTTCCAAGGAGCAATCATCTTTTAATTTCATGGCTGCAATCATCATCTGCAGTGATTTCCTAGCCCCAAAAAATAAAGTCTGGCACTGTTTCCATTGTTTCCCCATCTATTTGCCATGAAGTGATGGGGCTGGATGCCATGATCTTAGTTTTCTGAATGTTAGCTTTTGATTTTACTTCTTTTAAGTTTGACATCAAAGATACCTTTGGACAGAGGTACTGTGTTACACTCCCAGCCTGAAATCTTCCTTTCCCTTCACCATTTGCCTGGCAGGTGCTACTTGAAGGTTTGGCCTCTGTTACTCCTACTAAACTTAGCAATGAAAGCAGCATGAAATCTTAAACTTAACTGCCAATCATGAATCTTCTACTTCAGAGCAGTTATATCATCCTAGGCCTAACAAGGAACAGACCACATACTTCTAATACCTTAATAGAACATACAGGAGTCTGTAGCCTATCCCTTCTCCAGGGGATCTTCCCAACCCAGGAATTGAACTGGGGTCTCCTACATTGCAGGTGTATTCTTTACCAACTGAGCTATGAGGGAAGCCCAAGAGACAGCACGTGTAACCACTAAGTTCTGTTGTCTCCCCAGGTAATTTTTAACTGAGTCATTGTGTCCCATATGTGTGAAAGTGAAGTGAAAGTGCAGTTGCTCGGTCGTGTCCGACACTTTGTGACCCCATGGACTGTAGCCTACCAGGCTCCTCCGTCCATGGGATTTTCCAGGCAAGAGTGCTGGAGTGGGGTGCCATTTCCTTCTCCAGGAGATCTTCCTGATGCAGGGATTGAACCCGGGTGTTCCACATTGTAGGCAGACACTTTACTCTCTGAGCCACCAGGGAAGCCCATTGGCAGGTCAGTATAAAGCCCTGACACAGTTTCTTCCATAAGCCGTATGAGGTCTCCATAAAACCATAGAGCATGGCTCCTCACTTGCTTCGCACAGGGCATGTTATTCATTCACACAAGCATACTGTAGAGTTAGTAAAGTACAGCAGAAAACATGTTCTCTAGGAGAACAAAGAACTAGATTTCTAAGCATCCTTACCTTGTCCTGAAGAATCTTGGAAGAGGCCCCAAGATGAAAGGTTGCTGCTGAACCACAAAAGGAGCCAGGATTCTTGGCATCCGGAGGAGAAGAATTCAATCTGGGGCCAGTGACAAGGCTTGATCACTCAGAGCTTTTGAATTTATTTAATGACTATATTGTGATTATAAAAGAATACCAGTTATTAGGGACACATTCTGTATACACCATGCCTTTTATCAAAAATTCCTTACCTCTTCATCATCTACCCATTCCTTCTTATTTATTTTTTAAAATTCAGCTTTGACGTTAGTCTACCCAGACCCACTAGTCTGATTTAGAAGCCCTTCTATTCTCACTGGGTAGTGCTATCCTAGTATCTATCACACTGTGTTGTATTGATACACTTTCTCCTCAACTGAACTCTAAGCTCCTTGAGGGAATGGTCTCTGTTGTCTATTTCTTTCTATCACTAGTAATGGTACTTGTCATGTAGCAGGTACCCAAACCAGTAGGGTCTATGAATGAATGGAAAAAAATAAATGATGTGTAAATACCTTGTTGGGATAGATGGATGACTGGATGAAGGTTGGATGATGGGTGGACAGATGGAAATATAAGAGGTATAATAGCATATGCATACAGGAAATTCATGAGTCAGTCCAATGTATGTGCCAGTGTAAATGGACAGAGCTTCTTGGACATAGTTATTAAAAATGATACTTTTTTAAACTGACTGATTTTCTGAATTTTTCTTCAAATATCATTCTTTCCTCTATTGTTTCCCTGTAGCAGCTGTTAATGGTAACTTGCAAGTTAGTGATAAATTTGCTCCTGGAAATTTTCTCTACTTTTTTGTTATATATACATCAAAGCTTTAATTTTACTCCTTTTAAGTTAAATATCCTAGATACCTTTGGATAGAGACACTGTGTTACACCTCTGGGCTGAAAACTTCCTTTCCCTTCACCATTTGTCTGGCAGGTGCTACTTGGAGATTTGGCCTCTGTTACCCCTACTAGATTTAGCAATGAAACCAGCATGAAATCTTAAACTTAACTGCCAATCATGAATCTTCTTCCTCAGAGTAGATATATCATCTTGGTTCTAACAAGAAACAGACCACATATTCTAATGCCTTAATATTATGCCACTCCAAGCACCAAATTTTATTTACCTACATGGCCGAAGAAAAAAAAAAATAGTCTCCTCATTAATAACCACAGTATCATAAGATATATTAATTTCACTTTAAAAAAGACATGGAAACTGCAGGCTACCATCATGGATGCCTTTGTGATAACCATTTATGAATATAATGCTCTGCTAAGAATATAATTACTGAAGAGATATTTTGCCATGAAAGATTTGGAGTTTTTATAACCAGAGAAAAAATTATCCACTTCTTTGAGTGCTGCATTAGACAATTAGTAGTCAAAGCTTAAAAATGTAAAAGAAAGTAAAGGTTGGAGTTTTACATAAAGCCAGTAGTTCATTGGTTTTCATCAAGAAAAATCACACACTAGATTTTTTTACACTATCAAACAGCTTCTCATTTGTGATGTGACTGACATTATTTTCCACAATAATATCATTTATCCATTCATTATTTTGTCATGTATTTATAGAAAGTCCACCATTTGTCAGGCACTACCTGTAATATAGGGCTTCCCTATTGGCTCAGCAGCAAAGAATCTGCCTGTAACGCAAGAGCCACAGGAGACATGGGTTTGATCCATGAGTCGGGAAGATCCCACAGAGAAGGGTATAGCAACCCACTCCAGTATTCCTGCTGGGAGAACTCCCATGGACAGAGGAGCCTGAAGGGCCACAGTTAATAGGATCTCAAAGAGTCAGACATGACTGAAGTGACTTAGCATGCATGCACGCAAGTGTAATGTAATTTTTGACTAGCAGTTAAATATCTATTTTGTCTATTATTGGATTTTTGCCTCTAATGACCTAGGGTCTATGACTCTACAAACTAGCCAGGCAGAATCGTTAAACAAAATAACATTGGTAGCAAAATACACATGTGTGAGAATATGTTAATTAACACCATAGCAATCCCTTAGCTTACATTGTTCTAAATAGTAAAGATTTGAGTCAGCTAAAGAATATGTAAATTCAAATTGTTGATGGTTGCTACTGAATAGCATGCCACCTTTTTATGTCAGTTAGAAAATA
Organism: Oryx dammah; assembly: GCF_014754425.2. Taxonomy (NCBI): domain Eukaryota; kingdom Metazoa; phylum Chordata; class Mammalia; order Artiodactyla; family Bovidae; genus Oryx; species Oryx dammah. The sequence goes on along the minus strand of NW_024070212.1, from coordinate 61,036,478 downwards.
TGCAAAATCTCCATTTGATCCTTGTTTTAATTTGTCTTAATCTGTCAAATATGCATTTATAAAATTAAGTGCTTCCACAGGTGTATGGGCGTGTAAGTGTGTATATATGTATAAATTTATATATGTGTGGGCTTCCCCGATGGCTCAGTGGTAAAGAATCCATCTACCAACGCAGGAGTTGTGCATTTGATCCCTGGGCTGGGAAGAACCCTTGGAGAAGAAAATGGCAACCCATTCTAGTATTCATGCCTGGGAAATCGCATGGACAGAGGAGCTTGGCAGGCCCACAGCTCATGAGGTCAAATCAGACATTATTTAGCTAGTAAACAACAACAAATAAATATATTAACATAGTATACATATATTTAACTATGGCATCTTATTTGCCACGGAAGTGTACCAAACCCATTCAGGATGCATCAGCAAGAGGGAAAAGTGGAACCATGCAGCAATGAATTTTAAGAGGTTTGTGAAAATGGCCTGAGGACCTATCAATCAATATACAAAAGTCTTTGCAGTTTTTAAAGGCTACCCACACAACGTTTAAGCCAAACTTGAAATTATGAGTTGGAAATGTTTGTGGGTTATCAAAACATTCTTTACATCTGGCTCACTCTGTGCTGTCTCATATTTTTTGCAAGTCCCATGGGATGCTTCCTAAACACACTTCACCTTTCTTTATTCAGTTTCAGGGTAGAAAGTGTCCCTTTAGCTCCTGGAGACAGTAAATCACAGTTTGTGTGGTGGTTCTCAAAAGACACTTAAAGGACTGAACTGGATGCTCTACATAGCACCCTTGCCAAAAGAGTTCGGAAATGACTTCCAGCTTCCCACAGTAATAAAATGGCACTGTTTGGCATCTTTAAGGTAATAAAAGTGAATTTTTTCCATTCTAGTAAATGAGAAGAGAGGCTTGGTTGTTTTAAAAACTGATTAAAATTCATGTGTTTTCCTCAAATTATAGAGCGTGATATGAGCACACTTACACGTGAACTTCAGACCACCTCAGAGCCTTATTATATCCAGCTCTGCAGGAAGCAGGATGTGCTGGTGGGTGGATGGAAGGGAGCCTGGGAAGGAGCCGGCAGGTGCTGTGAATACTGAGGTCAGGATTCAATAGGTGGCACTCTTCCCTCTGAGTCAGCAGTAGATGAATTCAGAGTGTGCTCTTTGGAGGATAGTATTTTGCTTGAAGGAAACCTCTTGGAAGTTCATAAGTGTTCCTGGCACTGTTCAACAGCTGCTGAGTCTAATCGCAGACTCGGGCTGTATTTTGGTGATGGGAAAAGCCCTGGAAGACTGGTTTTGTGCCCTTAAGAAAGAGGCTTCTGTAAGACATTATCTTCATTTGTATACAAGACATTTTAAAATTCAGTTTCACTCTCCTCAGCAGTTCAAAGGAAAATCTTTTGTCATTTCTCTTTGACTCATAGGGTCTAGAAGGAAGTTTGATCATTTTCCATTTCCCATCTGGTTACTCATAAGGCACCTGCATCTCTTGTGGTTTCTTCTAGACTACACAATGCTACCAACTGACAATAAACAGTTTATAAAGGCACCACCTTTCAGAAAAGGCACCTGAGCATTAGGATCTTGCCAGCCAAAGGCACGGGATATAGTATTCTACCTTTATTTCAACTGCACCAACAGGAGAAATTATAATTGCTTTAAACAGGAAACACAAGATGGATACTTTTTACATATGGTCCAATCCACATTTGCCTTTGTTTATAGGCTGCAATTAGAAGGCTATTACAAAAAAATTAATAGTATTGTGGAAAATTTTTTAATGACTTGCTGATTTCAGTTGTTGTCAAATACCTTCATCTACCCTCATATTTCTAATTAAGAGACACCAGTGTGTGTGTTTTTATTATCACTTTTTAAAAATTATATGAAAGTCGCCTCAGAATTTAGGAGCTAGTCCATTAGCAGGCGAAACTCTTAAAGAGGTTAAACATTATTATAAAAGAAGCAGGATGTAGATACACCTAGTTTAACAATAGTGAGGAAGGAAGTATCCCTAACAATGATAGAAGAAAGGGAAATACTACTGCTGCTCTTAATGAGGGTCTATAAACAATTGAGTACATGTTTATTGAGCCTATGGCAGCTTGCTTCAACAAAAAGAGAATTAGATATAAACGCTAATGCCTTTTGCTCACAAATACTCCCAATGAGTATGACCCAAATCAGAGCATCCGACTTTGGTTGGTAACCATCTGTGATTAAAAGGAAAAGGCTTCCTTCTGGGCTAGCACTGAAATACCAATGGAGGCAGCTTTCCTGCAGCTAGTCCTTGACTTTCACCTTCAAGTACATATTTACCTGTTAAATTATATGGTCTCCAAGCAGACTCATGAGAGAGATTCATGAAAGAAAAAAGTATAGTCCCTGATACACGATTGATCAGCCACGAAATATGACATAACGTTTATAAATCTAGATTTGCCCTTAACCCTTTGTAAAGTAATTAGGCCATTTCTCTCGATATTTTGAACTATGAGCTTTCCATGGCCAGGGACCGTATCTTATTTAACTATACAGACAGTTGTTGCTGTTGCTAAGTTGCTTCAGTCATGTCCAACTCTGTGAGACCCCATAGAAGGCAGCCCACCAGGCTCCCCCGTCCCTGGGATTCTCCAGGCAAGAACACTGGAGTGGGTTGTCATTTCCTTCTCCAATGCATGAAAGTGAAAAGGGAAAGTGTAGTTGCTCAGTTGTGTCTGACTCTTAGTGACCCCATGGACTGCAGCCTACCAAGCTCTTCCATCCATGGGATTTTCCAGGCAAGAGTACTAGAGTGGGTTGCTATTGCTATACAGACTAGGCAATCTGTATTTGTTGAATAAGTGAACACATGTATAAACATACAAAAATGAGTTTCTCATTTTTCTTGTTGCTAAAACGAAATAATCTTACCTTCAGCAAATATGTAAGGGTAAAAACATTCATGTTCTTGATTTTAGGTGTGCAATTTTATCCATAAATACAGGAACTGTAATGAGCTTAACCTAAACAATTGTTTTACTTAAAAATATCAAAAGTTAAAAAAACTAGTAACAGCTAGCAAATTCGACATCTCTATTTCTTACATAAGCAGGGATTTGCTAAAGAGTTTATGATTATCTTTAATCTTGCCCCCTCCTTGTTACCTTGTCTGTAATTTAAATTATTTATCTTCTATGTTCCAAACATTATTATACACATATAGTAGATAAAATTATTTCCTTTGAAAATTCCTAATCTTTATTCCCTATTCTAAAATGTATATTTTGTATCCAAATGATATTTGTCTGTTGTTACAGAAGAAATTTCTTTATTCATTTATTTAATATATGTTGGATGAATGCCTGCCATGTAGAAGATAATTCACAAACACAAAAATGCAACAGAAAATATTTAAATTCTCTTTATACATGTTTCAGAGTTACTCTCACACCACTGGTTACTTTGATTTGGCCTGTGATTCTAAGTGATTATATATAGGCTAAAGACTTGCCTTTAAGAGAGGGATTCTGAGAGTTGTCCGTGTGTAAGATGCACCTGAGACTATCTGTGTAGTAAAACTGGTTCTGAATTCCACTTCCCTGGATTCAGGCTCAGTAGCTCTGGCATAGAGCCCAGGAATTAGCAGCATTTCTAACAAGCTTCCCAGGTGATTCTCAGGGAAGTTGTTCTCAGAACATGAATTAAGAATCAATGCCTTAAGAATTAAAGAGGTTTTTCTTTTCATGCCATGCTTTATACCAGATACAACAAATATCATCTTTTACTTCATTATTTTTTCCTATGAAAATGTCTATAATCGCATTTTTTAGTTAGCAAGGAAACTGTTGTGACCATGAGGAGTATTGTAGGATTTTTTGTTTGTTTGTTTTTGTCCCTATAAAAGGAGTAGGGACAAATGAGGAATAGTATGATTTTTTTTTTCGATTCTTACATGATATTATACATGTTTCAATGCCATTCTCCCAAATCATCACACCCTCTCCCTCTCCCTCTGAGTCCAAAAGTCCGCTATACACATCTGTGTCTTTTTTGCTGTCCTGCATACAGGGTCATCATTGCCATCTTCCTAAATTCCATATATATGTGTTAGTATACTGTATTGGTGTTTTTCTTTCTGGCTCACTTCACTCTGTATAATCGGCTCCAGTTTCATCCATCTCAGCAGAACTGATTCAAATGTATTCTTTTTAATGGCTGAGTAATACTCCATTGTGTATATGTACCACAGCTTTCTTATCCATTCATCTACTGATGGACATCTAGGTTGTTTCCATGTCCTGGCTATTATAAACAATGCTGCAATGAACATTGGGGTACATGTGTCTCTTTCAATTCTGGTTTCCTCTGTGTGTATGCCCAACAGTGGGATTGCTGGGTCATAAGGCATTTCTATTTGCAATTTTTTAAGGAATCTCCACACTGTTCTCCACAGTGGCTGTACTAGTTTGCATTCCCACCAACAGTGTAGGAGGGTTCCCTTCTCTCCACATCCTCTCCAGCATTTATTGCTTGCAGATTTTTGGATCGCAGACATTCTGACTGGTGTGAAGTGGTACCTCGTTGTGGTTTTGATTTGCATTTCTCTAATAATGAGTGATGTTGAGCATCTTTTCATGTGTTTGTTGGCCATCTGTATGTCTTCTTTGGAGAAATGTCTATTTAGTTCTTTGGCCCATTTTTTGATTGGGTCGTTTATTTTTCTGGAATTGAGCTGCAGGAGTTGCTTGTATATTTTTGAGATTAGTTGTTTGTCAGTTGCTTCATTTGCTATTATTTTCTCCCATTCGGAAGGCTGTCTTTTCACTTTGCTTATGTTTTCCTTTGTTGTGCAGAAGCTTTTAATTTTAATTAGATCCCATTTGTTTATTTTTGCTTTTATTTCCAGAATTCTGGGAGGTGGATCATAGAGGATCCTGCTGATTTTTTTTAACTCACATTTTGATAAGAAAAAAATGCTTTAACTTCCTTTATATGATTCTAAATGGATAATTCATTAAGATGAAAGTCATGGATTTTTGACCATTAACTTTGGCTATTATTTTACCAAATAATTCAGAAGTTTCCTCTTAGTGCTTTTCTTTAATGCTTTCTTTTCTGGTTTTCCCTTAAAATATTCCATTAGGTCCCAGTACAAGTTTTTCCTATGATTTTAGAAACATTAAGTATTTAAGAGAAGTGCAACCTATTTTCCTTCCTATGTCAATATTACCTTACTCCAGCTTCTTTGAATGATTATTTTTCTCTACAAGAATTTTAGTATTATGGCATCATGTAACGGGATGTGAACAGTGACATTATTTAAGATCACAGGATAGATAGGAAAACTGTAACTAGCCTCTATATGTTGTATTAGAGTCTACCATTCTCCCACAGAAATGTTGGACTATTATTTTATAATTTGACTTCCAAACATGATTTTCTTACTTCTAAGGCTGATAGGTCATTTCTTTAAGAAGATTTGATATATGTCTAACTTTTCTAATTTGAATATTGTCATTGGGAGATCTGGTGATTTTTTTAAAAAATAAGTCAATAGTCCTCAAGCTACATTAGGAAATTTTCATTGTTATTAACCCTAATGTCTAGCTCCAAAAAAAGTGCCATTATTTAGACACTCTCTTTGTGTGATAATATCACATTTACTTTTATTTTTGTTCCCTTTAAAATATATTTTGAAAGCTTACTTGGAAACAGCTCATAGTAATAGATAATTATGAAATGTTTAGTTTCCTTGAGTGCTCTGACCACATTCATATAATATGAATAATCTAACTCACTGAGGACTGAAATCTATTCTGGCTGTCTGTGAAAATGTAGTGTACAACAAGAGCTAACCAAGAAGTATGCCAAGGCTAATGAAAATAGAATCAACCAAAATACCTTCCCCTTTAAAAACAAACTATAAAAGAATAGATTTTTACTTTGAAAGTTTAAAAGGCTAAATAAATTTGAAACACCATTTTAAAATATATACTTCCACATAATAATGTGCCCTGGGGCCTGGAAACAATTATAATAAATTTTGTGGAGAAAATCCCCACTGTTTCTGTGGTGGCATTTCTGCCATGGTTCAAATTAGAACTCTTATAAATCATGGAATTGAGCAAATGGGGAAATAAAAATCTCATAAAATACCTGTCTGTGTTCAGGCTGAAATAATGAATTTGGATAGTATTCTAAATCAAACTTTCTAACTTGTTGAGGTTGATAACATTTACACTTGCTTTCCAATTTGTGGCAACTTATCTAAACAGCTCCAAGTTAAAATAAAATGTACACTTTGATCATTCCTTTTTAAATGAAAGCATGATAATTTTGGCCCAATTCCCTACATTAACATATCCATTTCTTCACATGGATTACTGTTAGATACTACAAATAAATGAACAACTGAAAGGTTTTTCTCCACAAATAATGAGGAGTCTGAGAAGCCAAGACTCCTATGCCTGGGACATAGGACCAGAGGCAAGTCAGGCAGTGGAACTCAGCCCCGAAAGTGGACAAAGGAACTTTCTATCAACAACTTTACAGTGATGGTAAAGTATAAGGTAAAGCACATTTACACTTTGACTGTTTCCTTTTCAGCAAAGCCTTTTCCTTGTACAGAAAGTCTCTTTTATCTTTTGAAATGTCATAATTGCATAATGATAAGTGTTATGCAAATTCTGTATTTACTTACTGAATGACAAATCCAAAATCATAAGTATCATCAAACTTTGGAAGATGCATAAATATCTCTAGGACACTATTTTCAAATGACATGTGGAGATAAATACAAATGCTTTTGAACCATGAGCAAAGCTTTAAAAACAAATCTTTAAATGGAAAAAAATCTCTAGAGGAAAGACCTGACTGTCATTTATGAGCAAAAACTGTTGCAGTGGGATATAAGGGTCCCACACAGTAGTCTTAGACCATCACATCCCATCAGAGGGGATACCACTACAGTGTGTTTCTCACAGTGAAAACACCTCACAGAGAAGTTCTAACTGTCTTCACTTTCTTTTACAAATATATTATTGGAAAAGAAAAATATCCTTTGTTTATTGTAAGCAGTCAAGGGATTAGATACAGTTTTAACTAGACAACAGTTGTTGTCTGTATAGCCCTGTAATTGTAATGAAAGTTCATAATCCTCTTCCTTCCTTATAAACCATAATTTACAGATATTTGGATTTTACCAAAGGGCACAGGGGACAGGAAAAAAAGAGAAGCAACCTACACTATAATCTGCTTTTCAATTGCTTACCAGTAATGCCAAAGTGAGAACAGATTATTAAATTAGGCAAAGCTTGGGATAGAAAAAAATGTATTTAAACCAATCTATTTGATAATATTATATAATAATTCTCATCAGCATATTAGGTATCATCCTTCTTCCAAAAATTTTAGATGTCTATCCCTCATGCTTTAGTATTTTGCAAGACTTTTTAAAATAAGTATTTTATCATCTATCTATCATCTAACAATTCATCTACCTATCTAAGTATCCATATCTCTACCTATGTAGATATTTTCTAAAATAAGAAAAAGGAACTTTTCAGAAGCCTTGCCAAAAAGTTTTCACATTAATAAAAGCATATCAAAATTAAAAGAAAATGCGTTTATTTTCCAGGTTTGAAACCAGGGACACCTCTACTCTTGTAATAGATTTCAGCTCAGCATGATTTTTTCAAACTCTTTCTGAGTTTTCTCAATATTGTTTTGATAATGAGACAAAGTGTATTGTTTTGTCCTCCAATGTGGCAGAGTAATGTTGACATAAGGAGTTTTGATTTGAAAATCTTTATCTGGCATAACTATACATCCATGCGGGTACCCACTGATGGGAAGTAAACTGTTTCTCTCCTTCAGTTGTCGTGGTCAGGGGAAAGGCCAAATGGGTCTAATATCTGAAACTATAAAAGAAGCTCACCTAGGTCATTGGTGGGAAGTTCAATATTATTGTACCCCTAATAGCAGCTGCATCTCTTTGAACTCAGGGTTATGAAAAATGAACTACATTAAATGGTAAATCATTAAATATCAGCTGAGTCAAAACCTGATGGTGTGTTTCCCTGCCTAAATCACCCACATCTGTCGTCTCATAAGCTAAGAGTTGCTCTTTACAATCATGCTGTGAAACACTGACAGAAAGTCTGAAGCTGAAACCACACCAAAAACCTCAAATAGCATCTTTTGGGTTTTCAGTTGGTGAGTAAATGATCATCAGCAAATATTCAGTGGTGGAACTAAAGCACACCATTGCATTTAACCCAGCAATAAAACATTTAGGACTGTGTAATCCCTTTAGACCTTCATTTTTCCTCCTATTATGTGTTTATTCTTCAGAAAAAGAAAAACAACTGTTTAAATTATGTCTACCTAATACCTAAGATTTATTGCAAAGCCTACAATTTGCTGGTTTCCTTTTACTATTGATCCTCCTCTTACTTATGGGGATGTGAACATCAAAACTAGAGATAAAGCTCACACTGATTCAAATCTAAAATTGTACAATAATGGATACCATAAAATAAGGCTTTAGAACTGTTCAAAAAATTAGACTCTTCTCACCTACTTGAAGTAGGCAGCAGAAGAATCTCATATAGCAACTATAGCTATAATGTCCCACTGCTGGCATGGCTTAGATTCATAGTAATATATTCACAACCATAAGCAGTTATTGTGAGAAAATTATCTTTCTTTACCTCTATGCTGCATTTGTTTTCATGGTGTTTTGCTGCATGGTAGGTGTGTCCTATCCACAAAAGTATTTGAGCTGTCATTCTGGGGTCATACAAGATGTCAATTTTGTGGCAAAATACTGGAGGTAATCACAAACCATCTCAACTAACATATTTTTCTCCTCCACAGATTGTATAGTCCTGGAATAAAAGACAAATGAAAATCTAGAATTCACTTTTAGGTGTACAATTAGTCATCAGTCTTTGGCGTAAAAAGACAGAGCTTGCTCCTTTCAAAATTCGGAAAGAAAATATGAAGTTTAATTGCATAGATTATATTCTACCAATCATTTTTATGACATGCTTAGTTTGAAAATGTGTTTTGTTATGTCATTCACACACTTGTCTCAGCTGGAAACATTTTACTTTATATAGACAACAGAAAGAGGGTCTCTAAAATTTGATTTATATAGTAGTCTTACTAATAGACTTATTTCACTCAACAGATGAAAGGAAGAATTTTAATTTCTATTAATGGATATCATAAAATTATCTTTATAACAATCATAAAACAAATTGTGAGGACAAAAATTACTAATACTCGATTTATTGTAAAAATACCTGGAAACCCCCTGGATATCCAGTGCTTAAGATTCAACTCTTTCACTGCTATGGCCCAGGGTTCAATACTTGGTAGGGGAACTAAGATCCTGAAAGCTGTGTGTCATGGCCAAATACAAAAAATCTGAATCCTTCAAAAGTTCAGAAGAACGCACATTTGTATAGTCATCCAACCTTTGTATAGGAATTGTATTAAAAGCCATATATTTGCATTTTATTATAAAAATTGATCTATTTTTTCATTGTTTTATTAAGTGGCACCTACATCCAGTAGCAATATCATGGAATATCTTACATGTACAAAATTTTATTTTATTTAGGAGAGAAAAAAATGTATTCTTGCAAGAAATTTTATAAGGATCTGGACGACCATCTTATTCTGTGACCTGATGCCAATTATTTATCAACTCTGTTCTACAATTTTCTCACTAGTATAATGGGAATAATACAGCCAATCTTGCGTATGTGTGAGAATAAAATAAAATATATAAATTACTTAGCATAATACATGTGCAAATAAAACATAATATATAAAGTACTTATCATAATATCTGTCATATTAAACTCTTAGAGTAAGTTAAATGTTGCTTTTGTTGCAAAACACATACAATGTGTTTCAAAGTTATACTATGCAATTTATCATGTTTCCTACAACCTCTGCCCCTGTTCCCTGCTCTGCTATGCATTTACTAAAAGGACTCCTTTCTATAGCTTTTCATTCCATCTATTTTATCCACTAGAAATCTTTCTGACACCAACTAGTAAGACCAAATTGCAAATATATTAACAGAAAGCATATATAGCATGCGTTTACCTCTTCTGGGACACGAATAGATAGACAACGTGTGTCATGTTTTAGGAGAAAGATAACTGTGAACTGCTGGACATGATTTTGTAACACAAAAACAGAAGACAAACATTTGGACGAAATTGAACTTAATGCTGTGGAACATGGTTATCCCCATGCTGGCTGCTTTTAAGATTTTATTTGAGTCAAACCAAAGATGCTTTTAATCACTAAGTTGTGTTTGACTCTTTCGTGAGCCCATGGACTGCAGCACACTAGCTTCCTCTGTCCACACTATCTCGAATTTGCTCACATTCATGTCCATTGATTTGATGATGCTATCTAAGCATCTCATTCTCTGCTGCCCACTTCTCTGGCTTCTCTGCCCATGGGATTTTCCAGGCAAGAACGCTAGAGTAGTTTGCATTTCCTTCTCCAGGGGTCGAACCCATGTCTCCTGCATTGGTAGGAGGATTCTTTACCACTGAGCCACCAGGGAAAACTTCAGACTAAATATAGCCATATATTATTTAGCAGCTTTGGAGAGGGGATTGAACAAGCAGACAGGATACTCTCTAGAACATATCAGAACATGTGCCTTTTATTCAATACTATCTTGTCATTGCATTAAAATAAGTACATCCAGACAGCTCACATGTTCACTGGGCAGAAATAAGACTCTAGAACTTGAAAGAGTTTGCATAAACTTGAGAGAAAGAAACATGCCTATCATATGGTATTAGTAACTCATTTCTGAATACCGAATAATCTAACACAATTACAAGCATTATTCGGCATGTAGGTCTGTGTCTTTGATGATCAACTTCCTCTTATTTACTTATTCCCATAATAATGTTATACACTCATATGTAGTGTATAAATAATAAAGATAAAAGCTTAAGTATTTAATGTTAAAATACTACCTGAAATATAAAAAGAAACCATTTCATTAATTCTTAAACCACTTAATTTCATCTGTGACTATGTCATTCAATGAGTCATGTCATTACTGAAGCCAAGGCTAAATTGCTCTTTTTTAAAAAAAATATAAAGCCTATCTTTAAAGAGCTGTACAAAAATGAAAGTACTGATTGATCTTGCCTCACTCTCCTCCTGAAGAGACCTCTCTATCTACCAGTGTGTCAGGCTGTCTTCACAGCCGTTCTTAACTGGAATAGTTGAAAAGTTTCCAAGGACAATACATTTTACTATTAAATTGCACATTTCATTTCTTAAAAACATTTCAATTTCTCTTCATTTTGCGGGGAAGATGAATTTTGTCACTGAACATTGCAGACCCACATTGCTTCCAAGGAGTCAGTTGCACACCATCATTTATGGAAGTCCCGATTCAGTGAGTGTCAGAAAGCATCCAAAAAAGGAGGAAGCATCACCTTGCAACTGCCATCTGTTGAGTGTTTTTGCGACAACTGTATCTCTTGACCGTCACAAGTGTACAAATTCAAAAGAGGCACAAAGGAAGTGCACAGCCATCAGACACGGAGGAAAATCCCATGTTTGTGTGTGAAACAACATTGCTTTTAATTGCACCATAATGATTTTCTAACAGACACAATGGTAAGTAGTGTACTCTTAGAGCTGATTTAAAGCACACAATAAACCACAGTACAGCTGAAAAACCAATTGAGATTTCTTAGTGCCAGGAAGGTTTTTGTCCTAACATGAATACGTGAGAGCATTTTCACCAGCTACTCTGTTCACAGTCCCCTTTGACCAAAAATAACTGCCTCTATCATTGTGCTGGGGCAGTTTTGAAAAGTAAATGAACATTTTTATTTCAAACAACAGTGTAGTTAAACTTGGGTTTTATTTTTAATCTTCATGATATACTATCTAAAATAAGACAAGTTTATCATCTTTATTTGTGATGGCCCAAATTCTCACTTTCCTTTAAAAAAAAAAAAAAAAACACTTAACATTCTTATTCTTCCCCTTTGCTGTAAAAGTCTGCACAATAAATGTCAGTTTTTACTTCTTACAAAATGTTCTCTGACATAGCAGTTGAGATAGTATTGAGACAGAGGGGCTGGCTGGTCAGACATTGAAATCCTTGGTTTCTTAATGGGGGCATTAAATAGAAACCACCCTAGAAGATACCATTAATTGAGGACCCACCATAGGGGGTCCAACCTCAAAGGCATGGACTTGAAACATTCCAGTCAAAATGTCACTTTGTGTGAAAGTTTAAGAGTCTATTTCTGGGAATTCAGTTGTCAAAATATGATGGATGAATAAACAGAGACTTTCTAGATTCCCTCAGCTCCATTCCATTCCATAGCATAAAAGAATGAGAGAAAGAATGAAGGGGACTTCAAGTGATCTACATTTTTTCAGTTTCTATTGATTTCATCAACATCATTATAGTAATATATGTTGAGACTGTCATAGTGTGCACCACACACACACACATACTGTCATTTTCTCCACCAATTTGCCAGATCTCACTTATTTGTATACTGTGTTATTTCCTAGTTGTTAGTCCTACTCAGAAGTATGGCAGAAAGAACAGATATTGGACCAAATTAAAAAACAAAAGAAGTCTATGCAAAACTTGCATTAGGTATGTTTGGGCTCATTCTCTGTTTTTTAAGGAGGAAAAAAATAATAATCTGTGCCAAAATGAGCATGCTTCTAAGTTATTTTTCAGGAAAAAAAATCTCAAACACTTACCCAGGACCACAGATGGCACAAAAATTTGGAATGTACACTTTTGAAACCTACTATCTATATTTGTGAACTACCCATAATCCATTTAGAAAACAGCTTTTTCTATGGCGACCCATTCTTCTTGATAGTAGGATCTGTCCGTGAACCTGACTTCTTGGTTTCACTACTTCACAGTGAATAATTGTGAGAGATTATAGTTAAATGCGCTTTTCACCTGGAGGCTGCTGCTTCTTTTCTTTCTTTTTTAAAAATCCAATAGATATTTGCACTCTTACAGTGTAAACATTCTCTTTTCATTTTTTAAAACATGTATATAGAGCTCAAGAGATGCTAAGGAGCCATGCCTACTGTACACAATGCAGCAATTTGGGGAGGAAGAGGGTACAGATACAGCCTAAGTCTCCTTTAGAAATATTCCTTATCCTTAAATCAGTAGTCTGGCCAGATCTCAGCCTGTTGTCAGAGTTTGTTGTCAGTCCTAAGAAACATGACTCTCACTCCTGCTAGTCAAAATCAGTCTTGGTAAAGACTGCCTGCACCCAATGTCTTCTTCCTTCACTTGTGCCCTGATCTATGCCTGAGGGACTCTTCAATCTCTTTCTTAAACACTGGCTTCCATATACCAAACAGTGCAGGCACTGTGGACTTTTTACTTGTCCACATTAAATGAGAAATTACACACAAATATAAGCAGAGCAAACCTGTCTTGAGTACCTCACATGTACCAGGCAATGTTTTGGGGGGTGGAGAAAAAGAGGTGAGAAAAAATACGAAGCCCATGACCTCATAGATTTTATACTTTATTGAGGGAGATAGATAACAAGCAAGTGAATAATATGTAGTCAGATAGTAAGGAGTACTGGAGCTAAATTACAGCCAAGTAAGGAAATGAGTGGAGAGGAATGCAAGTGGGAAAAGGGAGGGTTTGCCGTCACTGGGTCTGGGAGAGGGGCTTTAAACCCTGTGGTTAGAGAAACCCTGCACCTCACGGTTGGATCTGAGCAGAGAGCTCTGCCAATGTCGCAGGGAATAGACTTCCAGTCAGAGGAGAGGCTGGCATGAAGGCAGTACAGTGGAAAGGGGCTTGGCTTGTTTCAGGAGCTGGCTGCTTCTGAAGGCCTTTGTGGCATGTTGCTATAGAGTTGCCAGTCCTTCATTCTTGAAAAGCCTGTCTTGTTTTCTAAGATTATGGCTTTCCTCCTTCCTCCCACCCCCCACTGATGTTAACACATCTTTTCTTTAAAGAAATGATGTCAGATTTCAATGTTAGCTGTTTTGTTTTGTTTTAATAGCATAACTTGGTGATATAAAATGTTGGCACCCTTATGTTCTTTTTTTCCCCTCAAACTAATTCATGAAATACAAAACTGTTAAGTGCTGGCTTAAGAGGATATGGGCCGAAAGAGCCAAATCTCGCTGTGTCTGTGGAGAACTCCATCTTAACCCTCTCCTAAGCATTTTTTATTTGACTAATTTTGGTACTTATGTCTTATTTCCCAGGTTTGTTCTGAAAGGCCAAGACGCACTGCGCTCCAAAAGTTCACATTTTATATGTTTGGTTGATTTTATTTTATTTTATTTTAACATGAAAAGGCAGTAGTAAAGCATATCCCTGATCCTTTCATAAAACAGCATGTCAGCAGAACAGGTACAGGAAATGGGGCCCTCCCAAGATCTTTTATAGTCTGACATCAAAATTAGATTGGGATGTGGAGAACATCTGTGTCTCTCCCTCTTTTCTGTCTCCACCCACCCAGGATTTCCAAGGGATATCTGTGCTTGTTTTGTGTTTGTGTTTGAGGGGGAAGTTTCAGGAGTCTGGAGCCGCCTTTTTTTTTTTTTTTTTTCTCTCTCTTTAAAGAGAAAAGAGAAAACCAGATATTTTCAAGGGAATTGACTAGTAGTGGCCAGTATAACAAAGAAACCCCACTAAGCCTAACCACAAGCTGACAGAATGCAAAGTGACTCCAGAGCTGCCACTCACCACAAATCCCCATGAAACATGCCAGGAAACCAGCTGAAAGCAGCAGAGAGGCTGCCTCTCAAGGGCCACAAACGTGGCCCCCAGAGAGTCTTCTGGTCCTATTCAGATTCAAAGTTGCAAAGAGGGGGAGGGCTGGAAACTGGTGACCAAGAATTTACAGCCCTGTGATCACTTCCAGGGCTATGATGGAACTGATTTCAAATGCAAAACCGCATCCCATTGTAAACACAGAGGCAAACTGGAAGCCGAGCAGAAACAAGATTTCATTTGGTGATTTTCAATTTTAGGATTGAAATGAGGATGGGAAGCAAAACACTGTTTTTCCAGAACAGAGATTGCCAGTTCTTCTTCTTCTTCTTTTTTTTTTTTTTTTTAGGATAAATGAATGTGGACTGATATATTATTTCTCTGGGCTTCAATGCTAATAAGGAATATTTCCCACAGAATCTGACAGAAAGGATGAATACCTTGCCCTGTTAATGGTTAATTTGCAGTGGCATGTGTATTTCTTGAATGTTCATGAAGTTTTCTAATTCATCAGCACACAATTGGGCTTTTTTTCCTCCCTTAACACAGAATGAAATGCCGAGAGGGCAAGAGGTTCGGGAATTTTGTATTATTCCCTCAGCCAGTGTATTTACTACCCAAAAGTTATTGCTAATTTTTTTTTTTTTACCTACCTCAGGAACAAAATTGTTCTTCAGCAAATAATTGAATACTGACCACACTCTAAAATGTTTATTGCTGTTGAATCTGTCACAGATTGCATCAAGCCACAGAGATGCTAATCTATCTCATGTATTTGAAACTCCTCTGGGAAACATATATTTGGGCTTACTGCTGAGTGAACATGACTGTTAGGATTATAGAGACCATTCAGGGTGAGGAAAAGCAGCATCGCTTTTCAGACTGGAAAGTAAACAACAGAGTGATTGTCGGCTTACACGATGGGGCCAGCAGCCCTACTGCTGAGGAGATGTATGTAAAAACCCAGATCAGCAAGCAGTCTTGATGTTTTCTTCTTGGAGTTGGATGTTGTCAAGGATTCAGATGAGCCACCCCAGTGAGTATACAGGAAACAAAACAGGATATTCTTGTTTGAGGACTGCTTTCTGTAATTATGTTGATTTTTTATGCAACACTTGAACTTTTAAAAACTCAAGGATGCATAAGAAGTACTCCGGAGGAGAATAAATGATTGCGATCTTGTCTTAAGTAAAATGTTAGTGTGTATTCTTAACAAAATTAACTTGTTTTTATTTGTGAGTAGGTCTAGGAATTAAGTATACTTAGACCTCAACTGTTTTGTCTCCTCACCTCTCCCTCCGCCTCCCCCCCCATTTTCAAACAGGAAGTCAAGTTGTCTTTGGAACATCATATTTCCTGCTTGGAAAGGCACTGGATTGTGTCATAGTCTGACAGGAAAGTTTCAAGAGTACCAGGAGTTTCCCTTGGAAGACTTGAGGGGGGAAATTTTACAGCAGCGTCTATAAAATTCTTTCCTTTGAGCTATCAAGAGGTGTTCCATTATTGTGTATACAAAGTCTTCAGAGTGGAAACAGCTAAACTAAACTGTAGATACCCTAAGGAAAAATGTCTTTGGAAACATATACTGTGGGCTGGCTTGGCACATTTTACTTTCATCTGTCCTTCCTAGCTGAGGAAAGAACATCTGGCTCTGCGACTAGTTGGTTAATGCTATCATGCTACAGACATCCGCTTACTCCTTTCCCATCCAAATATCAGTTCTGTGTATTAGACAAAGGATGTGACATTTGCATGCCAAGGAATTTGATTTGGTGACCATTATTTGCCCTTTTATTTACCTCTTGCTCTTTTCCTTTAGTCAAAATACCAAGCAATTTCTTATTTTTACTTGAATAATTCTCATAATTTTACAACACAATGAAAAGATTATAGATTAGCGCAAGGTCAATATCTTCCATATCCTCTTTTTTTCCTTAAGATTTCAATCCACAAAAGGTCATAGACAACTTAATTCTTCTGGGGCTAAAATCATCACAAGACTACCTTGCAAAAAGCACCCAGACTGGGCAATTATATTCCAATGGCAGTGTGCCCTGAGTTTTAACCAGTGTAGTTCAGTGGAGAAAATTAAATTTAAACTAACCGGCAACTATCATATTTTGTCAAGGGGGTACCCTGGAAATGCAGATCTCATTCTAGGGGTAAAGTTGTGAAGGGTAGAATTTAAAATGGTGCTTGGGGGTCAGTCTACCCGAGTTTGAATTCAGATTTTACTATTTGGCCAGAAAATATTTTAACACATTTTTCCCTCGGATACTCTTCTATGTTATGATCTTCTAACATAAGATCATAATTGTTCTAATTATTCATTGCTATGTAACAAAGCACCCCAAAACTTAGTGGTTCAAAACAACTGTTTATCATTGCATCTCACTTTTCCAGGAATGGACCTGGGGTTTGTCACTCTGATGCAGTCAGATAGCAACTGGAGTCATTTGAAGGATTCAGGGACTGGCAATTCAACATGTTCCATTCCCTTGCTGATTGCAGTCTGGGAGTTCTCATGGGGCTCAATTTACACCTGACCTCTCCTTGTGTCTCCAGCTTTGTCACAGCATGGAAGTCTTAGTCTGACTTTTTACACTGCAGAGCAGGGCTTCAAGAGAACAAGACAGAACTTGCCAGTTAACTTAAAAGAGAGGCTCAGACCCAGGCTCTTGTCCTTCCTGTCTCATTCTATTCATCAAGTAAGTTACTAAGGCCAGCTCGGATGCAAAGGGAGAGGAATTAAAGTCATCCTCTCAATTTGAGGAATAGTTAATAATTTGCTGCCATCTCCAAACCTACTACAAACACAACATTGTGATATGTTTTCAGTAAAAGTTAGTTATTATTATTTTCTAAGTCCTTACTCCTTTTTTATTTTTTTTCCTTTGCATTTATCATTTGACCATCCTGAAATTATGTTTGCCTGTGTGTGCTTATTTTCTCTGTCTCCCAACCAAATATAAACTTCGCAACCATAGGGATTTCATGTTCGTTTCAGGCCCTAAAAAAAAAGTCTGGTATAATACAAAAGTACCATAAATATTTTTTCAGTGAAAGAATGAATAGCTGAATGAACCCCTGGTGAATATAGAACTGGAGGAAACAAACATTTCAGATATTTGGTTGTGAAAAACAGGAGTTCTCTTGAGGCTGGTGAAGGATCCTGAGCAATTTGACATTCTGATTTATTTAAAAATATTGCAAATTAGTATCAATATCACCTTTTATCTGTAGCAGTTTTTAACTAAAACTGTCCTAAAGAAGTAAAAAATGCATAAACAAGGACAACTTTGCCTCGAGAATAGCTGTCGACAATTGGCACAATTAGAAAGCTGCACTTTCTTACCCATAGATCTTAGAATCTGACAGCACTGGGTCTCAGTCCCCACTCTGTTGTTTGCCTGTTGCCTGACATCAAAAGCTTTTTTAACTTCTCTGAGTTGTAAAAATCTGTAAAATCAGACAACAGGCATACCTCACAGGATTTCTGTAAAAATTATAGAAAGCTGACAAAGAGTTTCAACAAAAAGCCTAGCTATAATTGATTAAAAAAAGGTAACAATTTGCCAAAATGATAAGGAAATCTTATTGACATGGATTTTATTACATTTTATCTTAGAGTGGATAGATTTTCTATTTTTATTTTTCAAAAATTCATGTTTCAAGCACATTAAAAATATTAAAATAATATTAGATTCACTTTCTACCAACTCAACATTCAATCTGTGAGCATATTGATCCATAAATTGACCTTTCTACTCCATGAGTATTTGATACAGAAATTGAAACAGAATATTGAATAAGTTTTAACAACTATGCAACTATGTTAAAAATAAATGTTTACTTTTATCAAGAGAAATTGTGACATCAAAGGACGTAAACCTCATGTCCAAAGAACAACTTCCTAGATTTCAAGGCGAATTCCCCCAGCTCCAGCCCCCTTCTTCAGGATGTCCAAAAGTGAGTTACTTAATCAACAGATGATGATTGTTAAAGAGTTCAGCAAATTCAAACTCAGAACTTTGGGGAATTTTAAAGAAAAACCACACCTTGCTTTAGACAGCTCTTTATATTTCAGAATAAATTAATTGACCAAATTAAACTGATAAACATAAGAATTTATTTCCTCAAAACACATATCTGTATATATAATCAATTCAAGATAGACAATTTATAGGTACACATATATATTTATATAAATCCACAGTGGGTAAATAGGACAGAAATTTTGTCTGTTTTCTTGTTTTGGAGAAGTTGTCAAGTATTTCTTACGTTGAAAGACTGGTCTAGGATGTGGAGGATGAAAGCTAGAGAAAAGAATGATGCAATCGAGAATCATATGTCTTTAAAAGGAAAATATTCAGCACTAATGTTATATACTGCTGGCAGCTAAACAGTATAGCATATATTCTATTCTCTAAGCATGAAAACACCAGAATGGGCACATGGCAGACACAGCTCAGGCCCCAGTGTGAAAAATAAATGTATGTGTGAAAGTCACACAGTATACCATAGTAAAATTAAATTGAGTTTTGTTTGGGCTGGAGAGGACATATGAATATCAGACTTACTAACAGGTTTGATATCAGACAATGGCAACCCTAAAATTACATATATTTATTGTACCAGACAAGTAATAGGTATAAATACTAGTTTTCTTTCCTTCTTTCTTTTGAACTATGTTGCATGCTTTTTTGTCAATTACCATGTCAGAGCCCTATTCCTAAGAGTATAGCCTATTGTTCTGGGATCATCTCACGGTTCTCTGATCTCAGATGAACAAACCTAATCTAGTTAAGCATAAATCAGTGGCAAATGATTGGCTCTGCCAAAGACCAACATGGGGAAAGCAGAGGCCAAATAAAATAAATACAAATTAAATTCTTCTGAGCATTTTCATCACTCCATACTTAGTTTCTTCATGATCCATATATTACGAAGGTAAGCATGCCAGAGCTTATCTGCTCTGTGGACTCCATTTAACATGAAAGGAGGAAACCCTTTGTGTTTCTTATCAGTATCTGATTGGATCAGATTATATAAGGCTTCATATAGAGAGATATTGACATTCATACTACAGCTATTTTTATTATACGGATGTGCTATTTTTTTCTCCTTTCACACCTTACCCCTTCCAGAGAATGTCTATAACTTTACTCTTCAGAATAGTAAATACAAACAGTAAGAATTCTACACAAAAGGTGATCATAAACATTTACCTGTTACTTCCATGTTTGTAGTAATGATAACTAATGCCTATAGACTGGATCATAATTTGTTCAATTGGTCTAACTAAACCAAAAGTCCTCTGCGAGAATGTCAATGTTCAGTCTATTATTTAACCTCATAAATGAAAACATCACATTGACTCACTTTAGATTCATTGCAAGGGTTAAGAACAGATGAGATGGGTGTCTGCAGTCCCTGGAATCACAAATGTACAAACAAGAGGACTAATTTTTCTCTACTGTTTTTACAAAAAAAAGGAAAGCTTTTTTTCACACTAGGCAAACAGCAACTGGTTTAGTCTCATAAATTTACATAAGTTATGTCAGTATTCAGGCAGATTAGATTAACAGGCCTTGTGTTAACATCCAAGGGGAAAAAATAGAAAATATACCCAAAGTCATCTGGTTAATTGGAGGAGGAGGGGAGAGATGAAGTTGCTTCCATTAAGTTCTTTTGGAACCATTGCAAAATCCACAAAATCTGTTTTTAGCTTGTCATTCATCCTGTTGGATATGTGATGTGTTTTCAGTTTAAATGATAATTGCCCTTTCCATTTCTTTGATAATTGCCCTTTCTATTATCATTTATGGAGACTCAAATTATAAATCAAGAGAAGATAGTCAGAAAAATATTATGATTGTCCCTTCTGAGGCCACAGCAACTCGAGTAACAGTGCCAAAGTCTGAGAGCTTAAGCTATTTTCATTTGCATGATTCTGAACGTTTTATTTTAGGGTCCAGAGGAGACTGCACAACAATAATAGGACTGAATGATAATAGATAAGAAGATGTAATTTTAGCTTCAACAGTTACAAATTTGTATTTGAAATCAGAAACTTGTTCTCCTAATTTGGAAGCAAAGGTGAGGGGTCAGCCAGAAATATTTACTATTTGTCACTGGATGTCCCCCTGAAGGGTTTCCCTTGTGGCTCAGCTGGTAAAGAATCCACCTGCAATGCAGGAGACCTGGGTTTGATCCCTAGGTTGGGAAGATCCCCGGAGAAGGAAAAGGCTACTCCCTCCAGTTTTCTGGCCTGGAGAATTCCATGGACTATATAGTTCATGGGATCACAAAGAGTCAGACATGAGGGACATGGCACAGCCCTGCCTCCCAGGAGCTAACCTCTCCCCCTACTCTTGGCCTGTTTGGGGAAAGAAAACAAAACAAACCATTCTTTCCACTGAATATGCGCAAAGATCCACACAATGAAATAAGTGCAAAGACTTGAGTGAGTTTTTATCTAAGATGCTAGGAATAATCTCCCAAAACAAAAACAGGAAAAAAAAAATACACCAAAAATGGCTCTTTGAGGCAATAACTGTGGTGTGCTGACACCAGGCTGTACCTACTGAAGAGATTTTGTTATTAAATTTTCAGGAATTTGGCAAGCTGTTTGTTTCCCTAGAAAGCCACTATTAATAATTAATTGTATAAATTTTGAATTAAATATATTACATTAAAAACAAAGGTAATAAATACACAGAACTCAGACTTCCTAATTATTGTAGTACACTGTATTATAATATTTTTTGTGTTCTTGAGGATAATTTGGTCCACTGTCTCTGAATGTTTTAAGTACCATATAATGATATGATATGGAGCATCTCTCCCCAGCTCTGCTTCTGTAACTTCCTACTAGTAGTTGGAAATCAGCAATGGTGTTTATATCACTTATATCAGAAAATGCTACAAATCACGAATTTTCCCCAGAGACTTGGTTCATAAACAGTTTGCAGCCTGGTCTGGACAATGATGCCATTTTGAGGGAAGAAGAGCTTATCCCTTGGAACTGGGGTGAGCTGGATTTCCTTTTGGCTCTGTCAATCAGTAGCTGTGATTTTGGGCAGTTTACTTAAACTCTCTGTGCTTTCATTTAACACTTTCCTGCCTAATACCTTTCGATATCTTCCCATTACTCTTAGGATAAAGTTCCAAATCTTTAGGGCCTTTTTTTCCATTTTCTCTGCCTTGAATTTCTTTACTCCTTGAATCCGATAAGATTTCCCCCTGCCTGACGGCACTCAAATTTGGAGTGCCCTTCTTTTCCCTCTTGTGTTGCTAACTTCTACCTGAGATTTAAGTCTTGGTTTAAATGTGCCTTTCTCAAGGTAAACTTCCCTGACAGCAATCCCTTGTACCTCCCATATACTAGGTTAGGATCCCTAACTATGGATTTCCACTGAATCTTGTAACTTTCCTCCTGAGCACCTGTTAAAATGTAACATTATTTTGCAAGCAGTCATTTGCTTAGGGTCAAAATCCCCTTTCACCTGCCTTTCATGCTTGTGCTCTCTCTCCCAAGTTTGACCTGATGCCTGTGATGTCCTCTGAGCTAACCTAACCACTTAAGAGTTTCTATTTTAATAAGAATAACCTTCCTTTCAAAAATCACTTCTACCTGAGAGGTGCTACAGGACAGTGGTTAAGGAAGAGGGCTCTGAGACTAAGCTCTCAAGAGTTGAATCTTGACCCTACTATCCATACACTGTGCAGCTTTACTAACTTCTGTCTAATTTCATTCCCTAATTTATGAAGCAGGGTCAGTAACAAAATCTCCTTCCTAGGGGCGGTTGTGAAAATGAAGTAACCTCTGCAAAGTGCTTAGAACAGTATGGATCACAAAGCCATCAAAATTTAAATGTTTGATATCATTCCTGCTTGCCTTAACTCTAGCTACTCTTTCCCCTGATTATGTCATTTCCCTAGATGCCCATTTCCATGGAGACGCTTCTCTGTCTCCTTTGATAATTCTAGACAGTCCCACAGCTTTAACTCTATCGTCCATTTGAACGACAGCCAAACCCCTAGCTCTAGTATCTCCCCTAATTTTTAATATAAGTATCTTCCAGCTACTTACTGTCATCTTCGTGAGACTTTTTCACACATCAAACACAATGCACCACACCCGAACTCATCATTACCCCATCAAACCCATTCATTCTTTTGACATTTGTACGTCTGTTAATAGCATCCCAATTTCTTCAGAGAGGATCCAACATTCTAATTTATCCAAGTCTCTTCCCTCTCTTTTACTGTACATCCTAACAGTTGCCAGTCTCTATTGATTGTCTCTGAAATACCTCTTGCATCTTTTTCTTCCTTTTAATTCCCACTGCTCCCACCTAGTCTAGGTTCTCATTAATCTCTTTCTTGTCTGGACTGTAACAACTGCCAGTGTTCACTGCTTTAGACTCAGCTTAATATAACAAGAAGTGTTCTTGCAGAATTAGACACGTTCATAACACAGGCTTCCCTCCTTCCCACTCTCTCTCTCAGGTGTGTGATGCTGTATATGTATCTGTCTTCTGTCCATGAAAGTGGAGACGTTGACCAATTAGTTCACCTCTGGATCTTCAGTAACTAGTAGTACGATAAATGACTATTTACTATTAACTTTAGTACTATTATTATTATTAAATATTATTATAATATTTACACGCAATATTATTAATGCATTATTATTTAAAAGTACTGTTAAATGTTGCTTAAAGTATTTCTTGGGTTAATTATTGAATAAATCCATTTTCTGTCCTTATTCTGATCAGATTTCTGGTTAATTCACGCCTCTTCTCATCAGCCCTTCCCAGTTGATTGCCTCCTGCCTAATGTCCCCATCCTGGAATATGTGGCTTCAATTAAGAGGCCAGACTAAGCTCCATGAAAGCTCCATTCTGCTCAGAATATTCAAAAGAGTTTCACTACTGTTGTTTTAATTAGGGAAATAGCAATAATAGTTGTGATTTCAAAAGCTTCCTTAGCCTGCATCATGCAGGACAGTAAATGGAATCACCAATCTCTCCTAATCAATTACACTTGCTTCTAAAACTGAAGGCTCAATTAGTTAGGCATTTCCCATTATGGTCCAGGCATGAGGACACCAGTCAGGGAAGAGATGAATATCTTTAAATGACAAGAATATTGAAGCTATGTGGTTTCCTCTAAACTTTCCAAAATAAATTTTCACTTTTTAGATGCAAAAAACAATGTAAGATGATTCTGGAATTTTCCTCTAATTTATTTAAATTTATTCACTTTAGTTTTTCTCTAGTTGAAATGTCAGTAGATGCACTTGTTCTCTAAACTGCATTCCTTTTATTCTTGAGTTTTTCTTTTTTATATTGAATTATTCACTCTTTCTCAGTATATATTCACAATTTTATTTTCTTAGGGCTTCCCTGGTGGCTCAGAGGTTAAAGCATCTGCCTGCAATGCGGGAGACCTGGGTTCGATCCCTGGGTCGGAAAGATCCCCTGGAGAAGGAAATGGCAACCCACTCCAGTACTCTTGCCTGGAGAATCCCATGGAGGGAGGAGCCTGGTAGGCTACAGTCCATGGGGTTGCAAAGAGTCGGACACGACTGAGCGACAAACTACTACTACTATTGATCATTAAAATGTTGCTTTTATATTACTTGTAACTTAATTTTTCTTGAGTCTTATAGGCTTTCACTGTAAACTACAGGTTAAATAATACTTTCTTTATTGATTTTTAAAGTCTTGACCTTTCATTTTTCAGTACTGATACTGTCGTTAAGAGACGTGATCCCTGGGTCAGGATGATCCCTTGAAGGAAGAAATGGCAACCCACTCCAGTATTCTTGCCAAGAGAACACCGTGGACAGAGCAGCCTGGTGGGCTACAGTCCATGGGGTCACAGAGTTGGACATGACTGAACTGACCTAGCACAAATGCACTCACTGTTACCCACCCTTTAGAGCTGGGCCCCAACAAGGGCCTCCTGCCTGGTGTTGCTCCTGCCAATAGATAGAGATTGAGTCCAATTCTGAAACGAGGAAAGCTTTATCTTTAATCAAAAAATAGTCAGGCCCAAGCTGGATGCTTTGAATACACCTCTTCTTAACTAGCTGTGGGCAGAGCTTTTCTACAGGGTTCTGTCCTGGGGAAGAGGCGCAGTTCTGGCAGCAGGGGCGGGGCACGTTGAGCTGTGCTACTCAGGCTTCAGATCACAGTGCTGGGTGCGGCATCTCTGCACATGACCCGCCCCCACCATGTTGAACGGCAGAGTCCTGCTGGGCCTTTCTGCACACTGCCAGCTGAGCTGAGGTACTGGGCCCTGAGGTTCGGCTTTGGGAACTTTAATCCAACATGTTAGGTGCATGGTCTCTGCACAAGGCCCCCCTCAGGCAAGTGAAACTAGACTAAGCCCAAAGAAGAGGTTAACTTTATCTTATCAACTAGGTTCCATATTATTCTTCCCAGGGACCCTAGTGGGCTTTGTGGTTGACAATACCACCTCTTCATAAGAAAGAGTCACTCAAATATCTGACTTGTTTATTTAGTTGCTATTATTTTGAACTTGGAAGTGTTACCAGAGAAACTGACTTCAACATTTGAAGGTATTACTCTAAAGCCACTCTCTTCAAAGAGTAGAGGAGTTTTTATTCATCAGTTAAAAAAAAAAAAAGTAGTATTCAAAGGTGACTAGCAAGTCACATTCTGATAAACAAGGCATTCTCAAACTTTAGCAAAAATTACTTATTTATATTAGTACATTTGACTACTCTTGGTTAATGCTCCCCTCAATAGGTTTATTCACAGAGTTAGTGTATATTCTGTTTGTAAAAGATACATATAGGTATTGATTTCTCCATCTAACTTATCATTAATTTTATAACATCTAAATTATCATTTTGCTTGAAACTTTTACCATGTACCTGAACTCTGAAGAAAATATTGAAAATTCCTCTAACCTTGCATTTTCAAATATGCTGCTGCTGCTGCTGCTAAGTCGCTTCAGTCACGTCCGACTCTGTGCGACCCTGTAGACAGCAGCCCAGGGACAGTCTCCCCCGTCCCTGGGATTCTCCAGGCAAGAACACTGGAGTGGGTTGCCATTAAAATGTCTACAAAATAACAGAGGTCTGGTTAGCAGTTAATAGCTATACTCATTACTACAAATAGTTACTCAAATACCTTTGTCCTCTTAAGATGGTATAGTTTGATGTGTGTGTGTGTTCAGTCATGTCCAATTCTTTTGCAATCCTATGGACTGTAGTCCATCAGGCTCCTCTCTCCATGGGATTTCCCAGGCCAGAATACTGGAGTGGGTTGCCATTTCCTCCCCCAGGGGAACTTCCCAACCCAGGGATTGAACCCATGTCTCCGGCATCTCCTGCATTGCAAGTGAGTTATTTTACCACTAAACCAGTTTTCTTTTTATTACAAATGAAAATGTCCCTCTTTCACAAAATTTCACAAAATCAAATGTCCATCATTTCTATGTTAATCTCATGTCTGTTAGTTAATTAAGAATTTAAAGATATTGGCAAGAAAAACTCTTAAGCATTACAGGGGTGAGATGGGATTCCTCCCATCACATATATGATACCTAGCTATGTGTTGTGTCAAGAGGTTAAAAAAAAAGTTAGAAGACCCATTTATAGCTAGAATTGCAAAAGTTGAGGAAAAAAGACAATAGCTGCTAAGGAAAAAGATCCTATTACCAACTGAATAAAAAATAAAAGTTCCTTCCCTATCAGTGGTAAGCAGGTGCTTGCTTTGTTTTAGAAAATGTATAATGTTCTTTGGACCTTTAAGCATAGGCAGCTGATACTAAAGTAAAATAGGCAAACCATCCCATATGCTTTTGGAAAAGAATATTGACAAATGAAAAAGAGGCAGTGGTTCTCCCAGACCACTGAAGCAAACAAAAATTTGTATGATCAGTGTATTTCAAATATATGGTCAGTTCAGATCTAAGGGATATAATTACCTAAAGAAAGAAGAAGAAAGAAAATCCTCTGAGCCACTGTATTTTTTACATCAAAAATATTACTTGAGTTCACAATAGTATTAGCTTTATAAACTCCTCCTATTATGGTATATTCATTGAAAAGGAAACCATGCACTCTCCCTTCCCCTGGGGAAAGACTTGCTTTCTGATTTGCCCTCACAACTGCATTTACCAGGGGGACAGATGCTTAGTTTCTAAGGGTCATAGTTTGCCTTTTCCATCCTATCACCAGAGCAAAACCAAACAGGGGTTCACAAGTAAGGTGGCAGCTTTTCAATGGCTGACCTGTGCTTTGACATGTCACATACGCAGGTGGTGTCTAATGACTAATAAGATAAGAGTGCAATTGATCTACTTATTTACCCATTTCCCCAGGTGGGTGACAGCCTGCTCCTCTATCCTGGGTTCAGTTACATTGTTCAGTTCTAGTAATCATTTTAGACCCTTTAACTTTTTTGTCTAAGCTAACATTTAAAGCACAGAGACACAAACGTTGATATTCTGTGTCATCTAAATTCTATCTTCTCTGAACCTCTGAACTGATGTCTTTATAATCTGTCTTTATAATTTGAATCTGACTAAAACAATATTTAACACACATGTGAATCGTCTTCAGTCCTATTGATCTTCTTCTCATGCTGAATTTGAACTATGAATTTGTTTGTCTTCCTTCTAGGTCTAAACCTCCTAACTAGTTCTGAAGAGTATGGAGCTGACATAGATTTATAAGGTAAATGATTAACTTCAAAATAAGATGTAATGGAGATCTAATTATAATATGAATTCCAGCGTTGTGTAAATGTATTGTCCTTTATTACTCTGTGGTGAGTTTCTAAGTTACGATACTGTGTAATCTTTTAGTAGAGGGTAGAACCATAATCCAGGGGCGGGGGGCACTGAGGGAAGAATACAGTATATCTGTGAGTTCCCTTTCTTCAGATTCAGAGTTAACACTGGCTCCCTACCTCAATTTCATACAACAGTATCCTTGTGTTCTTAGGAGACTCTTGCCCTGGATTATGCCAGGACATCACAAATCCCATAGTCAATTGGAGAACAATTAGATTTGTCATTTTCATAAATGAAGCTTGAAATTATTAGGATGCATTTCTCTCTAGATGTAAGAAGAGGTACAAACATCTGATGAAGGCTATTTCTACCATAGGAGGTGTCAGATGAGGATGTAAGGAATAAAGGGATTTATAGCGGATGGCCTCAGATTTCTGTTTCTCTGGATCACAACCATCATTTGCTTTCCTGCTTGTTGAATAATTGTATATTCCTAGAAGCTATCAATTCTACACTAAGATAGACTGAAGAGGATATTTGAATCACCTATAGCAAAATGACTAAAAACCTAGGCTTTAGATCCAGCCTAAATTCAGACTGTGGTTCTATTTACTAGCTACGACACTGTGGTCTTCAATGTTCTCATATACAAAGTAGGAGAAATAATAGTATTCACTCCCAAGAACTGTGACATAGTATAAACAAATGTGTTGATGTAAAGCACTTAAAATATTTCCTGACATCTACAAAACACTAGATTTACTAATTTAAATGCTTTTATTCTACCTCCTCATTTTGCTTCAGTTTCTCAATTATCCTTTAGTCCAGAAATGCTGTGGTTATGGGAATTATTAAGGAAACCAAACTCCCAATTCTCTTCTATCAGCCTCTCTCCTAAAGGAGATATAGTATAGCTTTAGTGTAAATGCCAGGAAGGAGAATAATTGGCATTCCATTGCCCTTTGAATGGGTCCCTGGCCAGCCCTAGGTGGTGTGATGTGAAAGAGACCTGACAACAGGGTGCCTGCCAGCTCAGTGCAAGTGTAGTGAAAGGATCAATTAGAAGACTCGCTATTTCAGAAACATGCAAACATCAATTGGCATAGATTTTCAGAAGCAGAATAAAAAGGAACCTACAAAACAAAAGCTTTTCGAGGGGATGGAGGCACCATTCTTCCAAATCACAGACTGATGATTATGATCACCATTACAGCTTAATGAGCCTATATGTGGCTAATGACTTCATCTCTCCAGCAGATTTGCCAATAGTCAGTGTTTCCACTCACATCCTTCCTTTTCTTCTAAGAAGCATAACACGATGCTTGTTGGTCGAACAAGTCATTGGATTTCCCCCTCCTCCATTAGCAAAGGAAGTTTCTCAAATCTCATTCCCCCTCTTTCCTTTCAGGACAGAAGGTAACAGTTTACAAAAAAAAAAAAACAACACCAGGGCAGAGCTTCTGTATGTGTGTGTGTGTGCGCTTAGTCACTCAGTCATGACTGATTTTTGTGACCCAATGAACTGTAGTCCACCAGGATCCTCTGTCCATGAGATTTCCCAGGTGAGAGAGTACTGGAGTGGGTTGTCATTTCCTATTCCAGGGGCTCTTTCCAAGCCAGGGATTGAACCCACATCACTTGCTTATAGAACCTTGGAAAACCTGGTTTTGATCTGAAAGTAGCCTTTAACTGCTCTCTGACCTAGTGTCTTCATTTCCAAAATGTACTTGATCAGCATCCTATTTCCAATGATAATTTTAAAGATAAAAATTCATGAAATAGATCTTTTAACACACATAGGGGTTTAGTTTATTTTACTTATTTGTTACTAATACATCATTGATTATAGCTATATTTTTACTTTAATAACTCAAATGCAGAAAATGGTATTATAAGTTTTAAGCAAGTTATCTGCTGAACCATTAAGAGATGATTAATTTTAATAAGAAGACTTAAACTAGATATAGATTTTTTTTTAATTAACAACACTATTATAATACTTCCCAGGTGGTGCTAGCAGTATAAAACCCACCTCCCAGTTCAGGAGACCTAAGAGACGTGGGTTCAATCCCTGAGTCAGCAAGATCCCTGGAGAAGGGAATATCAACCCACTCCAGTATTTTTTCCTGGAGAATCCCCATGGACAGAGGAGCGTGGTGGGCTACAGTCCATGGGTCACAGAGTCAGACACAACTGAAGCAGAAAACTCACCCATTATAATACTTAGTCAACAGTGATACTTAGGGTTAAAATCATTTAAAGAGCAAAACTAGACAAAGCTGAAATAATGATGTATCTTCTAAAGAACAGGTTTTAACAGTAGGTTAAAGGGAAAAAAATCCATAAAAATAGATACTGGGGAATGCCCTTCCAGTTGCTAGAGGGATGCTGCCTGATTCATGAATTGCCTAATAATAAAGCTAATTAGATCTTCAAATTTAAAAATAAATAAAATAGAAACAATTTACTGTGATGATTCTTACTCAGGTTTCACTGTGTTTCTTTCATTTTCCTATTTTCAAAATATATCTAGTATATAGAGTAGATCTTAATATAATCCTGAATAGCATTGCATCAATATAGTATTGAAAATGAGACAAGTATTAGTTGGAAGGGATAATGTTAGCTATTAAGACAATTGCTTCAGTGTAATACTTAAGAAATTTAAAATAATATTCCAGTATAATTTTTCTGGAGTCTCTATGCTATAAGTAAATTTTGATTGCTATGGTAATGTAAGAAAGATGAATGGATAGTGTCTGCAGATAACGTAACCAGCATTTCTGGGAAGTATCATTGTAAAAAATACATAGCTGTGACCCCATTTTTGAGTTCTAGTTCCAAATCTGCATCTGAATCTTCTGAGTGAGCTTAATCAATTAGCATGTATCTAACTAAAAATTTTTATCTATAATTTGAAGAAATAAATACAGACATTTCAAAATTAAAGTTCTAATTTTTAGGAAGAACTTTCAAGCAATGAAAATGTTTAGCAGATCTTAACATGCACCAAATCTACATTCTCCTGTCAATCTTTCTTTATACTTATCTGCCCACTCTTACCTCAGTGATCCCATCATTTCAAGAATGGAAGGTTAGTTTAAAAACGATCCTTTTCACATTCATTGGAAACTTTAAAATCACAATAAAATATAAGCTAAATTTACTTTTTTAGTATCATCAAGTAGATATTTGGAGAACTTCATAAAAAAAAAATTTAACTAATTTTATTGGGGGTTTTAAAACATGTCTAAAACTGTTCCACAAAAAAGAAGTATAAAGAGAATATAAAATGTGACCCCTGCTCTGAAATTTATTTATAAAGGTAAAATCAACATTTGCAAAATAAATATTAACATCAGAAAAAAATAAATGCATGTACTTATCTCAGTATTATAAATTATGAATTTTGTAGAATTCTGATGGAAGAGACGGGATCCAAGATAGGGGTTTAATAATGATTACAGCTTGGATATGTTGTGCTTCTCTGGGCTAAATAACCAGTGGTCCTATATTTATATTATCCAGAGTCTACATAATAAGCTGTTTGACCACTAAAAGCAAAGCAAATGAGTAGTTGAAGGCACTGGTTAACCCACCATGAAAGCCGGTTAACTGCCAGCAAATAAGCCTTTCACTCTTCTATGCCCAGTGAAAGTGTAAATAGACCTATCACCAAAATTACAGTCTCAGCTGGCATACGGCCTCTCCTCTGACTGCAGCATTGAAGATGCCAGGATGGATGGAAAGAATTCATCTCCCCCAGGGAGAAACACAGCTATTGTTCTAAATTCAAACCCTAAAGATCTAAATGTTGGTCTTGGGTATAAACTTTACTAAGTAACCTTATATCATAAATAGAAATCCAAAGTCTCTGAGGTTCATCAGCTGCTTTCTTTGGGTTTCTGACAAACCCTAATGGGAACTAACAAAAAGAGAAAGCTAGTATCATTGACCTTGGAAGAGAAAGATTTGAGAATGTAGAAGATGAGTCTGTTTCATTTCTACTTCTATGAATTAACCCTTTACTATCTAAGCAAAAAATGAGACCATTCTCATACTAATAATCAGAAGTTTTACTCATGAAAAAAATTAAAATTAGGTATTGTTCTTAAAGCTCAAAGTTGCATTGCATTGGGAAAGGAAAACATGGGTATACTGAAGACAATGACAATCATAGCTGGCATTTATTGACGGCTTGTTGTATGCCTGGCACTCTATGCTTTAATTTATATATTTCCTTTACTCCTCACAAAATTTATATTAGAAAAATGTATTGGCCCAGTTTGAAAGTCAAATAAATGACATTTTAAAAAGTCAAAATTTTAATTTAATTGAATTTAACAAGAGGGAGGGCCAGGATTTGAACTTATGACTTTCTGAGGCCAAAGGCCATACTCTTTCCATTATGTACACCACATCTAAGATAGTGCTGCCTCACTGTCTAATAATGCTTTTCTTATATACTCAGGTATACCAGGAAGATGACTGAGTTGACAGTTTTATTGCATGTATGTACATTAACATCAACCAATACTTATTATTTAGTCCCATGAAGTCAATGAGTGTTTTGCAAATAGATGGACTACAGATTCAGAAAAATCAATGAATATTTGACTAAGCAAGTGAATTATGAAGAGTAAAGTCATTATATGTGCTTTTTCTTGGAAGTAAAGGAAAAGCTATAGTGTTAATAAAACAGATGCAATGCTAATAACTTAGAGCCCACCCACCCCCAAAGTAGAAATCAATCTGACTTTAAGATTCATTTCTCTTTCCATAAACTTATTTCCCAACAGAGTTTCTTAATTTTGATGTTGAAAATACAGAATTTTGTCATTGCTTTTACTTTCAGATTCAAGGCCAGATTACTTCCTAATCTCTTCTCATTTGTTATTCACTTTCATATAAGGCTCATTTTACTTTGTTTTCACATCCTTCATATTCTTACATGCTCTCTGGACTGGTCTCACTGTTTGGAAGATCTTCCATTGATCTTATTTTTTCTTCCTCCTGTCAATCAAATCTTAACTGCTTTTACCTTCGAGGAACTCTAGTTCTCATTTTGCCCAAAGCTTTCTCAATTAACTAGATATAAAATATTTTTCAATGGAAATCATCTACCCTCTATAGCTAAAAGCTTTACCAGTGGTAAAATGTATCCCTCAGTATACAATAATAATTTCAACAGTTGGATTATACTTTTCACTGAACTACTTTTTCTTAGAGTAGAAACGCTATTGTAGAAAAATTATAAATATCAAAATATACAAGGCCTAAAAAGTAATTGTTTATGCCAACACCCTGAGAAAAGTATTGTTAACATTTTGTTATCTTTCTTTCTATTTTTTTAAAGCACATTTACTTGTGTTGTAAATTAAACTCTCCCTGCCTTACTATATTTTTATCCTGCCTTATTTCTCCTAAAACCTTAAGAATTGGATTCTTTAAGAGCCTTTAAGAACTGGATTCACCCAGTTCCCTGGATTCATAGGAGTCAAGTAGTCAGTAGGAAGGCTGACCATGAAGACGTCTAGTGAAGCATTGACTCATAGAAGTCTAGAACTAATTCTTATTTCTGAGTTTCCAAAATATTACTCCAAAATGGCCTGATGTGCAACCCCTGGGTAATTCTCTTTGCCTCCATCTTGCATTAATTTCCTATTAATTAAAACCACTTTTTCATTTCATAGAAGCTAGAAAAGTATACTAGATTATTATATATTAGATTACATAATACATGGCATTAAAAAATAATACATATTTTCTTGATTTCTAAATTAAATTATGGGTGTAAAAAACTATTTGTGTTCATATATTACTATAAATACCCTATGTGGGTTTTCTTGCCTTTATCAGTGCTGTGCTGTGCTTAGTCATGTCCAAATCTTTGTGACCACTTTGACTGGAGACTGCCAGGCTCCTCTGTCCATGGGGATTTTCCAGGCAAGAATATTGCTATCCCTTCTCCAGGGGATCTTCCGAACCCAGGGATCGAACCCAGGTCTCCTGCACTGCAGACAGATTCTTTACCATCTGAGGCACCAGGGCAACCCATGAATACTGCCATGGGTAGCCTATCCCTTCTCCAGGGCATGTTTCTGACCCAGGGGTCTCCTTCTTTGCACGTGTATTCTTTACCAGTTGAGTTATCAGGGAAACCCTCACCTTTGTCAGGGTGCAACTTAACCGTGTGGAAGGTGAAGTTTTCTTGTTCACCCTGCCCTTTTTAGATATCAATCCTTTTCATCCCCCCGGCTTATTTTATTAAGACCTCACCAGTTTTTATCTGGAAAACATATCTTGTCTGAAGCCTTAACTTTTTCCATGTGACTTAACCTGCCCAATTTGGGGGGGTCAATTTTTTTTATCATTTTGC
This sequence comes from Oryx dammah, assembly GCF_014754425.2. Lineage (NCBI taxonomy): Eukaryota > Metazoa > Chordata > Mammalia > Artiodactyla > Bovidae > Oryx > Oryx dammah. Next base: position 61,002,534 of record NW_024070212.1, on the reverse strand, counting down.
CTATTAAGAAGGACTTTGCTCTTAGATATTTGCTATGCATCTCATTTCTTTCACCTGTCAAGAATAATGTTTGCTTACTTAATTCAGGTTTAGACATTTATGCAGTTTAAATTTGTTTGCTAACCAAACTTTTAAATACACTAACAATTTCCCCAAAACTGTAAAGCGTGATTTCACAAGAGAAGCAGCTTCATAGTCTTGATGAATACCCCTTTCACAAGGTCTCCCTTACACAAAGTGTATCCCCAGCGCTGGACACACTGCCATCACTAGCTACTTGTAAATGAATAAATCATATCTTTCAAAACATCAAAACCTGTTCTCTAAACAAACAGGGCTACTGACTGACAAGGGCTAAAATTTTCATAACTTGGATAAGACGCAAAAACCTTTCCTTCTACAAAAATGTTTCCTTAAATGCTATGAACCTCTTGCCTATGAGAATCACATCTCTCAAACTGTTGTGTTTTTTTTTTTTTTCATACCACTTAAAAGAGACTATCCAAGTTAACCCCTGAGTCTAGAACTATTGGAAAACTGCTAAGTATATTCATGCATCTGTAGCGTAGATTTTACAGATAAAGATAAAGGAGCTAAAGTGTCAGCACCATTGAGGATGAGTCTGAGAACTGAACAGCTGTGAATGTTGAGGTTCTCCAGGCAAAGAAGACTCAAGAGGACAATCTGAGGTGTCAGGACAATCAAAAAACCACAATATTTTAAACTGCAGACTCTCCGCATCAGGGCAGATACTGCCAGCTAGAGATCTGTGTTTTATTGAAGTCTAAACTAATTCCTCTTGTTTTTTGCTCCTGAATTGTCCATTTGCTTTGGGAGCCTCAGTGGGTAAAGGGGAGAGAAAGAAATTAAGTCAAAACTACAAAGACTTGTTAAAACTACACAAGGTGTGTCTAGCTCTCTTATTGTTATTTGATATGTTGGGAGAAAAGAAAAATTGTGGGAATTCCATGCTGACTTCATAACTCACAGCTGATTAAGTCAATCTTTGAAACAGGCAGTGAAAGCACAGAGCAAACGAAAGTTAAAATGTGAGAGTATAAACCAATCACTGTTTCACTTTTTGGAAATTGTGCTGGCACCAGGATGAGAAGTAGATGGGAAAAAAAAAAAAATCCAAGAAAAACAACGACATCTCTCTCTAAGCCAGTAAGCTTACTGATTAATGAAAAGGCAGACTTTGCTGTTAAGGATCTGATGCAAAGTGATTATGAGCATATTCCTCCATAACGGCTGCCACTTAAAAGTTCCAAGGAGGAACTCAAATATGTGCCTAAAGAAAGAAGGAAATAGAAACATTTATAACCACCAAACATACACAAAAACACCCTTATCTAATCCCTGAGTATAAAACTTTACTTATGTAGTTGTAAACTGGGAGATCTCAGGTATAAAACTCTGTGTCTGATAAATATATAATGACTTAGTGGACTAGTGGCTGTACCAGACTTGGTTATTTTTGCTTTGGCAGCCAATGATATAGGATCATAGGGAATCCATATCTCTAAAGCCAGAGAATAGCTCCCATTCATTTGTGGCATCATTAGCAATATCATGATGCTGCTGCTGCTGCTGCTGCTGCTGCTGCTGCTGCTGCTGCTGCTGCTGCTGCTAAGTTACTTCAGTCATGTGGGGCCCCATAGACGGCAGCCCACCAAGTTCCCCCGTCCCTGGGATTCTCTAGGCAAGAATACTGGAGTGGGTTGCCCTTTCCTTCTCCAATGCATGAAAGTAAAGTCAAAGTGAAGTCGCTCAGTTGTGTCCAACTCTTAGCGACCCCATGGACTGCAGCCTACTAGGCTCCTCTGTCCATGGGATTTTCCAGGCAAGAGGACTGGAGTGGGGTGCCATTGCCTTCTCCATCGTGATACTCCTTAAGGACAAAACACATAAGTGTTCTTCTGTCACTTACAATTGTGTCAAGGAAAAAAAGCAAAATGAACTTGCAAAGTCACGCACCAGCTCGATTTTGGAAGGAAAAAAATAAATCTTCCTTTGAAGGAAACGAAATCAATCCCCAGTTCAAATTAAATTTGAACTATTCTGTGAAGCTCCAATACACAGCTCCAATAACAATCAGTACTTACAGACTTAAGGTGCGGGCAAGTAATGTTTCATTTAAAAGAAATTGAATGAGGATTACTGACATAGAAAGTTTTGATGCTATTTTGTCATTAGTTAAAGTTAAATCATGCTATTATTGGCTCAGTCGTGAACATCTCAATCCTCACCTTTTTTTTTTTTCCTTTTTCATTTCAAATGCACTAGAAACCCTTTGTAAAGTTGGATTTGTGTCTTCATCTTATTAAAACCCTGGTATGCAGATGTATCATAAGTGTAGCCTGAAGACGTCTGTCTCATACAAAATTTAGCTTAAATTCTACCGGCATGAAATACTTTGTTATGCACAAACCTTCTGTTTGGTTTGCTGACATTCTTCTTAGTTGGCTCTCATGGTGATTCATTATCTTGTGATATAGATTTCCAAGTATCATCTTTGTATTGATTTTTATATCTTTAATAACCACTCCACAGAAGATGGCTCCACTGGTGTCATTGATCGCATCAAAAATTCAAGGCTTACAGAAATACTAGAGGGCTAATTGGTAGGAGAACTTTTCAGACTTAATCTTAATGCAGTCTTAATCTTCTGCTTTAAACCTGCCTGAAGGTATCCTCTTGGAGTCTACAAGGGGAAGTTTAGTGCTTCATTGAAAAACACCTGGTGAGAGCATGCAACAACATTGCAATTAATGGACTACAAACTCAAAAATGCTGCTTAACAAACATTCAGAAATTATGAACAATCCTTTCATCTGGAGCCTCCATCCCTAGAATGCTTCTTGCTTTCCCTTTCTATCACCTCTGGCCCCACCAGAGCCAGCTTTGCTTAATATTTTAGAACAAAACCTATGGTGTGGGGGGAAGGCCTCATAATTCTAAAGCATGTACCACCCTGGGACTTGAAGATGTCCCAATTTAACAATAGAATTCTTCTGCAGAAACTCAGAGCAAACATCTTGTTTGTATAAATAACATTAAACTACAAATTTCTGACTGCTGGTGTAGGGCTAGCAGGTCTGGAGGACCAGTACATGACCACATATACCACACTGTAACTTCTTTCCTCTTAGAACCCCATTCGTGGAACATCCAGACCTGTTTTAAGTAATCAGAAACCTAACCAAAAGGGAGAAGTAGGTACTTACTCCAAAGCTTAAGAGTCACTTAATTATAAAGTGGAAACCTGGACTTATTGTATCTTTTTCCAAAACTTTTTATCCATCAGCTCTGTGCCAGTCACTGTATCAAAGCACAGATGAGTATAATTTGGTATCTTCCCTAGAAAACCTTACTTTCAGAAACCTTCCATGTGGAAAGTAGACAACTAACTAGAAGGCAGGATGTACAAGGATGTGGGCTTTGTTTTTTAGTTTGTTTTCATACTTTGGATACAGCATCCAGTATGCTAGTTCCCTGACCCAGGATTGAACCTGTGCCCCCTGCAGTGGAAGCGCAAAGTATGAACCACTGGGTTGCCAAGGAAGTCCCAGGATATAGGCTTTGGAATTGGCCAAATCTGAATTCTATTCTACCTCCAACACTGTGCTCTGTGATACTTGGTAGATTGCTACCTCTCTGAAAAATGGCAGCAGTTAAGTTTTTTCCCCATAATCATATTACGTGACAGTGCATGCGGTGCTGAGTACCGGGCATGTTACTCGTGCACCCATACATTCATTATAAAGTGTGTGTTACCTACTAGAAGCTGATATAGGAGGAAGCCATGTATCTTTTTCCCCTCCCTGTAAAATTTGAAAAATTCATTTAAGAGAATGTGGACAAGGTAGAACAATTTTTTTTTTAAATTTTGTATCCTATCTACAAACTTTTTCAAACAAAAAGTTAAACATATGTTAGTTCAGCATTATAGATGTAGCATCAAACACTAAAAGGAATTTTGAATTTTTAAGACACTTGGAATTAAAATAAAGACATTAGAAAGACTGGAAAGACAAAGAGATGAATCAAAGATGAATGCCGTAGAAAGATTTTATAAAGGTCATGGTGAGTACATTGATATTTATCCTTTAGGGACTTGAATCTAGATTCAAATAATATTAAAATTACCAGAAATTAGAGTTGAAAATGTCAAAGTTTCTCATTTAAAAATTGAGATATAATAATCTCATAAATAAAACAACAAATATGTAAGGGTCTAAGCAATTAAGTATCAATTCACTATTAGAGTTTATTGCTGAGATTATCTTCAAAGTGTTCCATTTATAATATGTGCAGATTTAAAGTGTTTTACCTAGAATATGTGAAGAATATTCTAGAATAATTTACCTAGAATGCAAAGTCAAGTGGGCCTTAGGAAGCATCACTATGAACAAAGCTAGTGGAGGTGAAGGAATTCCAGTTGAGCTATTTCAATCTGGAAAGATGATGCTGTGAAAGTGCTGCACTCAATGTGCCAGCAAATTTGGAAAACTCAGCAGTGGCCACAAGACTGGAAAAGGTCAGTTTTAATTCCAACCCCAAAGAAAGGCAATGCCAAAGAATGCTCAAACTACTGCACGATTGCACTCATCTCACATGCTAGTAAAGTAATGCTCAAAATTCTCCAAGCCAGGCTTCTGCAATCCGTAAACCAAAGGCAGAGGAATCAGAAATCAAATTGCCAACATCTGTTGGATCATTGAAAAAGCAAGAGAGTTCCAGAAAAACATCTTCTTCTGCTTTATTGACTATGCCAAACTCTTTGACTGTGTGGACCAGAACAAACTGTGGAAAAATCTTAAAGAGTTGGAAATACCAGACCACCTGACCTGCCTCTTGAGAAATCTGTATGCAGGTCAAGAAGCAAAAGTTAGAACTGGACATGAAACAACAACCTGGTTCCAAATCGGGAAAGGAGTACGTCAAGGCTGTATATTGTCACCCTGCTTATTTAACTTATATGCAGAGTACATCATGAGAAATGCTGGGCTGGAAGAAGCACAAGCTGGAATCAAGATTGCGGGTAGAAATATTAATAACCTCAGATATGCAGATGACACTACCCTTATGGCAGAAAGCAAAGAAGGACTAAAGAGCCTCTTGATGAAAGCAATGGCAACCTACTCCAGTACTCTTGCCTGCAAAATCCCATGGACAGATGAGCCTGGTAGGCTGCAGTCCATGGGGTCACGAAGAGTCAGACACGACTGAGTGACTTCACTTTGACTTTTCACTTTCATGCATTGGAGAAGGAAAGGGCAACCCACTACAGTGTTCTTGCCTGGAGAATCCCAGGGATGGCGGAGCCTGGTGGGCTGCCATCTATGGGGTTGCACAGAGTTGGACACGACTGAAGCGACTTAGCAGCAGTAGCAGCAGCTTAATGAAAGTGGAAGAGAATGATAAAGTTGGGTTAAAACTCAACGTTCAGAAAACTAAGATCATGGCATCTGGTCCCATCACTTCATGGCAAACAGATGGGGAAACTGTGGAAACAGTGACAGACTTTATTTTGGGGGGCTCTAAAACCACTGCAGATGGTGACTGCAGACATGAAATTAAAAGACGCTTACTCCTTGGGAGAAAAGTTATGACCTAGACAGCATATTAAAATCAGAGACATTACTTTGCAAACAAAGGTCCATCTAGTCAATGCTATGGTTTTTCCAGTAGTCATGTATGGATATGAGAGTTGGACTATAAAGAAAGCTGAGTGCCGAAGAATTGATGCTTTTGAACTGCTGTGTTGGAGAAGACGCTTGAGGATCCCTTCTGCAAGGAGATCCAACCAGTCCATCCTAAAGGAGATCAGTCCTGAATATTCATTGGAAGGAATGATGCTGAAGCTGAAACTCCAATACTTTGGCCACCTGATATGAACAACTGTCTCATTTGGAAAGACCCTCATACTGAGAAAGGTTGAAGGCAGGAGGAGAAGGGAATGATAGAGGATTAGATGGTTGGATGACATCACCAACTCAATGGACATGAGTTTGAGTCAACTCCAGGATTTGGTGATGGACAGGGAGACCTGGTATGCTGCGGTCCATGGGGTCACAAAGAGTCAGACACAACTGAGCAACTGAACTTAACTGAACCTAGAATGTGATATTTAAATAAATGGCAAATGCTTATATTATACAAATTATTTTTTTCTATTCTAGTCATTGTTCTTGCAGCATATTTAGTTGCTTCACATAATTTAGTCATCTATCTGGCCCATAATTACCCATTTATTGATGAAATTAAGTTTGTGCTTTTATTGCATCCTCTTTCCAGAACCGGTTACAGCTTTCAACTAAGAGAGCAAAGCATTTTCAAGTGGCTTCATCAAAGATGTTCTTATTCCATTGCCCTATATCTGCCTTATGATTTGTCTTCCCACTAAATATCTGATTTTACATTCTCTCAAAGAACCCACTATCCCACTTTCTGGCCTCTTCCTTTTGCCTTTTATTTTCTTTCTCCTTTGTTTCCTTCTTAACTCTTTCTTTCTTTGCTATCTTTGTCCTTTTTTCTAAGTTTCTACTGCTTTTTCTCTATTTCACTTCCATGTCTCTTCTCCTTTCCTGTCTTCCTCTTTCCCTAATTATGTTATTACCTAAACTAAAATATAATGCACGGAATTGTAACTCTAATTCAAATCTTATATACCCTTTGGATATTTAAATAGCAATGCAAGGAGTCCCCCAATATAGTGCTAAATTCATTTTCCATCTGTTATAAGAAAGCATTATGACATGAAAGGTAGCAAAAATCCTACAAAATTTAGAAGCCACATATACAGTAAGGATAGTTTTCCAAGTGTTAAGACTTTTTTTTTCCTTAAGCTTTAACTTTCTTTTTTTTTTTCCTGCCATCTAACTGGAATTTCCCTGATTGAGGGCAAAAGGAGAAGGGCGTGACAGAGGATGAGAGTTGGATGACATCACTGACTCAATGGACATGAGTCTGAGCAAACTCCAGGAGATAGTGAAGGACAGGGAAACCTGGAGTACTGCAGTTCATGGTGTTGAAAGAGTCAGACATGACACAGCAACTGAACAACAATAATATCTAACAGAAATTATTAAAGGTCTCTGTAGTCATCAATATAGAAAAAATACTTTTATTCAACAGTCAGATAGTATGGAACATGAACATTAACTCCATTTTCTATTTTTAAAATGTTAAAATAATACTGAAAAAGAAAATAGATCTCTACTCTTAATACACTGGAAGAAAAGTTAAACATTCAGTAGCAAGCAGCTATTGTTTATGAAAATGTTTCTTTTTAAAAATAGTATTATCTATTCTTTCAGGGAACTAAGTTTTAACTTACTAACATAACATATATGATAACTGACCAGTAACCAAAGGATTTTAGTAAAATTCCACTAAAAAATATATTTTAATGTTGTCCTCTCTAAATTTCTCTTTAATAAATATAAAAAGTACCAAATATCTGCAAAAGTGAAAGTTAACAAAAATTTCCAGTCAAATTAATTTTTTAATAATAGGTTAATATATAAAATGGCCCAGAAATAAAATATGGAAGTTTTGACATTTTCAAAGTATTTCATCTCAGGGCTTTCTCTGATCACAGCTCGCTTGGTATATTGTCCAAATGGCGGCCCCCATCATTCCACAGTAGGACTCATCTTTGCAATTACTGGTCTCATTCTTGAAGCAAATCACACATGCCTTTTAATTTGCCACTACAAAATTTCAGTTCAGTTCAGTTCAGTCGCTCAGTCATGTCTGACTCTTTGCGACCCCATGAATCCCAACACGCCAGGCCTCCCTGTCCATCACCAACTCCCGGAGTTCACTCAAACTCACGTCCATCGAGTCGGTGATGCCATCCAGGCATCTCATCCTCTGTCGTCTCTTCTCCTCCTGCCCACAATCCCTCCCAGCATCAGAGTCTTTTCCAATGAGTCAACTCTTCGCATGAGGTGGCCAAAGTACTGGAGTTTCAGCTTTAGCATCATTGCTTCCAAAGAACACCCAGGGCTGATCTCCTTTAGAATGGACTGGTTGGATCTCCTTGCAATCCAAGGGACTCTCCAGAGTCTTCTCCAACACCACAGTTGAAAAGCATCAATTCTTCAGGGCTCAGCTTTCTTCACAAAATTTATGTAACTTCAAATTAAAAATTGAAGCCCAGTGGATAACATTGGCACCCTAACTTTCAGTCAAGTAATGAGTCACTGCCATGCTTTAAGCAGCTATGATGCTTTTACTGGTATTATCTTGAATTCTTACAAAAGACCCATTATAGGAAAATAATAACATCAGATGAGTAAGCCAATGTTGCCTAAATGCACTAAGTTAATAATTATTCAACACAGACTTTCTGTTCTGTTTGGCAAATAGCACCATTCTGTGAAATAAATTTCCCAGTGGTTAGTAAATGTTTTTGTTTCACATTGTTTTATGTATTGTACTAAGAACATTTAATAACATGAGATCTAGCTTTAAAATGTTTGTAAGTGTACAATTCTATATAGTCAATTATAGGCACAGTGTTCCACAGTAGATTTCTAGAACTTCCTCATCTTGTATAAATGAAACAGCAGAATTATACATTTAACATGTCTCCCCCCCACAGATTGGATATGCTTCTAGGGATTTGAAGAGTTACCCCCTTTTTACTTTATCCATGACAAGCAAAATGATCAGAAATAGGACTAGAAAATGTTGCTATCTTGATTCCTCTCAATTTGCCTCTGAATGTCGTGCCTAGCAAGGAGAAAGACATGTCAGGACTGAGACAAGAAACACTTCCGTGGCCACTTCCTAGCAAAACTGCTGGTGTTTTCTCCGCTTCAGGACCATCTATCTTGTAATGTCTCAGTTTCACATCCAGTTCAAAAGGGAAACAGCAGTACTTACGCAGATGTGTGAAAGCATATGGTCAGGATTTAGATGAGTGAATACTTGCACCTGGAAATCAAATATCAGCACAGCAGACCCCTCCTGCTTGCCCAGGGCAGCATCCACCTCACCGGACATTGAAGGGGCTGCCAGATCAAACACAATCCAGATGTCTCCTCTGCCTCCTCCTCTTCCCATACAACCTTCCATTGTTTTCTTTATTTTTGAGTATTTAAAGGAGCCCTGAAAATCGAACAAAACATGTTTTAAAAGCAGAATAAACACAACACCCATTGAGCAGTTAAAGCTTTTTGAAAAATTAGCTTGTTTCAAACTTTTAAAAAGTTTGATTTTCATTATCTTTTTCAAAAACATATGAAATTTTTGTCATAATCCTTGGTCAGAGGTTTAGAAGAGTGTCCCTCTTAATTTTCAGATAGGCCAAGACAATTTTTGAAATAGTACCGTCTCAGATGTCAGAATGTCAATAATGTCCCCAACACCTGCAGTGATTCTGACTTTTACATAATGCCAACTGCCCATTTATTTCCACTTATTGCATTTTACAGTGAAATCTAGTGTTTTGCTTAGAGGGGTACCTCACTAGTAAAGAATCCTGTTTTATCTTTTCAAAACATTTTTTTTAAGGTTTGTCATGTAACTTCTTTGTACTTTAATATCTATATGTATACTTCAGAGAGATGAAAAGATAAAATGTTGTAAATGTGTTGAGAGCTTCTGATCACACTGAAGCAGTAATTAATCTTTCAAATTTCCTGTATACAGATAGCTTCATAAAACAGGCCAAAACAAGGTTGGGGGAGAGATCTGCCCAGGAATGAAAGAATGAAATAAAATTTAAAAGTAGTGTGTAAATATGAGTTCCTTAAAGCAGAAATGAATAGTTGATAGCCCTACAAAAAAAGAAAGGAAAGAGGAAAAAAGGGAGACAGGGGGAAGCAGAGAGAGGGAAAGATAGGGCAGGAAGGAGGAAAGGAAAGAAAGAAGGAAGGAAGGAAAGAAGGAAAGATTAGCCTAATTATCTATGGGTGCCCTTCACAGTATGTTGACAAAATGCCCACTTAGAAGCAAACTTAAAGTAAAAAGAGATGGCAGCTTCTGGTGATTAATTTTTTTCCTATGTGATCTACATATGTGGCATTTGACTTAGAGTTATCAGGTAGTCTGTCTAATTTTCACTCAATTATGTGTTATAAATGGAGAAGGAAATGGCACCCCACTCCAGTACACTTGCCTGGAAAATCCCATGGACAGAGGAGACTGGTAGGCTGCAGTCCATGGGGTCATGAAGAGTCCGACATGACTGAGTGACTTCACTTTCACTTTTCACTCTCATGCATTGGAGAAGGAAGTGGCAACCCCCTCCAGTATTCTCTCCTGGAGAATCCCAGGGACAGAGGAGCCTGGTGGGCTGCTGTCTATGGGGTCGCACAGGATCGGACACGACTGAAGCGACTTAGCAGCAGCAGCAGCAGCATCTATAAGAAATAGAACTTGCTTATATTAGCACCTTCCTCCTGTATTACTGACTGTTTAAATATTTGACTTTTATGACTTTCTGGTTAGTCCAGATCTAAGAAAGCTTTCCATATTTTTTTTAAAAGCAGGCTGTTGTATTTATTTTGTGGAAAATCATTTATCAGTGGGAGGGTAAAGAAAATTAACATAGAAAAATACTACAAGTTGTACAAACTTTATCTAAAAAATATCTATGTAATTATTGTTTTTAAATGTGTATGTAGCAGAGAAGAGTTGGTGTCAGGCAGACATGACTGAATCTCACTCCCTTCATTATTAGCTACACTCTTCTCTCTGTAATCATTTATGTGGCATTTAAATCAAGCAGGAGAACTTAGACAAACGGTGTGGTACTTGGTCAGCTTTTGTTACATGTAATTTCTCCTTACTATTTTTTTCTCTTTAAAATATTTCTACTATTTGTTGTAAGTGATGGTTCCCCAAACTGAAAATTTTTGTTACAAAGTTGTTCCAAAGGCAGCCCTGGAAATCCAGACCTGCAGCTGCTGTCTGATTTCAAACTGAAGAGACACTCTGCTCTGTTCTCCCGCCCCCTCTGATTGAACTCGAAAGGTGTTGGGGACAATTGAGTCTTGTTTTTATTTATCATGATTTCCCTTTTTGGTGAGATAGTCACCTACATTTGTCAGTGAAATAGACAGACAGTAAATGAGCCAGAAATGCAATAATCTCCTGTCCAGTTGGTCCTGAGCTACTTAATTCATGACGTAGTGCTGAGACTGAATCAGAAGACTGATGTATGGGAAAACAGTTTAAATTCTTTACAGGAAAGTATTCTCAGTGTCATTATTTATTATTCATAAGAATGAAAATATCACCACTGTGTTTATTAAAGAAAGTTATAAGAAAGATAGCTTTAAACCTGTTTCTCAAATTTGTCTGGATAATGTGGCAGAGAGGAAAAAGTTTATTTTGCCCTCTTTCCTTTCCCTTCCTTTTTTTTTTTCCCCGAAGCAAACCAAAATAAGCCCTATTAATGTTCCTATATCTAACGAAAAGAATTGTTCATGCACACACTCGTATTAGTAGTATGCCCCATTAGGAAATCTTGAAATGATTGATATTTAAAGTGTTATCATCTCAGGTGGATTCTCCCATCCAGTACAGATTTACAACAGTTGCATTTTTTCCTTCTTTCTCTCTTTTCTTTTCTTTTTTTTTTTTTTCTGCACACAAAGACAAAATGTAAACCCAGAAGAATTCTGTCAGCTACTTTTTTTTTTTTCTTTTCAGTGCCTTCCTCTTCGCCTTCCTACCTCTCCTCATTATGCAGCTCCAATCCGTACACACACTCCATTCTTCCCTACCCACCCCCATCTCTAGTGGTGTGAAAATAGAAAAGCATCTGAGTATCTGGGCAGCCTATCAGTTTGCTAAGGTTCATTTTAGCTAATCCAGACATCCCGCACAGCAGGGGGAAAACTGCTGTATCTAGTGAAACAAGAGCATGAATAATTAAAACTCTGTTATTAATGAACTTCCAGTCGTTATGTAAATGAAACTGATTTCAAGTCTAATTTGTCAGCCTGAATTCTTTTTCTGTTCTCCCTTTGTCTAGGACAAGAACTCATCATAATGGACTTGATAATAAAACACTAGTAGACATGCTGCGTGCAGTGCCCATCTGAGTTAGAGCTTTTAGTGTGGTTAATTGATACAGTTACTCCAGAACAAGTCTATAAGGCATTTTGTATGGCTCTAAGTTTTAAAAGCCGCTCTTTTCCCCTTTGACAGGGCTGCCTATTCTTCACACATATCTCATTATCATTTACCTTTACATAAGGGGTGGCATATAATTACTGCCTGGTAAATAGTTTCTTTTGCAGTATCCATGATGTTCAAAGACAGCAGAGTTCAAAAAGGTCCAAGAGAAGGGAAGTCTGTAGTCTTCTAAGAATGACAAATAGCCACTGGAGAGAGAAAAGAAAAGAAGAGAGAAAGGAATACTTGACAAAGCGCAAGACCACTAAGTACTGATCGCCCACTGTTCTACAATCAAGTGTCGCTCATGCTATTGCTGGCATTGTCCGATTGATACACTGATGTCTGTGGTCACATATTTCAGCTACATTGTTTAGATCCACTGTATTGTTTGTGAAATCCTTCACTATTAAGGTGACAGCTTCAAATACTACAATCTGATTTCCTGGAGTTACAAATATTTTACACAACATAAAAGCAATAATTCTTTCAACAGAAAGCTTTTCGGCAGTGTCAACTTTACTGAGCTGAGATCTTTAGATTTGAATTTTGAAAAAGTCTCTTATTTTTAGAGAAATGTATACATTAGATATCAGAAGTTAATATTTTAGATATTTGGCACATGATTTTATTTGCATAAGACAATATAACAAAAATGGACTCTTTTTTATATCTGTTACGTTAAAATGATTGTGCTCCATTTTTAGGAGAAAAAAATGTTTTGCATTTAGAAAACTATTAAATCTTCTAAGGTGCATATGCTAATAATGTGATTCTTGCTCGTCTAGTAGATTTTTAACAAAGGTATAGTTCACAACAATATTAAGTACTAGAAAATAATTGCTAGTTCCCCCAAGTATGGGTGTACTAGTTATCAGAAGGTTCTAGATTTCTCTATCAGCATCTGCAGTTCCTTTGTATACTGAAATTAGAGAAGGGTTGTAGGCATCCTTTAGCTCTGCTGTCTTTTGTTATTTTGTAATGTTGCTTTGTTTATAGTACCAAAGAATAAATAGCATCGTAATCACTTTTGTCCAAATGCATTCATATGAATGATATAATCAATGTTTCAGATCAGTCATTATAGACTCCTAACACATTTTCAGTCACTTAAAATGTGCCAGACACTGGGATAAGAAATAGAAATAAAAATTTGAAATGGAAGCAATCATATTCAAGAAAGAGGTTAATAAAGTTCGGTTAACCAATATTTATGACTCGATATGAAAAGGTACTATATATATAAGGTCTCTTGAGGGTCCCTTGGACTGCAAGGAGATCAAACCAGTCAATACTAAAGGAAATCAACCCTGAATATTGGTTGGAAGGACTGAGGCTAAAGTTAAAGCTCCATTACTTTGGCCACCTGATGCTAAAATATGATTCATTGGAAGAGACCCTGAAGCTAGGAAGGATTGAAGGCAAAAGAAAAGGGTGGCAGAGTATGAGACATTTAGATAGATAGCATCACTGACTCAACAGACATGAACTTGAACAAACTCTGGGAGATAATAGAGGACAGGGAAGCCTGGTAGGCTGCAGTCCATGGGGTTGCAAAGAGTCGGACACAACTGAGTGACTTCTTTCTCTCTCTCTCTCTCTCTATATATATATATATATATATGAATATAAAGTGTACAAAAATGTGTATAATGTCAGAGAAGCATTCAGAAATAATTTGCAGGAAGCCAAGAGACACAATGCTTCAGAGAATACCATCTTATGTACTTCATGTAATGGCAAATTTTTACCTAGACCAACACACTGTCAGTCTTGTCAGGGAAAGGGTCTGGTCTTAATGATTCATTTTCTCCTGGATACACTATGTAACAACCCATGCCTCAATTTCCCAAGCAGGAAAAGGCATGCTGTTATTCCAAAACATGTTTGATTTTCATGATAACAAAGTATAAGTTGAAGATGTAGGTTAAATAAATTTAGTTCCCTGCAATTTCATAAGGAGGTGACTGGACCCATGGCATCACAGTAGGGCCAGCACAATCAATGTATGATGGTGCCCAGCTTGACCCTGGTAAGGGACTGTCCCATAAGTATCTGTCAGGTTGCCTTGAGGAAGTTTCATCTCCATTGTGTCCTTGCAAATCCTTGCTAAAATTACACTGGTCTCTCTCTCTCTCAAACTTGATAAACCTTGAATTCTTTTAAACCAATCTAAACCTAACACTATTTACACTGAAAGACAAAAGCAATCCAGCAAGATATGAGATGACATATAATGTATATCACACCGTACACCTTGTCTCCCTATCTCCCTACTTTCTATTGATAATATAGCTCATGGGGCTAGCAATTCTGTTCATTCTAATTCCTAGCCAACTCCAGAAGAAGTCATAAAAATACTTAATCTGAAATTAAAGTCAATTAAACTACATTGCTTCTTTGGAAAGTTAAAAGGAAAACACACATAAGTAATAGAAATCAATTATTGTATATTCCCAGGCCTGTTCTTATAAGCTGGAGAGGTAATCAATCACTCTAGAGATTTCTACAAGGTAATTACTGTTTATTCTTTAATGATAGTACCGTCTTCCTCTTTTTTCCTTCACATTAGCCCCTTGAAGCTGCCACCCCACAGAAAGCAAATAAGCAGCAGTTAAAAAAAAAAAAAAAAAGACTGAAAGAAAGTTGTTGGTGTTCTGTATAATGTGGCCCTCAAATTGCTGAACTGCACCTCTTTCTGTGACCCGAGGCTACAATACTTTATGGCCCATGCTGTATATACACATCATAACTGATTTTCAGTAATAAATGTGGCCATGGCTTTGGGAGGGGGCACTGCAGCATAGGGAGAATTAATGGGAAATATCTTTCTTGTGGACATTTAGTCATTTAAAAGAATGAAGTTTAAAAATAAGCAGCTGAAAAAGAACATGGAGCAATTAAGAATTTAAAACAACTAGCATACAACTAAGTTTCTTTCTGTTCTTTAGAAAGAAGGGGAGAAAGTAGTAAAAATAAATACCGCTACTATTACCAAGAGCCAAAAACATTAACCAAGAGATTTCACAGCACTTCAGTCAGAGCTCAGCTAATGCATATATGTCACCTTAGCTGGTTTTAGCTGACTTTGAAATTAAAGTTCCAAACCCTGCATGCCGAGAAAGCTGGACTTGAGCAAAATGGACTTAATAAACTTCATTGTGTGCTGAGATCCTTAGTGAGATTTCCTGCCCATCCATGACCAATCGGTATTATTTTTTCAGTGACTGGTACTTTTGTGAGCAAGATCGGGGGTTTCTGGGAGTGATTAGCACTTTTCACCATTGATTGACAGGTTCAAACAGAAATGAGACAATAGGAGGCGTCATTAGGAATTCAAATGTAAGGTTAGTGTTTGCAGGCTTTGCCACTGATTTTAATGTAGAGGAACTATATATAAGGAAGGGAATTAATGTTTAAAATGCTAAATTATGAAGTAAAATTAATCTTTCCAACTTGAGCATTTTTTTAGAATTTAAATTAATAAAAAATAATAGAATGAAATAGCAATAGTTCATATCTTTCCTAGAAATTTCTCAAATTGGTCATGGATACATTTGGTTCTTTGCTTTAGATATTTAAGACCCAAACATTTAAAGTCCTAGAGAAATCCTTGGTAGTAAAGGTTTAGATTTGATTTTCTCATATATTAAAAATCTTGAAAAAAAAGAGATGTGTTGTTTTTCTAAGGAAAGAAATATGATGAAGCTCTCCATTAAATCTAAAGAAGATTCCTTAGGGAAATAATTATGGTGAGTGATTCTAGCATTGACCAGTAATTGATAATTGGCCACAAATAATTAGGGTAGAATATCTTTACTGGAGTAAATTATGCTAATAGTTCATTCTTGTCCCTAGGTGCTGAAGTTGGTTTCTTATAAGTAATTTTGTTTTAAATTCACATTATAAATTTAGAGTATTATACTTGAAAATTTAATCTTGTTTGGCATCAAAGTTAAAGCAGATAATACAGAATTAAACAAGCCTAATCAAAGAAGAAAAATAAAATGCATGCCATGATTTGTCACGATATTTTAATAAGAGTTGATTTCTTGTGGGAAAATAAGCTTTTTGTGACAACTGTGCACACAAACTATATTTTTTAAAAAAGCAAACTCAAAGCAGAGCAAAATGTGTGATTGAAACCACCTCACACACTTGAATAGAAGCATTTTCTAAACCTCATAAGTTGTTAATATTTAAACGATGATAGCATAATCCAATACCCTGTGCTCAAAATAATCACCACGTCAGATTTTTATGCATATCCTGTCTAACTCAACTTTCAAGCTGTATTTTTTAATATGTTATGACTAATTTATGCCAAATTTTCATTTTCATTTTTTCAATTGACGTACAAAGTTCTGTAATTTGTGTGCTCAGTATGTTAATATACTGAGATAGTAAAGGAAAATCCAATGTATCACTATAACAAAAATGAACTGTCAGGGAGCCTCCATGGAAGTCAGAGGTCAAGAAGACAAGTGCAATCCAGTGAGGAGATAGTGTGAGGATTTGTGTGGGTCATTAATAATCCACGCTTCCATATCATGAGACAATTTCTGTCCTTCTTTTTTGACCAATTGACCCACCATCTGCTCCTCAATTTCCCTCCAAATTTTTAAGACATGCTCTATGAGTGATTCTCACACTTTACAGCAAATTGGAATCACCTGGGGACATTTTAAAAAATCTGAGGTTTGGCTCCCACCCTACACATTCTGATTTCTTGGTATAGGGTGCAGCTCAAACATCAAAAGACTGTTCTTAGCTCTTTAGGAGATTCTAATGTGCAACAAAAACTGGGAAACAGGACTGTATATGCCTTCTGCCTCTATTTTCTCTAACTAAATCTGAAAAAAACACCAGTGTCTTCTCCTATAAATAGCTAAAAGAAATGTTTCTCTGTCTTGCAGTTGATCTCAGGCACAGGCTCCTTGATCTGCTATCTTTTCTGGAGAAGGATCACATCACCATACACAGTGCTTCTGCCAAACTCACTTACAGCCTCTCATCCACTCTCGACTTTTTTCTTATTTCCCTTTTATACTCTTTCATCCTCTAAATTACTACAAATCAACTGTTATCCTTCTCAGTTTTTATCTCTTATTCACTTTCCTATCTTTAGCTATCTTTGGTATCTCATTGCCAGTTTAAGCATGAAAAAGTTTCCTTTTCAGTGTTACCTATTTCTTTCCCTTTATCCAAAAACCTACAGGCAGCCTCTAGTCCTTTCTTCAATCTTCATCCAAGAGCTAAGTTAAGACTCTTAGCCATTTTTTATCTCATTATAGTGGACTTTTCTGTTTCAGACTCTAGTTTTCTACTGTGTCCTCCCAATAGACTCATTGCTTTCCTGTGCAAAATGCTACTGTCAGACTTCTGGTCATTTTACCTGTTCATTATGAACATTTCAACAATGTGTTTCTTAAATGTATCCTATCTAATTTACCTCCCTATTAACTTTTCCCAGGGTCTTTTTCAGTCCCCAACTAACCCCTGAATTATAGGTCTGGATGAGAATCTGCCTTAGGTTGACAGCAGTACTTAATGCTTTTGTCCCAAAGGGATGCTATTTGGAGGGTTGTTCCACAACATGGATGACCAAGAGCCTCTCTAGATATCATGGAATTACTATAAGCCTTAGAAGCACATTTGTTCCTTATCCTTATTGGTTTTCTTTTCATCAATTTATTTATTCAGACTCACACATCTAACACTGAGCCAGTATCACCATAGAGCCAGGAAAGAAAATATAGAGCTAATAGTTACCAATATCTATGTTTGTGCTCTATTCTTAGGCAAATTGCAGACTTACTGAACAATTTATAAAATAAATAGATGTCCTTTTGCCTTCTACCTCACAGGCCTTTTGCTGCATAAACTGGGATTTGTAAAATCCATCATTATCCCTGTGTCTTTCCACCAGTGCTCCCACCCAACATTTCCCTTCTCATCAGATTCTACAATCAACTACTCCTTGCTTTTCCTACTCCTTTTCTTGTCTCAATTACCCACTTTCAAGTTCTATATTCTTTTCACTCAACTCTGTCTTGTAAATCTACTTCTTTCCATGACACTTTTCTATAATAGCTTTCCAAGTTAAGTATTTTTTTAAAGGAAAAGAAACAAACCCCACCCCACATTTTTAAAGTCCAACATATACCAGTGAAAGAAAACTAATTTCTTTCTGGATGCATTATATTTCTAAAGTATTTAATAAACATGTATCACATAATTATGTATGTCAAGTTTTGGATGTAGAAATAAAGTCATAATAACATATGAGAAAAATTACTGCTTAAGAATCAAAAAGCAAGATTCAGTTGTCACAAGTTAAAAATGTCACAAAGTGAGTTTTAATGAGTTTTTAAATGACTTATTTAGGGACTTCCCTGGTGGTCCAGTGGCTAAGACTCCAAGCTCCCAATGCAGGAGGTCTGGGTTCAGTCCCTGGGCAGGGAACTAGATCCCACATGCCCCAGCTAAGACCTGGCACAGACAAGTAAAAATAATAAATTATTTGCTTGGGGCTGGTGCACGGGGATGATCCAGAGAGATGATATGGGGTGGGAGGTGGGAGGAGGGTTCATGTTTGGGAACTCATGTACACCTGTGGTGGATTCATGTCAATGTATGGCAAAATCAATACAGTATTGTAAAGTAGAATAAAGTAAAAATAAATTTTTTTTTAAATTAAAAAAAAAAATAAAATGACATTTAATTAACTTAAGTAATTGGTAAACTTTAGATGAAGTCAGTAACACACACAGTTATTTGTAGATTTATAGAAAGAAAAGTGTTTTTTCAGCATTTGGACTTGAAACAGGACAGATTTGTTTCAAATCTTGAGTACGGTTTTGCTAGTTGTATATAACCCTCAGCATGTATCTCAGCCACTCGTGGTCTGTTTCCTCATTGGTAACAGACAGGTGTAACCAATATCTTATTTGGAGCAAAATTTTAAGGTCTAAAAGAGATGAGATCTGTTAAGCACATTGCAAGGCTGGGACATAAGAGGTTCTGTATGAATGGCAATTGGCGTTAGTCCTATTGACATGTCTTAGTAAACCTATAGGGCTTCTCTGGTAGCTCAACTAGTAAAACAATCCGCCTGCAATTCAGGAGACCCTGGTTCGATCCCTAGGTTGGGAAGATCCCCTGGAGAAGGGATAGGATACCTGCTCCAGTATTCTTGGGCTTCCCTGGTGGCTCAGATGGTAAAGAAACCATCTCAAATGCAGGAGACCTGGGTTCTTTCCCTGAGTTGGGAAGATTCCTTGTGGAAGGGAAAGGCTACCCACTTCAGTACTCTTACCTGGAGAAGTCCATGGACAGAGGAGCCTGGTGGGCTACAGTCCATGGGGTCACAAAGAGTCAAACACAACTGAGCGACATAGCACAGCACAGTAAACCTATTACCAAGCGTATCGGTATTTTTCCTATAATTCTTGGGCAGCTCAGATATGATTCTTTTTTCAGATCACCCAAATCCATTCCCAACATTTAACATATCAATAGAAACAGATTTTATACTTATCAATACATTAGCAGTAGTCAGTATTATGTATACTTTGCCTGTTTTTCAGTTAAGAGAATGTTAAATGGAATCATGTCAAATTAAGATGCTCCATGTGCTTTTGAAATAATATATCTGTTATCAGCCTTTATAGCCACTAGATGTCAATACCATGTTTATCTGGAAGTTTTAATAAAGATTCATTAATATCCTATTTAATGATTAAATAATGTATTCCCTTTGCAAGGTATTTTAATATTAAAGGATTTCAGAGCATTTTACTGTAATACTTATGGAATTCACTCCCTTGAAAACTGAAATGATTCACCTCATCTAACTGTAGAGTTGTTGAATAAGAACAGAGATTTATGCCAAAATCAAATTAAAACTGCTAAGAAAAGTTTATATAGGCATAATGTAATTGCCTTAGTTGGATTTTCCCACATATTTTACTTGCAGAAACACAATTAGATCTTTATTATTCATAACTGAACAAAAACCTAAATTTTAAATATCATTTAATAAATGAAGTCTTTATTATTTATAACTTGATAAAACCAAATTTAAGATTTTAAGCATTTGTTTTCATAGTTACACTAGGAATTCTGTGAGAATAAATATTTGAAGGATCGAAGGTATTTCTGGAATGGTTTACTTTGGGATATTGGCTATCTTGTTATTGATTTGGCTAAAGATAATGGAAATTTTTATCAAAAATAAGCTTTAGAAGGCTTGAGGATTTATTCTTCAATATTTAACCTCAAATTACAGTCAGTAACTTTTCTCAGAACATACTAAATAGCTTCATTTTTGAAGCCCCATACTGATACAAAGAAATGTACCTTTCCTTTGACATTAGAATAACATGACCTACATGTAAAATAGAGAGAAAAGAACTTGAAGGAAACAAACAAACAAAAAAATCAAATAAAGAAAGGAGAAAAGAAAAAGAGCCATATTATCTATATCTGAGGGAGGTACTGGATATTTTTCCCAATTCAAACTTTACATGTTTTTTTCTCTGAATACATGTCAAATAGCTTACCTGTGTATTTTAGCCAAAAAG
Source organism: Oryx dammah (assembly GCF_014754425.2). Taxonomy (NCBI): domain Eukaryota; kingdom Metazoa; phylum Chordata; class Mammalia; order Artiodactyla; family Bovidae; genus Oryx; species Oryx dammah. The sequence continues at coordinate 60,981,808 of NW_024070212.1, read as the reverse complement.
GTTAACAAGAGAACTTGGAAAAACCACTAGCTTAAAAAAATCTTTAGTCTAAATATCTGTTATGTGTCCTGGTAGTACCCTACAATACTAAGCCTCAATTCTAAACAAAATGGCTGAGGGGGGTGGCTTCCCAGGAGACCTGGGTCCTTTCCCTGAGTTGGGAAGATTCCCTGTAGAAGGAAAAGGCTACCCACTTCAGTACTCTTACCTGGAGAAGTCCATGGACAGAGGAGCCTGGTGGGCTACAGTCCATGGGGTCACAAAGAGTCAAACACAACTGAGCGACATAGCACAGCACAGTAAACCTATTACCAGGTGGCGGTAGTGGTAAAGAACCCACCTACCAGTGCAGAGACCCAAGAGACATGGGTTCGATCCCTGGGTGGGGAAGAGCCCCTGGAATAGAAAATGGCAATCCATTCCAGTGTTCTTGCCTGGAGAATCTTATAGATAGAGGAGCCTGGCATGCTACAGTCCATAGGGTTGCAAAGAGTCAGACACAACTGAGGAACCAAACACAGCACAATGAAATTTTAGGAAATAAAATTTTAGGACAATATAAGAAAGTTTCTGGTTTTCTTTGCCTGCTTCCTCCAGCCACTTTTCAAGGTAGCAATATTTTATGTAAGATAATTTAACATATTAAATACTTTAGGAAGAAAAGTGAAAGTGAAGTCGCTCCGTTGTGTCCGACTCTTTGCGATCCCATGGACTGTAGCCTACCAGGCTCCTCCCTCCACAGGATTCTCCAGGCAAGAGTACTGGAGTGGGTTGCCATTTCCTTCTCCAGGGGATCTTCCCAACCCAGGGATTGAACCCAGGTCTCCCTCATTCCAAGCAGACGCTATAACCTCTGAGCCACCAGGGAAGCCCTTAGGAAGAAAGAGTAAGTAAAACTATTTGTGGGAGGGGCGGGTAGGAAAGAAACTGAGGGCAAGAAGTTCTATTTGAAGATCCACTTATTAGTATCCCAATTATTTTATGGAAATTTTCTTCACAATTAAGACTCCAGAGACTGTTATGTGTCCTGGCTGGATCATCATCCATCCAGTGCAAACAAATCAGATGTGGGGGTGGGGATAACAGTGATAGGACTGACAGAGGGAATGGGGGCATGCAAGAAAGACTTGTGCAGGTTCAGAGGTTGAATTGATTTATCTAACTGCCCTAGTTTCAGTTAAGATCCACACAGTGAGAATAAAAAGTAATAATTATCTTACTTTCAAGAGAGGGACTAGCCCTGGACATTCGAGGGTAGCTATCAGGTACATGAGTCTATCGAACACATGGAATATGGCTAGTTGATCTGAGATATGCACTAAGTGTATACCAGTTTTCAAAGATATGATATGAAAAAATATAAAATGTCTTATTAATATTTTTGTTCATATGCATTGAAATAATAAAACTTTCAATTAATTTGGATGAATGAAATATATTATTAAAATTAATTTTGCTTCTTTCTTTTGACTTTTTAAGTGTGACTGAAAGAAGCTTTTACATTTTATGTATGGATTACATTATATTTCTATTGGACAGCACAGTAATGTAGTATCCAAAAGAGCCTTGTTTACAGACCTCAAAAATGGTTTTGTGACCCTAATCATATCACCCATTTCTAACTTAATATTGTAAAACAAGAGAGTGAAGAATGCTTTTAAAGGAAAAATATAGCCCTATCAAATGCAGCACTGTGTCATCTTCCTTCCATTCAACAAGGGATGTGCTTTCTCCCCACTTTAATCAAACAAAGAACTTCAGAAGAGAATCCTTTTTTCAGATCGAGCTGCAGATCCAAAGGAAAGACTGACACCTCAGATTATATAGATGCCTACAGAAACCCTTAGGCAAATCTCTCCCCTGTTACATAGAGCTGAAGTTGGAAGAAAGCTTTTAGAAAAACCTAGCCTGTGTTTCTTGCCAACAGAAGTCAGAGGCTGGAGTTGGTAAGGGGAAGAGAAGGGCAAGCAAAGAGGTAGAAAGAAGTGACCACTCACCCTCTCCCTATTGTAGGTTTTCTAATGTCAACAGGCTTGGCTGGAGGAAAGAAAGGCTTTACTAGGATTTGAAATGAACATTTTGATTGGGACAGAACTATACTGAAAATGACACTTCTAATACATAAAAAAATGACCAGAAAATATATGGAATATTTCCAAGTTCAGAGGCTTTAAAATATCTATTACATTTATTGTCTGTCTCTTCCATTAGAATTTAAGCTCCAGGAAGTCAGATTTGTTTTGTCTATGTTGTTTTGTTTTCACTTGCATACTCTAAGTGGCCTAAAATAGTGCTTGGCACATAGTAGGTATAAAATAAAGGTTGGCTGAATGGATGAATAAATGAATCTGACATTGTAAGACTGAAAGCAGTAATTGGAGGGAAAGTGCTTCCTTTTGTATGTATGGACTCTAGCATGTTCAATAAACTTAATACTTCTGTTAGGAAAAGCAATGTATATGTCATTTAACAAGCATAAAGTGGCTGGTAGATAAGGGGAGGGGTTGCTGGTCAGTTCAGCAAATGCAGTCCATTTTAGAAATTATAGAGTATAGTCAAATCATTATATGTTACTATACTATCAAAAACTCCTAAATTTTCCCATCCAGTAGTCTCATATTAAGGCTTGTGCTACTTAAAATATTTCCAGTGTTTCAGAGTTATTGAACTTCTTTCCGTTAGTAAGATTCACAGTAAAATTTCTTCCATAATTCATGGCCAATTACCTTTGTTTTTTTTAATTATTGGTCATTTTTTTCGAGTTTGAGTTTTGAATATGATGAGCACTTTTCATTATTTCATTCAAGTAAAATTGACAAAGGTTGTAACTTTAACAGAAATATAAGTTGCTGCCTGTTTAAAGTCTAACCTTCTCCAGCAAAACACATTGTTACATAATTTGTGATCCTTGCACTGAGGACCCAGGGCCTGAGAGTCAACGTGATTAGTTATTTAGGTTTCTGTCAATAAGTCTTCGGTGTTCTACTTCTTTTCTAGAGTTCACTGACATCAATATTTGTACTTCAGAATCAACAAAGATATAATAAAATGTTAAATTTGTATTAATAGTTAAGAAAAAATCTGTGGCTGAACATTCTTGAAAAATGTATTCATGCATGCATGCATGCTAAGTTGCTTCAGTTGTATCTGACTCTTTGCGACCCTGTGAACTGTAGCCCACCAGGCTCCTCTATCCATGGGATTCTCCAGGCAAGAACACTGGAGTGGGTTGCCATTCCCTCCTCAAATATACTCATAGGCATAAAAATATATCCATAGCAAATTCATGATTGCTGTATTTCAAAATATGAGATGGCACTAGTTCTTTTATCTAGGGATGGAAATTCATCTGAATTGTGTGGATAAACAGTCCTTCCTCGGAGCCCAGGTTGACCCTCACAGCTTCCATTACTCTACTCCGTGTCCCTGCAGCTTTCTTTCTTTTTGCTGCCAGACATCTTTTTTTCAAAGGTAACTGCTCACCTTTAAGCTAAATTCATGAGATCTTTCTCAAAAAACTTTTATGGTGACCTAAAGCGGAAGGAAATTCAAAAAAGAGGGGATATGTGTATATGTGTAGTTGATTCACTTTGCTATAGAGCCGAAACTAACACAGTGTTGTAAAACAACTATTTTCCAATAAAAATAAATGGAAAAAAAAGAATTTTGAACAAGCATGTTTTAGGATATTTTATGAAAAGGAATTCGGAACCTCTTTTTCTACTTCTTGAAATAAAAATGTGGCAAAATTTAATCTAATTTCCATTATTTAATGGATGGTAAAAAAAGAATGCTGCAAACATTAATAATTTTATAAATGATTTCATCTTTCTAAAGGAGAAAAACAACAATTTAAAGGGATAATCTTTGAGAGGAGATGAGCAGAGAGGTATAAAAGACAAAGAAAGCAGTAGGGGTAAAAAACTGGGACAAGTTAATCAAATAGGTAGAAAAGGAACAAAGTGTAAGGATATAAAATTGTTGTCAATTCAAGTGTCAACCTGAGTTAATAGCAGCTTCTTGGAGTAAGCTCTTTAGAAAAGGGCTACTACAATCTGTGTAGGAAAGAGTGTCATGATCGTGATGCAAGAATGGGGAAGTAAGATCACAAAAGCTGTGTATTCCCATCTCTATTTTAGAAGGTAAAATTCTCTGCCAAAACAAACAAACAAAAAAGCAGTTGAGTGTTGAGAGGAAGAAAAGTCACCGTCAATGTCAGAGAATTCTAGCTATGCCAGCATTGAGGAACTAGTTCTGAATTTATTTTTTAAACTGAGAAAAAAAATTATTTCTACTAGACATTTAAATTTAAAACAAATATGTGGTTTGGAAAGAACATAAACCCAGAGAAGAAAAAGAAAAGGAGATGAATAAGATCATTTGACTATTTCATACTAATTCACATCTTTGAGGTCTTCATTATTATTCCTTAAACCACTGAGACAACTTGAATACATGATTGATGGGCAACTTTAAGTAAAAACAGAATTGTAGAGAGTACTTAATATTCTATAAATCTAGGTATTAGGCAAATATTCCCCTAGTGCTCAGAAAGAAGAGAAAAAGATGAGTTATCTTTACTATGGAAACAACAGCCTTTTTCCTTTCCAAAGTAAAAGCCATCTATGGTCTCTCCCCTCATGCCAAGATCCTTCCTCCTTCTTTTGCACAAGTTTATTGAAAGAACATTGTGCCCACCTACCTTCCATTTTTCTGTTTCCATTAACCTCTCAGCTTCTCACAATGGATACCATTACATTCTGTTGAAATCTCACTAAGTTTATACCTAAAGATTTGCTACATATCCACTTTACAGCTCATGACTGTACATCTGTCACTGTATCTTCTTTCAGGTAACATTACGTTATTTTAAAGTAAGAATCTTTGGGGATTTTTGGTAGTCATACTATATCTTTCTTAAGCTCCTCATCCTGTCCCTCCTACTCTGACAATATTTTCTTAGATTCTGTCCTCAGCTTTCTTATTCCAAATGTTTGGCTTCAGATATGTTAATGAAAACCATGGATTGCCATTACCATTTTCAACCATAGTTTTATATAATGCCCAAATCTATCTGCCTGGTCTAGAGAGCCTAAATGGTGGCCTGTGTTCTAGCTGCCAGTAGAAATACCCATGGTTGTCCTACACACACCTCAGTTCAACTTGCTTCAAATAAAATTGATTTACTCTGTTCATATACCCACTTTCCCTTCTGTTCTCCAGACTGATTGACAGTTCCTGGCAACTCTTGAACAAATACTCTATACCCACCATACATTTTGCTACACTTTACATGTGCGTATCATACAAGGAGCACAACAACCCTCCAAGATGGATTATGGTGTCCATTTGAAAATGAGGAATGGAGGTGCTAAGAGGTTAAGTAACTTGCCTAAAAGGACACGAGGCTAATACATCACAGAGCCAGGATTATTACTGATGTCTAAATATTTTGAAAGAAAATAAGGCATTTTCATGTCAATCTGAGGGAAACATGTGTAAGGAGAGGTGGGTTTATGATGTTTCTATAGAGGGAAGAACTGGAACAATACATTGAGATTATGTAAAGATAAAGTTTCTGTCAGTTTATTAAAAAAACCTTTAAAGGCGACATTATACAGTAACGAATCAAGTTTCCCAGCAGAGTAATGGCTCACAACTGCTATAAAGGTCTTTGGGTAGACAAGAAATTTAGACTATACAGACTCCTAACCTTCACAACAGAATGATACTTCCTGGCATGCCTCATTCGGATGATAGATTCAATAGTCTGCTTACTAATCATATGAAAACCTGAAGAGACACATAGTGTGTAAATATATTACAGATTTGACCATCAATGCGCCATATATGAAACAGTGCAACATCAGGAAAACTTTGATAAAGTTATTTTAAATAGGAAAAAAAGCATGTTTTCTGCATTTTAGTGGTTAGACTGCCTTAGGTCATGTCATGGGCTCTGTTTTGAAGGGCAGTTACCAGGTCTGCTGCAAACATTTCTAAATGATCTGTCACTAAATGTCGTTCATTTGTGCAGTTTCAATAGGAAGAAGGGTGAAAATGTGATGGAAAAAAAAACTGACACTGTGCTGCAAAATTAAAGAGAATGTATCTTGTATTTTGGGTGTGATTTTTGTAGTCATCTATGCTATATGCAGCTTGGGTTTTCATTTGTTTTTATTTTTTTTTAATCTAGTAGTTGTTGTCTATATCTCTGCTTTCATAAGGGGTCTGTGCTCAACACTTTGCATCATGTGGTTATTATTTCTTAGGAGGAGTGGTAAATAGGTGCAATGAACAAGAAGAGTCATCATCTCTAACTAAAACCATAGTGGGAAAAATCTGAAAGGTATCAGATAAGAGATGCTGGAATTCATGCTTGGTTCCTGTGGCCAAGGAGGCTGGGCAATATTTCCAGGGTTCTAGCTGGTTCCGTGGAGGCCACTGGCAGGTGCCTACAACAAGATTCTGTTCATCCTGTGTAATTAACACCTCATCACTTTCAGCTTGGTGTCACCCAGCTGGCTAGAGCAAGACAACACCTCCAGCTTGAACTGGGCTCCATTCCATTTTCTTGGAGCTCGTGGAGACATGTGATGCTTTCTTTAAGTGCAGCTGGTGCTGGCACTTTCATTGTAAATTTAAATCTCTGTTTAGAAAAAGGTGATAAGAACAGTTTGTTTCAAGTCCCTGGTGTTTAAGCCTTAAGCAATTCCCAGCAAATACATTCAAGGTTTCTTCTAGTTTGATATGCTACAATTTGTAGTCTTATTAATAGTAGCAGTGTTCAGATTTTTCTTAATAATATGCACCCCAAACAAGTCTCTACATGGGCATCAGTGTTCCTCTGGGGTTCAAAGTTTGTGCTGATTGCTCTTAGTTTTTTTGGTGGCATTTGATCATTGATATTGTACTTTTTTTATTGGATATTTTTATCATATGATAAAAATACTAGGATCTGCATGTATTTATCTGAGGATTTTTTCCCTTGTTTCAATGGCACAAAAAGTGGGATGCTTTTTCGATGCATTGTATTTCATTGCAGTTCTCCGTTAATAACATGAGTGCTGTTATCTAAAACTGCACAGTGAATTACATGTAAGAGCTTAATGTATTCTGTTTTTCTATACAGTTTTTGTACCATCAGTATTTAACCTATTTCTTTAAAAATCATTCTGATATGTGTTGTGCTTTTTAAAGTAATTACATAAAGAGCATTTTAATTTATTTTATAACCAAATTGTATCTTGGCTTTTGCCCCCAGTATTAGAGTTTTTGACTAAAATATTTGCCTTTTTAAAAATTTCTTCCTAAGCCCCTTTATCAGAGAAGGCAATGGCAACCCACTCCAGTACTCTTGTCTGGAAAATCCTATGGGCAGAGGAGCCTGGTAGGCTGCAGTCCATGGGTCGCACAGAGTCGGACATGACTGAAGCAACTTAGCAGCAGCAGTAGCAGCAAAAGCCCATTTATATACTCTCTAGGTATCAAATACCTAAGATTTGGAGACAGAGAATGTAATAGTGCAAATTAAAATTACTTCATGTTTTATAGTACTCTATGCAACCTATTATATGTCTTTATTTATTCTCTCAACTTTGAGATTATTCTTTTAAAATTATCATTACATGTCATAGTTATATCTTAAATTGTATGCAGACTATTTTCTGGACCTTGTCAAATTTTGTTCCCATGACAATTCTGAATTTTATAGGTAAGGAAACTGAAATCCAGACAAGCTAAGTTATAGGCTGATGTCACCCAGCTGATGACAGAGTAGGCAGATCCCAAGCCCAGTCCCTGGTATACAACACAAAGGTAGAAACCTGCTAACTGGTTCTAGACTGACCTACCTACCTTCTACCAGAATCTCTCACCTAGTAAACAGCCAACAAGGGCAATGACGAGGCCTTAAGCATTAGTAAGGGCCTCGGACATTTATTGAGCATGGTACTTTGGTCTTATAAACTTTTCAGAGCCTAGTTTTATCATTTATAAAATAGACAAAATCATATTACACTTACATGATTATTATGAAGACTTGAAAAGTAAAAGATCAGGTATTTGGCACAGTAAATGTTAGTTATCTTCATTTCTTTTTTATATCAAAAATGTAGATGCTTAATCATCTAGTATTGTCAGACAAAACTGAAATATTCTTAGTTGGTCAGTTAGGAACTATATGGTGTTTGTCTTGACAATTCACCCTGAAGTAGAGAAATATGTCAAATATAAATTTTATTTCAGAACATATGATGTAAACCTACCCTACCTCTATATAAAACAGTTGGGAATATTTTATAAATAGCAGGAAGTGTAGATAAACATATTGGGAAAAATAAGTACATATTTTTTCAGCTTTACTTGTTTCTTGTTCTTCATTATCATCATCATAGACCAAGAGTAATAGCTAGCATTCATTATTTAACTACTGATTGCTTTTTATATATTAATTTTATTCTCACAACAAAATTATCTGATGCATCACTTTTATTAAACCCATTTTGTAGGTACAAACAGGCTAGGTCAAGCGGTGCAGGAATTCATGCTAGTCTGTCTGATAATAGTGCCCACATTCAACCATCACAGTACACTGCCTTAAAACAAGTTAACTACTACTTATAATTTTATCAACATATTTATAGTAATGAGGAGATGCCCTAAACTTTTGTATTCCCATATTAGATCATATGTATATTTCAGCATTTATATTATTTCTTTCCTTGCTAAAATCAATCATTATCTATAAAGTTACTCAAATACTGTTGACAATAGATACAAATCAGAAAATTTTATTTTGAACTTTGGATAACACTAATAATATTTGTTCATTAAATATTTTTCAGTTATTTCTATCAGTCTAGTGACAATTATTTTAATCATATTAAAAATAACTGTAAATATGGAAAATTATTTATGAAAATAATAGAGAAGTTCATTGCAGTTTTTGAAATAGGAAACCCAATAAACTGTCAACAGGGAAATAATTCAACAAAATTCAAGCCTTAGGAAACAAAACTTTCCTGTTCAAATGATCTCTGATGCAAAATCACATGGAAAGTATTTTTCCCACAAAGGTTATGCATGAATTCCATAAAGAGGGAAATGAATTAGAAGAATACAATATTCAACATTATTTTTAATGCTTTAGTCCTCCTTCTGAGGTTGTTTCCATGGTCTCTGGTAAGGTTGCAGGGAGGAGCTATGGCCCTTAGCTCCGAAGCTCCTGGGCAAATGGGCAGTTGCCTGGGGCTCAACTGGCTATGGGCAGCCAGCAGCCTTCTGCCTCTGTTTTGGAGGAGAACCAAGAGTTGTGTTTTGTTAATCTGGGTAACCTCATTTTCTTCTCATTTAACTAGTGGGAGTTAATTGAACTACCTGCTGAGATCTCTGGCACATAGCTAAATAAGGTGAAATGAGGTTACAATGTTCCCTAACCCACTTTTGGCCCCGTTTACAGTATGGTCTTGTTTTCAAGAGAGTCAGAAAACACTTTGAAAATGGCAGAGGACATCCAGCTACTTTGTAGCTATTACCTATGTAGATTCCTTGGCTTCCTACTCCTTTTTTCTACCCTCCCTAAACAGTTAGCCCTTCCCTGTTTCTTCCCCTCTATCTCATCCAGATCCACTTCCCCCTTTTCAAGCCAATTACCAGCAAATCCTTAGAACCTTCCCACCCAGATCTATGTATTCCATTGATGTTTCCAGACACATTGTGTTGGCGACTTCTGTTTTCAACAGCTCTTTGTCTCTTAACAGACCTCACTAATCCCTGCTTCAGCCTGAAAAGTCTGTTATCTATACAAGGCTAAACATGGCCTTGAAAAAATATAAGTCCAATACACCAACTGCTTGTAGTATTTTAAAATATCAAAATGTTTGATATTTTAGCTCTGCTATGACTGCATTAAGCAATTATTTGGTCTTTAGTAGAAACACACTAATTATTTCTGACATAGAAAATAGAATACACTTTGTGGCCTCAAAAAAGTTGAATAAAGCATTATATGTTTCTACATTGCTTTCCCTTGGAAAAGTGCTAGTGGAGCATTCATTTCAGTATCCTCTTTCAAAAATGCATATTATTAATTAGCCTTCAATTAAAAATAAAAAAAATTTAAAATATGTTTATTATTTTTTACTACTCAAGTAAAATGTGTGTATTAAAGAAAATTTTTTAATTCAAAAATATAAAATTACTTTCTTCTTTTATCTGAACTCACACATATAATTTATTATACAGAAATGATGCAAACAGCCATTTATATCTTGTTTTGTCTGTGTGATTCTTAAGCCAAAGCCAAAATATCTGAATTAGAGGTATGCACTGATTGCCTTAAGCATCAACTCTACTATAAAATAATTCACTGAATATTTTTCTTTACTGTTAAGTTGTATTTCAATCACTATCAGTGCTTTATGCTAGAAGAATAATAGTAGGTATGAAACTGATATGATATATCACAGCAGTAATATATCATAACTTCGTATTTATGAACACAGCAGACCTTAGATAGGATTTTGTTTGTAGATATAATATAAATAATTCCTTCTTATCGATTATCTTTTTAAGCCTTATACCTGCATTATACACAACCTTACATTTTACATTAAGTACACAGAGACTTATTGTACATCACTCTACTCTTACTTAAATTGGGCACCATCTTCTCCTTGACTTCTCTTGCTTTCTCCAATATATTAATGTATGAATATACTCAAGCCTGGAGGATAATTTTTCTTATTTGGTTTTTCTTCAAATTTACTCTAGAAAGTTGACTACCATGTGACACCAAGAAAGGGAGCAAACTATAATCCCCAGAACAAGGACTTACCAATAAAACAATTCTCCATGAGCTGTTTTAGGAAACCTAAACCCAAACCTAACATGAACATCTTAGGATCATTTCTAAAAACTGTATCTGTCTTATGCAGCCTCTGATAAAACCCTCTATTCAGATTTTATGTTCGAGTTAGGAGTGATGAGTGCCTTTCATATTGAATCTTGTTTAACCCACTTCAGAAAAGATCCTTGGTTGGTATATCCTAACAGGATATAGACGAATCAGTCAAAAATATGAAGCAGCCATGGTGAATGCTCAAACATCTTTGTCCTTGTAGAAGCATAGAAGTGTACTGACAAATTATAGAATATTCCTGGAGTAAATTTTTTAAAAGGCACAGAAAGGTACATAAATAAGCCAAATTATTTTCTGATAATAAGCAACTATTTCTACTCCAGGGTAATTTATTCTTTCAGTGGTAACACTACATAGACCCCAAACTGCACAGGGATGTATATTATTTTTCAGAAGAGAAAAAAAAAAAGAGCAACGTGTAAACAGAATCAAGAAACTAGACACAGAGAAGTCTTACCCACATTTCTACACATATCATCAGTCAGAATGATTAGAGAGTAAAAATAGGAGATATGTTGACCAGAGTGCTTTTTAGATTGGATGTGACTTGATGTTTGATTTTAAACAAGGTGTTTTCAACCATATTTCCTTTCATAAAGCTTTTAATAGACATATGGAAATGGAAGACACATGTTTAACAATTATAACATAAGCTCATTTCAACTCTCTGAAATAAGACTGAAATGTTCTCTAAATCAGGGTCTCTCTAATTTTCAAAAGACTAAATCAAGTCCCCAAATGAAAGTAATTGTAATAGAGCAAACTAAGACAACTTTGTGGCTATATTTGATCATTCTTAAAGGGTATAAGTTTCCAAAGAGTATAGATTTTCATGTTTTAAATTGTGTAAGTCTTCAGTATGAAAGGACCAGCTCCCCTCACCAGATGTTTGTGTATACCTGCTGGGGGCTACTTATACACACATAAGGTAGGGGAATAAATTGTCTGTTGATTTGGTTTTTATAAATTCTTTTAAAAAAAATCAAAGATTAAATCACATAATGAAATAAAAAATACCTCCATATTTTCTAATTAAACCTAATTATTTAAAAAATACCTTCTTAAATCTTAATCAATTTCCTAGTTCAAAAGGCTGATTAGACTATAGGGGAACAAAACATATTGCCCATGTCATCAGATCATTTTATTGGGGCTCCAGGTTTCTGAATGAACTTCCACACAGACCCTTGTAGACATCTGAACTCCATAAATCCACAGGTGTTTAAGAAGCCCTAAAGGCTGGGTCAGATACCAGTCATGTTCCACTATGACTTTAAAAGGATTTTGTACTGTATAAACAACACTTGCAAGGATTTGTCTTTACTGCTGAGTAAAACCAGTAGCAGCAAGAGCCACTTTTAGTTTTCTTCTCTAAACTGTGATTCAGTTCAGTTTCGATTCAGTTACAAGTTGTGTATAGTAAGTTATCTTGTACATAGTGGAAGTAGGATTTTAGTTTTTTGCTTCATGAACAGGATGATGTGGCATAAAACACAGCCTCTAAAAAGAAAAAAAAGCCATTTTATAAGGGAAAATGTATTATTACAATAATTTTTCATCTTTCCATGCACTGTATTAAAACACAATTTTGAAATGCCCAAATATTACTTACTAACTTCTCTTCAAAACCAGGAGGTTTGAAAATCTCACATACCCTCCTCCAGTAAGGGAAATCTGAGTGAAATTATTAGAAGCAAATGAAAGATTTACCCATAAAATGTCTGGAAAATCTAGTTTTGTCTTCATTTTATTCATTTTTTGTTTTGTTTTAGTAATTGAGCCAGAAAGCAGATTCAGAGGGCAATTCAGAAGAAAAACTAAAAAACTTTATAGGATGATAAATATACCATATGTCTTGAGTGCTATGACAAACTATGATATTTAAATGTCCCTTGATAGAACATTGTTAGTTTCAGCTAGATTGGGAAATTAAGTCTAAAGAAGAAAAGCAAGGAATTTTTTTTTAAATGCTTGAAGAATGAAAACAAGGTCACCCATCTGAGTGGTGTACAGTAATTAGGAAGTAAGAAAAGAAATCAAAAATCATAAGGAGATTTTCAAGATTAGAAGAATTAAGAGAGAAAATATAAAGGTTTATAAGGAAGATTGTCTGCCAAGGCAAAATTAGCTCAAATTAAAAGCCTAGAATCTCCATCTTGTTCCTGTTTTAAGATTTAAACTGATTTTAGGAATGTGCTTATGGTAAAAGCTATCTGTCACATACCAAAATGATATACTTTGAAGTATATTTGTTAATGAAGCAGAATAAAAAAATAAACATCAACATGTTCCTTTATATGGTCCAAATGGTACTTCTCTGACTTGGTTTAAATGCAATATTTCCTTTATTAAAAACTGTTTCTAAGATTCCTCAGAAACAATGATCACAAGTATCCTAGGGGAATAATGATTTCTTCAGTTCAGTTCAGTCACTCCGTCGTGTCCGACTCTTTGTGACCCTATGGACTGCAGCATGCCAGGCCTCCCAGTCCATCAACAACTCCTGGAGTTCACTCAAACTCATGTCCATCGAGTCGGTGATGCCATCCAGCCATCTCATCCTCTGTCGTCCCCTTCTCCTCCAAACTTCAATCTTTCCCAGCATCAGGGTCTTTTCAAATGTGTCAGTTCTTTGCATTAGGTGGCCAAAGGATTGGAGTGTCAGCTTCAGCATCAGTCCTTCCAATGAATATTCAGGACTGATTTCCTTTAGGATGGACTAGTTGGATCTCCTTGCAGTCCTAGGGACTCTCAAGAGTCTTCTCTAACACCACATTTCAAAAGCATCAATTCTTCAGCACTCAGGTTTCCTTATAGTCCAACTCTCACATCCATATATGACTACTAGACTACTGTCTTGGAGAAGGCAATGGCACCCCACTCCAGTACTCTTGCCTGGAAAATCCCATGGACAGAGGAGCCTGGTAGGCTGCAGCCCATGGGGTCACTAAGAGTCAGACACGACTGAGCAACTTCACTTTCCCTTTTCACTTTCATGCATTGGAGAAGGAAATGGCAACCCACTCCAGTATTCTTGCCTAGAGAATCCCAGGGATGGGGGAGCCTGGTGGGCTGCTATCTATGGGGTCGCACAGAGTTGGACACGACTGAAGCGACAGCAGCAGCAGCAGCAGCAGGGTGCCGTCTAGCCTTGACTGACCTTTGTTGGCAAAGTAATGTCTCTGCTGTTCAATATGCTGTCTAGGTTGGACATATCTTTTCTTCCAAGGAGTAAGCATCTTCTAATTTCATGGCTGCAGGCACCACCTGCAGTGATTTTGGAGCCCAAAAAATAATGTCTGCCACTGTTTCCACTGTTTCCCTATCTATCTGACATGAAGTGATGGGACTGGTTGCCATGATCTTATTTTTTTGAATGTTGAGTTTTAAGACAACTTTTCCACTCTCCTCTTTCACTCTCATCAAGACCCTCTTTAGTTCTTCACTTTCTGCAATAAGGATGGTATCATCTGCATATATGAGGTTACTGTTATTTCTCCTGGCAATCTTGATTCCAGCTTGTGCTTTATCCAGCCCAGTGTTTCTCATGATGTATTCTGCATATAAGTTAGATAAATAGACAATATACAGCCTTGATATACTTCTTTCCTGATATGGAACCAGGCTGTTGTTCCATGTCCAGTTCTAACTGTTGCTTCCTGACTTGCATATAGGTTTCTCAAAAGGCAAGTTAGGTGTTCTGGTATTCTCATCTCTTTCAGAATTTACCACAGTTTGTTGCGATCCACACAGTCAAAGGCTTTGGCATAGTCAATAAAGCAGAAATAGATGTTTTCTGGAACTCTCTTCCTTTTTGCATGATCCAGCGGATGTTGGCAATTTGATCTCTGGTTCCTCTGCTTTTTCTAAAACCAGCTTGAATATCTGGAAGTTCATGGTTCACGTATTGCTGAAGCCTGGCTTGGAGAATTTTGAGCATTACTCTACTAGCGTGTGAGATGAGTGCAATTGTGCGGTAGTTTGAGCATTCTTTGGCATTGCCTTTCTTTGGGATTGGAATGAAAGTTGACCTTTTCCAGTCCTGTGGCCACTGCTGAGTTTTCCAAATGTGCTGGCATATTGAGTGCCACACTTTCACAGCATCATCTTTCAGGATCTGAAATAGCTCAACTGGAATTCCATCACCTCCACTAACTTTGTTCATAGTGATGCTTCCTAAGGCCCACTTGACTTTGCATTCCAGTATGTCTGGCTCTAGGTGAGTGATCACACCATTGTGATTATCTAGGTCATGGAGACCTTTTTCGTATAGCCGTTTTGTGTATTCTTGTCACCTCTTCTTAATATTTTCTGCTTCTATTAGATCCATACAATTTCTGTCCTTTATTGTGCCCATCTTTGCATGAAATGTTCCCTTGGTATCTCTAATTTTCTTGAAGAGATCTCTAGTCTTTCCCATTCTGTTGTTTTCCTCTATTTCTTTGCACTGATCACTGAGAAAGGCTTTCTTATCTCTCCTTGCTGTTCTTTGGAACTCTGCATTCAAATGGGTATATTTTTCCTTTTCTCCTTTGCTTTTCACTTCTCTTCTTTTCACAGTTATTTGTAAGGCCTCCTCAGATAGCCATTTTGCTTTTTTGCATTTATTTTTCTTGGGGATGGTCTTGATCCCTGTCTCCTGTCCAATATCATGAACCTGCATCCATAGTTCTTCAGGCAATCTATCAGATCTAGTCCCTTAAATCTATTTCTCACTTCCACTGTATAATCAGAAGGGATTTGATTTAGGTCATACCTGAGTGGTCTAATGCTTTCCCCTACTTTCTTCAATTCAAGTCTGAATTTGGCAATGAGGAGTTCATGATCTAAGCCACAGTCAGCTCCTGGTCTTAATTTTCCTGACTGTATAGAGCTTCTCCATCTTTGGCTGCAAAGAATATAATCAATCTGATTTTGGTGTTGACCATCTGGTAATGTCCAAGTATAGAGTCTTCTCTTATGTTTTTAGAAGAGGATGTTTGTTATGACCTGTGCATTCTCTTGGCAAAAGTCTATTAGCCTTTGCCCTGCTTCATTCTGTACTCTAATGCCAAATTTGCCTATTACTCCAGGTGTTTCTTGACTTCCTACTTTTGCATTCCAGTCCCCTATAAGGAAAAGGACATCTTTTTTGGGTGTTAGTTCTAGAAGGTTTTGTAGGTCTTCATAGAACTATTCAGCTTCAGCTTCTTCAGTGTTACTGGTCGTAGCATAGACTTGAATTACCGTGATATTGAATTGTTTCCCTTGGAATGTACATAGATCATTCTGTCATTTTTGAGATTGCATCCAAGTATTATGTTCAGACTCTTTTGTTGACTGTGATGGCTACTCCATTTCTTCTAACAGATTCTTGCCCACATTAGTAGACATAATGGTCATCTGAGTTAAATTCACCCATTCCAGTCCATTTTAGTTCGCTGATTCCTAAAATGCTGATATTCACTCTTGCCATCACCTGTTTGACCACTTCTAATTCGCCTTGATTCATGGACTTAACATTCCAGGTTCCTAGGCAACATTGCTCTTTACAGCATTGGACCTTGCTTCTATCACCAGTCACATCCACAACAGGGTGTTTCTTTGGCTCCATCTCTTCATTCTTTCTGGAGTTAGTTCTCCACTGATCTCCAATAGCATATTGGGCACCTACCAATCTAGGGAGTTCATCTTTCAGTGTCCTGTCTTTTTGCCTTTTAATACTGTTCATGGGGTTCTCAAGGCAACAATACTGAAGTGGTTTGTCATTCCCTTCCCAGTGGACCACATTTTATCAGAACTTTCCACCATGACCCATCCGTCTTGGGTGGCCCTACATGGCAGTGCTAATAATTTCTTAGCACTGCAGTAAAGTACACACAAATATCAACAAATACCAAAGAGTTGTGTAACCTTTCTACATTTGAAAGTTTGGTGAAGAACACAGCTCCTGACTCCACGGAGAGTAAATAAGCATTTGGGAAAGAGAATACCAAATATACTCAAGTAAACATTGATTAGCAGTCCAGCCTGATTCACCTATCAATGAATCATGTATAAATGATGAATCAAGTAGACTGAAGATCAAAGACAATCAGCACGTAAAAGACAAGACTCAGAGGTAACCTCCACAAGAGATCAGACATCAACGGAGCCAGCGCCTCTGCCCTATGTACAACACTGTCCTCATGCTTCGTGTGCATGTATAGCTCAATAATCTTTTTGATGCCTTCCACATACAAGCCACAGAGCTAGCTTTCTTGTGAGAACATACCTAAATCTTTCCTTTAAACATCCTCAGCAGGAAGAGATTGGGATTTCTGAGAGGAGTTTGGTTTTGAAAACAGAAATAAGATATTTGTAGTCATACTTAGTGTGTCAGATGAGTAAACAAGTCGGACAATGCACCTGTGGTCAGAACCTCTGTGTGTGCCTCCTTCTCACTGGCCCTTCTACACTTCATTTACATCATCTGTCTATACGGCTGATGTTGAAGATCAGGAACCAAGTGACTGTCATCTTTCTGTCTCAACTCCTGACACCTTGCCCATTGGTTGAAAAGATCTGATACTTTTGTGTAGTTCAAAAGTAGTCTCTGAAGGCAATCCAAAAGTAAATCATAAACATCAACATTTTTGTCAAAGGGTTAACTATTGGGTAGAAAAAATACACACATTCTAAGATTTTAAAAGCTAAATCCAATTATTTATAGATTAATGATGAACATTTACTACAAATGGATAAAAAAACAGTAAAATGTATAGTGCTAATAAATAGAAGGAAATTGTTGAAATGAATATCAAGTTATACATTATTATTTCGGTTTTTCTCCCAGAAAACATATAGGTTCTGAATTTATCTCTTGCTTCCAGAGTTATAGATATTTCCCCCATGCCCTTTTTTCATTTGGACTGCACTTGGAGATTTATTTCCCATGCTTTGGATATACGAGAAGTTAGAAAACCTCTCTCATGTTTGGTAGATTTCTAAATGACTGAATACTTTAATCTCTAATTCTAATCTTCAATCTCTAATTTTGCGCCTATTGATTGAACAGGGAAAAAGTTACTTCAACAAAATGTGTACCTGTTTGACAGTGTTTGTGTGTCTGTGTTTAGTCACTCAGTTGTGTCCAATGCTTTGTGACCCTTAGGGCTGTAGCCTGCCAGACACCTCTATCAGTGGGAATTTTCAGGCAAGAATACTGGAGTGGGTTGCAATTTCCTCCTCTAGGAGATCTTCCCGATCCAGGGATCAAGCTCATATCTCCTATGTCCCCTGCATGTCTTTCATTTAGCCCTCAGGGAGGCTTTGACAGTGTTTAAGGCCTTAGAAATGTAGCAGGAAGTGATGAGAGGACCAGATACCAATAACGGACAGGCTAATTGCATGACTTTAAAAGAAAAGAAATATGAAAGGGGCCTTGTCATGCTTGAAGTTCAAGCAGTATAAATACATTTAAAGATACATTTTTAAATGGGCAATATTGCTGAAGTATAAAAGAGCTAAAGTTGTATATCCAATAATACTGTGAACCCACATCACCATTTCAAGTAAATACTCTAAAGTTACATTCAGATAACTTCTTACTTACTTGAAAAATGAATAGGATGAAGAGAGGGTGCAGAAAAATATACACATATGTACACATATGTACTAAAGTACATTTTCCTCACAAACAGACGACGGTACTGGTTTCTTAGCTACACATAGTAATATTTTTAAACTCAGTGAAATATTTTAATAAAGAATATGCATTAATTATATTTTGTTTGTTTCTAATAGAAAATAAAACTGTTGATCTTCAGTGATATTTCTTGTATCCTGCTTCCAATCTATTTTTATTGTCTTTAAGTAATATATTTAAAACTCTTGTGACTCTGCATATTTCGTTTAAATTAATAAAAATGAAGGAAAAACAAATGGTAAATATTAACCATACAAACAAGTTGTCTTTACATAACTGTCTTTGTAAAATGAACAAAGAAGTGAAGAGTACTTTAAATTCTATTAACTTTTTTAAAATAAATTTTCAAGTAGATTTGTGTATGTTTCATAAGTTTAACATTCAGTTAATGTAAAGAACTTTATTGTGATCATAACAGTCTATTGACCAAGATCATATGGGAAAAGGAAATGTAATGAAGAAGTACTGAGATTATTGCTAGGAAAAAAAAATGGATTGTGAGAAATATTTGGGCCTAGAAATTCTGTGGTACAAATGTGTTTCTAATCATTGAAAATCATCTCTGTGCAATTTTTAAATCTAGACTAAAAACGCTTCATTTCTAAACTTGGAAAAATTGATTACATATGAATAAGATCATACTCAAAATTGGATATAACATTCAATATTCTGAGTTCAGAAAGACACTTTAAACAGTAAGACAGTTAGTACTGCCATCCAGATACCCTTCTGATGTGCTGATTCAGGGTGGACTACTGACGTCGATCGGAAATGTGCTGATGTAGAGATTGATGAATCTATTTCCCTTCTGGATTTCTTCCTCATCCAGAAACAGAACAGGAAAGTCTTATGTTTCAAGAATAGAAGAGTGTGTGAGTAATATATAATGACTTGAATTATTACCTCTTCTGACATCCACTATATAACATATATTTTTATCTAGAAAAAATATGCAAGTACATGTAAGTGTCAAGGGATAGGCAAAAGCTGAAAAAAAAAAAGAAATTACAAAATCCTTTTTAAAAAAATATAGTATTAGGATACTATTAATAATACCCTCATCCAAATGCTATACAGCTCTAACTATCACAAGAGGCACATCCATTCAGTCTCAAGGAGATCTCTGAAATATATATCAGAAGCAAACAAACAAAATCCTAAAAAACCAAAGTGATAGCATGATAGCTGAGCAGATGCAATGTCAAGTTGCCCTACAATTCACAATTACGAGACAATGTATTACAGTAGACAAATGCTGAACTCCTAGTGAAAATGTATTTGTTACTCATCAAACATAGGCCAGTGATTACAATAAACATTTTTCTCCATATATCATTGGCTATCTGCCTATCTTTAATTTCAGGCCTTTAAAATTTATCTCATGAAATATTAAGATATACTTGTGCTATCCTATTTTTAGTTTTATTTCTCAAAAATGTTCTATTTGTATAATACATCAAAAAAGAAGACAGAATGCCTGTATAAAGTTTCTTCCCTTTGTTGGGATATGTGGAAGGAAGGGAGTGGAGGTTATTTTAAGCATGTTTGTCTCTGGTCAGCTGAAACACATCAGTGAAGTAATTTCTATTTAAGTTTTGGCTTTGCCACTAAGTTTGTAATAAGCCAGAACTATCAAAACAGTAAACCGGACACAAATCAGTAATGGTTGGCAGAGAAAGTGCACAGAATCAGAATATTTACATTTGTAAGGTGAAGGGAGTGGTCAGTGGTCATTCATAGCACAAGCCAGCAGTCTCCTAAGAAGTTTGGCTCAGTAGATGCATATACTTACTTGAAATTCCCATAACTATTTAAAACATGGGGGCAGCTGTGTTGTTCTCAATCTGATTCTTGACGTAAATGAAAGAAGAGAAGTTGTTAAGTGAATAGGACAAGATCCAGGCACTTTCTGAAACAATTTTACGTTAACTCTGTTCACTTTTAAATGAGCTGAATACCAAGAGTGTCAAAATTCCCAAACTAGCATCTCCTTCATGTTTTGACAATGTTCACTGACCTAATAGCACCAAGTTTTGCAAACTCTCTTGCCTAAATGCCAGTTCATATTGAGTTAGCTCTGCCTTGCTAGGGGTGTCAGAATCTTACTGATTTTCACTCACTGAAGTGGAAGGCTTGCTGCTATCAATCAGCAACATCCTTAGCAATTTATCTGTTCCATGTAAACTGAAACAAGGCATGGTGTCCCATTTTTAAAATTTCAACTGTACTCATCATTTTTAAAAGTATAATCAGAAGACTCCAAGTCCCTTTTCTGAAGGTAAATAGCTATTTCTAAATGGCTTTTCCCTGGACAATATCAAATGCCCATGCTAAAACCAAATGATAAAGTAACTTTCCCAACATCCAACATCTACAATGTGTTTCATGAAATAAATAATACAATCACACAATTTTGCTGGTGGAGAAAACCTTAAATATCACCTGTGGCATTCATTTCCTGTCACCACAGAGGAAACAGAAGCTCAGAGAAATAAAGTAATTTTTCCAAGAGTATGCAATATTTTGGTGGCAGGGTATGGGCTGGCACCCAGAAGTCTTGATTCGTAGTCCAAGATTAGATTCCTGTCAAAATGCCTGCAAATGTTACTCTAAAAAGGGTACATCAACACTTTCATTTACACATAGTCTTTCTCTGTCTTGCTCTGTCTCTCTCTCTGTCTCTCTCTCTCTCTCTACAGAGCTGCAGTTTTACTTTATTCTTCACCTTGAGGGATTTAGAATCCACAATTCTTTTCTTGGAATACTTTGGTTTAATATATCACTTTTTTTTTTTTTGGCATTGTCTGTGCCCAAGGACATTGATAGCTAAAGTGCTCAGAGCTGACACATTCCATATAATGAAGCTGCTAACCTACATTTTTTACTTAACAAAATTAATTTGCCCATGTAAACCCTGGGTAGGTAAGTTTGCACCTAGAATGTACCAAGAACAACATATGTGACATAGATAGATAAAGATTAACTCCTTTTAAAAGCTTTCAAATGCCTTAGAATGTCGGGAGTAAAGAATCTGAAAACTGCAGATCTTATTCAAATAAATCAGGAAAGAGCAGATGGTTGAAGAAGGCACACAAGCAAGAAGGAAATCTCCTGTTCTCCCTTTCTGATTGCTTTGCCCACAGAGGAATAACGATTCAAAGAAAATCAGTAATCATGGCGGATGTCATTAGCATATTCCCAATAAGGGAGCTTACATAAAATTCCCAGAGAAAATGAATGACTGCTTGAAGATCAATGTGCAAAGAGTACATTTCCAGCTGCCTGCCTTCTCCCAAAATGTGAGCTATTTAAGACTCTTAAAAATTGAACTTTGTAAAGGATATAGGCAAATGCTGAAGGCTGTTTAAATTAATAATGATGTAACTATAAGCAAAATAAAGCAGATACATTTCAAGTTTGTCAATGATTAGAATACTTTAGCATCTCATGTTTCACATTTCTTAATTAAACTCCATTTGGGCTGTAACCAAGTCAAAAGACTTATTAAAATATTGAATACCCCTTTTCTTCTCACCCCTTTGTTATGGAGGATTAAGAAAGTTGTGAGAAAGCACCTTCATTGTTTTATCATGAATCCATGTGGTAAAATGTGTTTTTCTCTTCCTAATTGATGGGTAGAAATCATTAAAATAATACATCTATTCTAAACAAAAATGTGCATGAAGCAATTTTCATAGGGGAAAATTTCTAATTCAGCTAACTATGGACTTAATGTGCATATTTTGAGAAAATATTTTGGGAAATATGCTTTTCATTAAATGGTAAGCAAGAAAATAAAAATGCTCACTGAATGTCATATGTCATACTTTTGATGAGTTTGTCGTTATGTATGTTTCTCCTTGCTTCCTTGTACACTTTCTAGATTTCTAGTTATTGAGGGGATAAAAAAAATCCACTGTTTTTGTCAAGCTGAATATTTAATCTTCAAATATGAGAATAAAGAACTGAGAACTTCCCTCTTATAGAAAGAACAGCAGTCCCCAAATATGCAAACACCTTTCTCGATAATAAATCTCCCTCATAAGTTAACCATGAGATACAATATTGGCAGTTTTCTTGTTAAGTAGAGAGGACCTAGGTAAAGTTATCATTGACTGGACCAGTAGGAGGCAGATGGTTAAATAACACAATGAGAAATGTCACAATAGTTTTATTACTGAAACCCAAACTTTCCATGGTGGTAGACAGATTGCCTTCATTTCTCATCCATAAAACAACCATCTTGAACATTTCATCAAAAAGAACTTTTTCTTACACTGGCATTGCAACCAATAAAACCTTTTATGCATGGCAAGTTGGCAGAAACTATTAATAAAATGTCTGTCAACTGCACATCTCGGTGTTTCTTTAGCAAAAGAAGAGGGGGGTCATTAATTACAGTTTCTGTCACACACAAAAGGCACAATGATTATTCTGGTTTCTTAACAGCCTGAATTCACCTAATGACCACCTCTTCTGTTGAATTTGAAAAGGGATAGGTCCTTATCCGTCTAAACAAAAAGCTACAGAGCAATCCGAACACATTGCCTGTGTCTGCCTGGGCAACAAATGTGTTATTTTAGGTTGACTCTGAAAGAGGATTATGAATATGGATAGAATGCAAATACTTCATCTATCTTAATCAGAATACAGGAATTCAAGCTGTTGAGGGAAAAAAAAAAAAAAAAAGACCTTAGAATTCCCATACAAGGAAAGAAATTTTATAGTGCTTATTGAATTTAGAAGACAGAGATTAGAAATGAACTTAATGAATCCGTTCATCAGAAGGCAAGAAACAGACTTAGCAACAAGTGTAGATCAATTACCCTGATGACAAATAAATATAATGAACTTTCAGAGTGGGAAACAACTGTTTAACACAATTAAAAAAGAAAGCATTTTTGTTACCCTTTGGCAAATTTGCTTTGTCCTCACCTGCCTACCTGATCAGTTTTTTCCTTCTATTAACTATTTTTAAAACCCTTTTTACCCTCTTAATATGAGCTTTCCTCACACAAGTTTTGCAATGTTACACATGATAGAAAAAAAAAAAGTACAACTACATAATTTTTTTTTCATCAAAAGTAAAAAGAATAAAAGGGGCAGGAGTGATTTGTATAGGTTCCTTCTGAATTTGCAACAAGGCTTTAGCAACAACATTGTGTATAACACTGCTGATTTTCTTTATTATTTCGATTTATCTTCTCAAAGTAAGTCAACAAAAAGGTCTAGGTAGCCAAGGTGCCCTGATCTTGATTCCACCCCCCCCTTTTTTTTCACATTTAATGGATGCATTAGTTCCAGGTATTCAAGTGTTGAAGTGCAAGAGCATCCTTTGTTTTTTATTTTAAGAAAGTTTTCAATTTAGTGTACTTCTTAATAGGAACACAAATAATTACTAGTCTGTCATGCTATAAGTTTTTAAATATATACTATAATTATTTCATAAAATTAACTCAAGGATTTCTTTATTCAGGGTGGGAAATTTGAGGAGTAGGTCTCATCTTAAAGAGCAAAACAACTTTATAATAATCTATACATCCAAGAAAATAAGAATAGTTTTAGTGCAGGTTTATTACAAATTAATTTTGTTTTATATCTACATTCAAATTTAACTCCAGTTTTTATTAGCTGTATGACTTTAAGCAGATTGTTTAACCTTTCTGTGCCTCACTTTCCTCATCTACAAAAGGATGAAAATATTAGTAGTTACTTCATATAAGAATTAAGTAATTTAAAGGATATTTAAAAATGCCTAAAACACTACTGGGGCATAGTAAGTGCTAGTAATGGTTTCCAATTAGTATAAATGTGTCTATTGTTATTTGCTCTAAAGCCAAAAATTTAAAAAAAATTGAGAGCGAAGCTTAACAATCCAAAGATTAATGCATACACTAAATCTGTCCTCCTCCCTGACTACTGACAGAAAAGATATGGTAAAAATTCTAGTAAGAGTTCTACAAAATGAAAGTAGGATCCATTCATTATGAATGGGATACTCTGAGAGACTGAAGATAACAGAGGACAATAATATCAGTAGTGTTCAATATGTGTTGTTTTTTCTCAGCTAGAAAAAAATGACTACAAAAATCTAGCCAGTATAAAAACGGATACTGTTTACAAAGTTTAAATCCAAGATAAGAGGTTCCTGTGCTCTTTTTCACTCTGACACATGCCTATGCACATATTATGTATGTATATATAGGTCATCTTTATAATCTTTTTTTAAAGACTTCTATTGAACAGAACTTTTTATTACCACTGGTTAAAAATGTCATATCATAAGAATCTGGCAAGCATTCAGAACCATTTAATCTTTCATCGAGGTTTATGCAGAAGAGGTTTATATCTCTTTTGTGCATTGCGCATTTTCAAGTGCCCGCCACGATTTGTCTCCCCCATACTGGACTGACAGATTGAGCGAATAAGCAAAGAGCTGGAACATTTGAGGATAATTGCAGTGTCAGCACTGTTAACTGTATTTATGAGAAGAGAGTTAACACTATGACATTAATAATTTCATCAGATTACACATGTTTGCTTGACAAACAAGCAAGCTATTCTCTTTAAATTATCTGTGACTAGTGCTGTTTTCAGTTGGAGAACAGCCATGAATTCCAGTTTAAAAAGAAAAATAAACTCACCAAAACACTGTTCAACTTATATTGCTATATTTTGGGGAAGGGAAAAAATTAAGTCTCTAAATATTTGCATTAAACCAGACTTTATAAATCCTGGTTTCCTGCCAATAAGAAAGAAAAAATGATTAGGAATGTACAATAAAAAGGAAAGGCCAGGAAGTATAATAATTGTGTCTAGCTGTACTGTAGTTCAAAAATAGCTTCAGGCAGAGACATGAAGTCTTTTAGTTTGCCTTGACTTTTTAAACCACTAGATGCTCACCTGCAGTGGTTTCTGTGATTTGTGGCAGCTTACCAAAGGCACAGGATAATAAAGACAGTTTGTTACCCTCTAATTTTGGAGGGGCATAACACATGAAGCTTGTACAGCAATCTCTTACCTACATATTTCACTCCATAAGGGGAAACAATAAGAGAGAACATGACATGTATTAGAGAAGTAAATTACAATGTTATACTCTTTGGTCCAATAAACCATTGTGGGCTGTCATGGTCCTGACTACTGAAGTGTTGTTTTATGCTACAGCTTAATCAGCTGGGTCTAGGCTGTGCTTTCATATGCCAGTACTGGAGGCAGCATAAATGTGATGATTCACACACATGATCGCTGGAGCCTGTATGGTGAGGTCCACACAAACTGCCATGGAGGTTATTGGCCAGGGTGATAGATCTCCTCACCCTTAACTTAGAAGAGGGAATAAGACTTGAGCTTGATTGCTAAAATTATCACAAAACATTGAGCCACTTGTTTACCTTATTTAATAGGAAATCTTGCTGTTGTTGATTTACCAAAGGTAATGTTTCATCATTGAAGCCTTGAATCTATGCCCTTGTGAAAACCTCACTGGCAGAAAGCATCTGTATTTATGACGCTTATGCAAGGCAGCATAACCTCAGTGCAAAAAGTTAAAAAGAGATATATTGATTCCATCACTGCTGCTGCTGCTGCTGCTAAGTCATTTCAGTCGTGTCCGACTCTGTGCGACCCCATAGACAGCAGCCCACCAGGCTCCCCTGTCCCTGGGATTCTTCAGGCAAGAACACTGGAGTGGGTTGCCATTTCCTTCTCTAATGCATGAAAGTGAAAAGTGAAAGGGAAGTCGCTCAGTCATGTCCAACTCTTAGCGACCCCATGGACTGCAGCCCACCAGGCTCCTCCATCCATGGGATTTTCCAGGCAAGAGCACTGGAGTGGGGTACCATTGCCTTCTCTGCTAGCAAACCCCAAAACAAAAACCTATCACTTCTGTAAATACATACAAAATATGTCAAAAGAAATATCTGACCTACCTTTTCAGTATGCTTATGGCAGCAGGTATTGATAATATACCAAAAACAAATGGAATGATTGTAACAGATATATATATATACACATACACATGCTTATACAAATAATCTGCAAGTATTATTTGCAGAGTAATTACTGTACTCTTTTGAAAAATCTACTAGATCTGATAAAAAAGAAAAAGTAATATATTCTTGCATTGAAAATAATCTCAACTCAATATCAGTAACCTAGAAATCATATCACCAGAGTTTTACGCAGAATAGGAAAGAAAAAAATATTAATGAAGCATAAAAAATAAAGCAAAATTTCCCACTAGGGTAGCTATTATTTTTTTAAAATGCAAAATAGTGCTGAGGATGTGGAGAAGTTGGAATTCTTGCACATTTCTAGTGAGAATATAAAATGGTACAGCCACTGTGGAAAGAGTGTGCATACATGCATGATAAGTCACTTCAGTACTGTCCTTACTCTTAGCGACCCTATGGCCTGTAGCCCACCAGGCTCCTCTGTCCCTGGGGATTCTCCAGGCAAGAATACTGGAGTGGGTTGTCATTCCCTTCTCCATGGGATCTTCCCAACCCAGGGATTGAACCTGTGTCTCTTACTTCTGCCTGTATTGGCAAGCGGGTTCTTTACCACTAGCGCCACCTGGGAAGCCCATGTGGAAACAGTATGGTGGTTCTTAAAAAAGTAAACATAGGATTATTATAGGAGCCAATAGTTCCACTTCTTGGTATATACCCAAAATAATAAAAAGCCGAGAAAGCTTTCCATTTGAACAGATATTTATATACTAATGTTTATAGTAGTATTATTCGCAATAGCCAAAATGTAGAAACAGCCCAAATGTTCATATATGCATACATGGATGAATAAGATGTGGTATATACATAAAACAAAGGATTATTTAGCCTTCAAAAATAATAAATTTTGACATATGATACTACATAGATAAACCTTAAAGATACTATGCTAGTGAAATAAGGTATACCAAAAAAAAAAAAAAAAGACAGTTTTGTATGATTCCACTTATACAAGGTACCTGAAATAGTTAAATTCATAGAAACAGAAAGTAGAATAGTGGTTACTGGGGACTAGGGAAAGGGGTGAATGCGGAATTATTGTTTAATAGCTACAGAGCTTCAGTTTGGGATGATGAAAAAGTTCTGGAGGCTATTAGTGGTGAAAGTGAAAGTCAACCAGTCACGTCCGACTGTATAGTCCATGGAATTCTCCAGGCCAGAATACTAGAGTGGGTAGTCATTCCCTTCTACAGGGGATCTTCCCCAGGGATTGAACCCAGATCTTCCACATTGCAGGCAGATTCTTTACCAGCTGAATCACCAGGGAAGCCCAGGTGAGTGGTGATGGTTGTAAAACAACATGAATGGGACTTCCCTGGCAGTCCAGTGGTGAAGACTGCATGCTTCTCTGGTTGAGGAACTAAGATCCTGCATTGCTAAGTCATGTCTGATTCTTTGTGACCCCACGGACTGTGGCCTGCCGGACCCCTCCCTGCATGGGATTTCCTGGGCAAGAATACTGGAGTGAGTTGCATTTTTTTCTCCCGGGCATCTTCTGAACCTAGAGATCAAACACACGACTCCTGTGCCTCCTGTATCTCCTGTTTCAGCAGGCGGATTCTTTACCAGGGAACCAAGTGGAAAGCCCTGTCATAGGTGTTTTACCACAATAAGAAAGCAAGTTTCTTAAGGAAAAAAAAAAACAGGTCCCATCACCCCCAAATCTATCTATCTCCCTATAGGTAGATAGATAAAATCTACAGTTGTGGAAATCAAATTGGTGATAGTATGCTCCAGCTAGGTCATACGTGTTAGGTTCATATCCCTTTGTCCTAGACACTAGAGGTGCTCACTGGTATCCTTAAGATTACAGTTTCAGGGAGAATGTCCACTGTTGCAATGTGAATTGCTTAAAGATAAATTTGATGCCTGTGTTAGACAAATACATGATTGAAAGTATTTTTATCTAGACAATTCACTCAATTCACTTTTCTATACAACCTAGCATTTTAACCCTCAAATTATAAGTAAATTTTTCTAAGTTTTACTGAGGACATCTAAAGATGTATCTTGAAATAACCCCTCAATAACTTATTGGTATACTATTCTGCAATATTTCTGCTATGTGAATTTGCTAGATCTCTGGGTTAGCCCTTGTGTGTGTTGAGAGTTCAGTGCAAGTTATTTCTGCTCAGAGCTGCTGTAACTTGAAATCTTATTTCAGTAATAGCTCACACTCTGTTTTGTAAATGTACTGTACACTTTATAATGTTTGTATTTTGGCTCCTTCGTCAAGGTACAGAGCCTTCCTTCCTTTCTATGTTAATGTCAGCCACAATAGGACCCTAAAGCCTGGAATTGAGAAAATGAGTGTTGCTTAGTTGATTAATTAATTATATATATATATGTATACATATATGTTATTATTTTATGTATGTATATGTTTAGTTTTGTCTGCTCTGGATCTTTGCTGCTGAGCTCAGGTTTTCTCTAGTTGCTGTGAGCAGAGGGCTACTCTTTGTTGTGGTTCTCATTGCAGTGGCTTTCTCATGTTGTGGAGCAAGAGCTGTAGGTGCATGGGCTTCTGTAATTGCACCACTAAGCTCAGGATTTGTGACACACGGGCTTAGCTGCTCCATGGCACGTGGGATCCTCCCAGACCAGGGACTGAACACATATCCCTTGCATTGGCAGGTGGGTTCCCAACTGGAATCCTGGACCACCAGGGAAGTTCTGAGTAAATGAGTTTATAATTTTGTTTTGTGGCACTTTATGTCAGTTTTTTGTTCTTTAAAGTGGGATGAATGTCATTATATCATTTTAATTAAATTCCTTTAGAAATCACCAGGCTATACATAAGATGGGCCTAAATATTCTGCAAAGATTATTACGTGTAGATCCAGTCCATTCGTTCTTCCTGGAGGAGTTTCTGTTCTTATTCTGAGAAAGACAGACTGGTGACTTTGCAGAATTAAAGGAATGCAGGGAACAAAAGGGCAGAGCAACCAAAACGGTGGTGTTTTCTTCAAACACAGATCAAGAGTAAACTTATTTTAATGTGAAACCCCAAAATATGATGAGACTAGAAAGAGTAGAACCTGAATTGGTAGTACCTTTCTAATTAGCCCCGAAACAGCTGCCTCATAAAATATTAAAAACCTGAAAGAAAGGAGTGGATTTACTGTGGTAAAAGGTTAATTTAAAATTCTTGAGGTCAATAAATTACCACTTAAGATGACATTGAAGAAGGCAATGGCACCCCACTCCAGTACTCTTGCCTGGAAAATCCCATGGGCAGAGGAGCCTGGTGGGCTGCTGTGCATGGGGTCGCTAAGAGTCGGACATGACTGAGCAACTTCACTTTCACTTTTCACTTTCATGCACTGGAGAAGGAAATGGCAACCCACTCCAGTGTTCTTGCCTAGAGAATCCCAGGGATGGGGGAGCCTGGTGGGCTGCTGTCTATGGGGTCGCACAGAGTCGGACACGACTGAAGTGACTTAGCAGCTAAGATGACATTCCCAAAATGTGTTCCAAAGAATACTTGTTCTAAATAGAAAAAAATTTCCCACAGTCCAACTGGCTTGTACACGATATCTCTATTAGAGATGGACAATGAATATCAAAGGCCCTGTTAAGTCTTGAAATAAAGTTAGTTCAGTTTTATTTAACCCAGTGTTTCCCAAATTTGTTTGACCTTCAACCCTCCTTCTTTCCTTGACTCTCCTACATTCATCCCCCATCTAACAAATGTTCATAGAGGGCCTACTCCAACTCAAGAACTATTCTAGGCTCTGGGGATATAGCAGTGAAAAAACAAAGACTTTGTCTGGATAGACTATATAATTAGGAGACAGATAGTAAATAAATCAAGTGCGGCACATAACGTGTCAGCAATGGAAAAAAAAAAAAACTTTTAAAAATAATAGTGGAAGGAAGAATGGGTGGTCAGGGATAAGATGACACATGAGTACAGGTAAGGTACATCGAGTTGATCAATTGCTGGAGGACTGAGGGGACCCCAGGGGAGACCAACACTGTCTGATGAGGGAGCCCCTTGGCAGTTTCATTGTGATAGGAGACTTCTACATGGAGGCACTGGCATTAAACAGTTCAAAGAAGGGATTGATTGTTTATCTTCTAAAAGCAAATGAAGTCTTTTGGGTCCCTAGGGTATGGTTCATTGACTAATTCATTTGCAAATAGTTTGTTCCTTGGCTTCTAATTAGTGACATTCTCCTTGTTGACCACATGTTATGAAAGTGTATTACTCTCAAGTCCTCCATTGCACATTATGTGACAGCCATTTATCTTGTTCCTCCGGAGGAAGGCAGCACGTGGAAGCAACTGGTCATTTACCATTTGTCATAACCAGAAAGATAGCTATCACATCGCTGAGCTGTGTTGAGTGGAACAATGACAGGAGACTGACATGTTTGCTGCCTGAGTTTATTGTTGATACCACAGGAAGGGGCTCCATTACTATTGTAATCTAGATTGAATAACACTCCATCGAAAACTTCCCCAGTGGCACGGATGGTAAAGAATCCACCTGCAACACAGTAGATCCAGATTCAGTCCCTGGGTCCGGAAGATCCCTGGAGAAGAGAATGGCTACCCATGTCAGTGTTCTTGCCTGGAGAATCCCATGAACAGAGGAGCCTGGTGGGCTACCATCCATGGGATCACAAAGAGACGTAACCGAATGACTAAGCACACACAAAGATAAACTAATTTAGAAAGGTGGAAAGTTTACCTTATGCTATCTGGGGACACAGCACATTTTCTATTTCTCTGGTAGAAATATTTCCTACTTTTAGAGCCAGCTACATATTTGCAGAGTTCAGTACAAAATTAAAATATGGGGCCTGTTGTAAAAAAAAAAATGCTGTTAAAATACAGTTTTATTTTCCTCCAAGGTCTTTTTCTCTTGTCTTGTGCTATTGTTTATTTGCTACTTAATGTCATTTGTAAGAAGAGTAAAATTTTAAATTATTAGCATGAATTTTATTATTCAATTTTGTATTGAACAATGCCCATTTTAAATGCAAAAATAAGAGTGTTTAAGTCACATGGAACTGCTGAAATTGCACAACCCATGTTCTATAACTTGGAGATATATTTGCATTTTATTCTTACCAGAACAGTGAAATTGCTACATGAAACTAACTCAAATATTTTCATTTCACCTCTCGATACATTCATGTGCTATCATCACTCTCTACCTTAGTGAAGGGTAAGGAGGGATTGAAAGGAAAAAGTCTATGTGTTACACTATATTTTAGTTACGTCTATGTCTTAATAATCACCACCACTTCGTAACAGACATATCATGCTTACCTTGTACTCATTTTGAGACTTGTTGAACTGCATGCTTACCTTGTACTCGTTTTGAGATTTGCTGAACTTTCACACATTATGGATCCACCACAATTTTGTGCTCATGAGGCATCACTGATGTTCTACATGAACAAGGAGGCAAGAAACAATAGACACATACATTGAATTCATGTGCATGTTTCATTGTCCCATTAGACTTACTTATACAGACTGGTTCCAAATAGGAAAAGGAGTATGTCAAGGCTGTATATTGTTACCCTGCTTATTGAACTTATATGCAGATTACATCATGAGAAACACTGGGCTGGAAGAAGCACAAGCTGGAATCAAGATTGCCAGGAGAAATATCAGTCACCTCAGATATGCAGATGACACCACCCTTATGGCAGAAAGTGAGGAGGAACTAAAAAGCCTCTTGATGAAAGTGAAAGTGGAGAGTGAAAAATTTGGCTTAAAGCTCAACATTCAGAAAACAAAGATCATGGCATCCGGTCCCATCATTTCATTGGAAATAGATGGGGAAACATTGGAAACAGTGTCAGACTTTATGTTGGGGAGCTCCAAAATCACTGCAGATGGTGATTGCAGCCATGAAATTAAAAGATGCTTACTCCTTGGAAGGAAAGTTACGAGCAACCTAGATAGCATATTGAGAAGCAGAGATATTACTTTGCCAACAAAGGTCCATCTAGTCAAGGCTATGGTTTTTCCTGTGGTCATGTATGGATGTGAGAGTTGGACAGTCAAGAAAGCAGAGCACTGAAGAATTGATGCTTTTGAGCTGTGATGTTGGAAAAGGCTCTTGAGAGTCCCTTGGACTGCAAGGAGATCCAACCAGTCCATTCTGAAGAAAATCAGCCCTGGGTGTTTTTTGGAAAGAATGATGCTAAAGCTGAAACTCCAGTACTTTGGCCACCTCATGCGAAGAGCTGACTCATTGGAAAAGATGCTGGGAAGGATTGGGGGCAGGAGGAGAAGGGGACAACTGAGGATGAGATGGCTGGATGGCATCACTGACTCAATGGACGTGAATCTGAGTGAACTCTGAGAGATGGTGATAGACAGGGAGGCCTGGTGTGCTGCGATTCATGGGGTCGCAAAGAGTCGACACAACTGAGTGACTGAACTGAACTGAAAGAGAGTAGATCTTAAATTTTCTCACCACAAAAAAGTGTAATTATGAGGTGATGGATGTGTTAACTAACCTTATAGTGATAATCATTTTGCAATGTATATATGTATTAAAGTACCATACTGTACATCATAAATTTATACAATGTTTTATGTCAGTTATATCACAAAAAATCTGGGAAAAATGAAATTTAAAGAAGGAGGCTAAAACTAAAATCTCATTAATAGGAAATACATTCTAATAAATCAAATTGATTCCAATATTAATAGTCAGTTTAAATCATGGAATTAGTTAACATCAAATTGGGATTAAAGAAAGGAATAAAAATCTATTCTTCCAAGTTGTTTAAAAACAAGACATTCACTGGCTGATGCCATAGTCTATAAATCTGATTATGCTGTACATAATAAAGCATACCCTATGAGAGAGAAAAAAGGAATTCCAAGCCTATGATAGTAGAGCATTAAAGCAAGTGCCAGACCCTCCTGATCTGAGGCCTCTGTGCATGAGTTGTACACTCATGAAGACTTTAAATAGAGCACATCAAGAAGCAAAGTGGGAAACACAAATGAGGGCATTGCCATCTCACAAGGAATGTTACAAATGCTGTCCCTTCATTTATTCTCCAGAGGTACCTCTGACATAACCTTTAGCATGTGAAATACTCACCAATATATACTAAATATTAGTTTGAAAATAGCTTCAGGACTTAGTTTAAACAACTGAGCTAAAACTGTTCCCAGCCCATTTGTCATTTTCTTTAGGCTCAATGCTAGAAACTTTTGATCCATTAGTGGAACAGTTCATTCATCTTTTAATGCATGCAGTATCATAGCTCCTCTTCCTCCTTCTCATGCTGAAATCACATTTTGATTCAAGTCATTCTTTGTTGCCTTCTTTCTTTCAACTGCTGCCACATTCTGTGTGTATCAAATCCTTGTCTTTCAGAAAGACTAAAATCTAGAGTAATGGAGTACCCTGACTGCCAAAATCAATTGAAAACTAATGCACAAAAAAGCACAAAGCCAATAAGTCACTAGTAATTCTGACACCCCATTAGCTGTATCTTAGGGTCTGGTTACCTCTACATAATTTCTTGTAGCCAGTATAGTCCTTGTTCTGCTCAAGGTGTATTGTTTTCCTTTAGTGCAAAATCACTTAGAAAAAAAATTTTGTAAGTAACATGGCGAAAACGATGCTGCCTTATAGCAGTATACACGCCAAAAAAAGTTGCTTCCAGCACATTCCTTTTACCACCCTACCTATTTCATTGACTTTCTGCCCTATTCAGATATATGCTTTGTAACTGATGTGGAATATGCAGCATTTTGACAGACAGATCATGTAAGTGTACTGTAAACCTGGTGCCTGCATTGTAGTAGAAATCGTATTACCAAATGCCTAACAAGAAGCATTATGATGCTGGAAAGTGTTAAAAAAACATGAATGAAAAAAGACCCCTTTACACAGAGCCCGAAGAACTAGTTCAAGCAACAAAACCCTATTTTCCATCTTTTATGTAAAGCAAATGGATTAACAACTGGCACGAAGCTGAACTGACACCCTGACTCTCTGTGCCAGGCAAGCTCTCTATTGAATTGTCTGCACCAGCCATTTCTTGTGTGCAAACAGGAGGAACTTGTTCAGGCAGCAGCCACTCTGAATGGTATGTGAGGATTTAGTGAAATACATGCTTAGGGCAGCTTTCTTAATCCTTGCAAGTCTGTCCAACAGAGGGAATTCCTGGGGAACAGATGAAGGAAGCCCCTGAGTCTTTCACTGCATACAGTCAAGTCCAGGAAAAAAAAGTTTGTGGAGCTTTTTTCTATAGTCACTTTCTTCTCATCCAACAAACATCACTGTTAGGAGAAAAAGTTCAATGAATGATGGTAATAAACAGGCTAGTACTACCCACTGATTAAAGTGTCATGATTCCTCTTTAGATATCAAAGGAGTTATCCTGCTAATGAACTAAATCAGACTGAACTAACATTCATATTAATAATTATTACTTACAGAGCTAGCTGTGTTAGGAGTTATAATGACCATGTGAGAACTGAATATATTTCTCAGGTGCATATCTTCCCATTTAAAGCAGATTCAACAGAAACATGCAAGTAACCCAGCAGCCCAGTTTTGAAGACTGGAGCAAGTTTTTTCGGAGTAAGGGTGGTAGATTAGGTCCTAGGTGAGTAATGAAAAGAGGGGTGAAAAACAAAATTCCTTATTAGAACCAGAAGTGTTAACCTGACAAACACATTCATTCAAACTCTTTAATACTATATATGGAGTACATATGGTACTCATTTTCCCTTAAAATGAGCCATGATAAAACACAATTTTATATTCTCAAGGCTAGAACAAGAGAAGATATGCATTGGTGCTAATATTGATTTTTTTAAAAAATTCTACTGAAAGGCCATTATTAGACATAGGTTATAGTTACAGTGAAAACTGAGAGTTGCTTTTGATCCCCTGGGGGGAAAAGTTATGTTGGCTCCTTTTTGTCATTGTCAAGGTGTAGAAAGAATGAAAAATACTTTGGTGTATTTCATTATTAGTACACATGAACAGTTTGAACTCTCCATTATTGGATTGTCTTTTTTCATAGTCAGTGCCTTTTTCAGGCTCCTTTCAAAAAACTATTTGACAAGGAAAAAATAGCTTTCTTGGTTTGATATGTGAGTATATACAAGTTCACACAAGTTTTCAGAAGAAAGTAAATGAAGAGCATGCCCTGCAAGCTTAATCATATTAACTCTGAATATAATCAGAGCTTCAAATTTTGACTGTATATTAGTGCTAAATGTGAATGGTATACAAAGACTATCTGGAGATACTTCTTGATCTTGAACAAAAAAGTTTAATAAATAAAAATCTATCCCTACCCCTCAAGGTAAAATTAATATTGTATCTAAAAAATATGAAACATCTCAGCTACATCCAGATACTATCACTAGACCATTTGAACATGGAATAAACCCCTCCTGAAATAAGTAGTTATAGGCAATCAAAATGCTACCACTACCTTGAGGATACTGTCTCTCTTTTCAGCTAAGACCACAACAAAAGAAGACCACAGACTTTTTAATACACAGATGATTCAGGAGCTTTAGGATTGTTTCTTTAATATTTCAGTTCTCTAAAACTGTTGCTGTTAATAATTATAGGTAGCTAGCACCTTTATTTTCTTTCAGGGAAAAGGAGGTGACCAGAGGGTTTTTTAAAAATTAATAGTCTCACTTTTCCCACCAAAATTTAGTTATTTTAATATGATTATACTTTCCATATATTTCTTCTATGCTGCTTTGTACTGTAAGATAGGCAAGGTGAGCCAGAACGAAAACATGCTTTATGTGAATATTTGACTTTGGCAATATTTGGGCCAAATTATAGAGAAAAAGATGTCCTAGAAATGACTATTTTTGTTAAAATTATGAAGTGTCAGGATAGACCTTAGCGAATCAAGCAATCATATTTTTCAAATTATTTCAGGAAAGGATAGGGAGTTGGAAAACTGCTTTTTAGATCTCAACATTTTCTAATAGCTTTTTCCATTTTTTCATAGGTGAATACCATCTCTTTAATATGCAGGTGTTTGTTCATGATGTAAGCCTATGTGAACTTACTTTGGGTTTTGCTTCATCATGCTAAATGAGCAAACCAAGTGATTTTTAAAAACATGTACATTGTAATTCATGAGCCCACAGCTTGCTGTGTGTAGTTTTCAATGCTTTATAGTGTGATGTTTCCACATCAATTAAAGAGATGAGAGAATGGGTTATTTGAAGAGTTTGTTTCCTAGTAATCAACTGTAAAGAGACCAAGGTCATGTAACAGATTTCTTCTTCTTTCTTTCTTAGCCAGGAAGACTATGTGAATGCAAATTGCTTTATTGGTGAAAGGAATTAAAATTATAAAAAGCTAGGCTGAAAGAAGTGCAAAATCAGGGCTGTGTCAGAGCAGGGACAATATAATTGTGGTACGGATTCCCATATGGGCCTAAATTATCTAGATTTTAGTAACATCAGCAGTTCTGTGTAGTTGCTGGAATGCAGCCAATATGCCATATTTGCTTCATTTTTATGATGGTTCTGATTCTACACAACTTTAAATATGTAGAAAGCTAAAATTGCTCTTGTATTTTGGTGACACTCCTCAGATACATGTCTTCTCATGTCAGGAATTTTATTTGACTATTAAATAGGAAACACTAATGTGGCTTTATTTTTCTAAGCAAAATGCTATTTATTATCATTTCTATCTAGGCTATAAGATCTTCCCACTAAGGAAAAAAATGTGAGTACATATCAAGGTTGTCTTCCTTTACAGTGTACCATTCAGTAATACTGTTTTGTAGCAACTCAATAAAGCTGATAGTTTTTCTGGGTTATTACCCACAGCCCCCTGCAGGACAAATTAGCATTCATGACCTGAATAATGCTTACTAGAAAGAGTTCAATGGAATTTACTTAATCAGAATCATTGCTTTCTCTTGACTAATTTTTTTTTTTTGCATAGTCCCCAATGTCTGATAATAGCATATATCTTTCAAGCCAGTGTTTAATACCTGATAGAGAAAAAAAAAAAACATGAGTCTTCAAGTTTTGTAATGTCTCTGTGGTCTTGAAAAAACATACTTTTATACATAGTGAATGAAAATTAAGATGTCTATGTTCCTTAATGTTTTCTAATTGTATTTATGTTTTTTCTCTTTTTAATGCTTATTGCTTTTAGAAAGGAAAAGGGAGATTATTCATTTTTTAATTATTCCCCAACAGTTTCTTAATTTGTTGGGGATGAACCTAAACAATAGTCATGGTTTTGGAGTGGATGCTCTATAATATCTCTGCATTTCTGTACATCAGAAATTAGACAATTTTATAACAGACAAAGGGTGCTCTTTTTGATAATTCATTTTTATTTTGTTTGCTTTCGATGCTTTGTTTGATTATTTGAACCAAAATACCAAGCAATGTACTTGTTAGGTAGGATATTAAAGAAACGAGGAGGAGAAAGTACCATTATTTAGTATGTACAAAACACTTTGCCAAGCAAACCGTTTATTTTATCTCACTAATTCTTGAAATGGTACAATGAGGGAGGCGCTAATGTCTCCATATTTACAGAAGAGGAAAATGAATTTCAAAATTTAAAGTACTTACTCCAGTTTATATATCCACACCAAAATATAATACAAAGTCTGCCTGAATAGAAAGCTTACACTTTTTTGTTTCTATGTAATGATTTTACATTTTTAGAAAGGCAAGAAAAGGAAGTCCTAAACCAATTCCACTATTGAATCTCTAATTTGGAAAACACTTCTAATCTGGAAGAGGAAATGTTCCTAAAATGAAGGTGTGAATGAATGCCTTCAAGGAACCATCCAACAGACTATCAACCATAGTCTGATAGGAGAAGGAAATGGCAACCCACTCTAGTATTCTTGCTTGGGAAATCCCATGGACAGAGGAACCTGGTGGGCTACAGTCCATAGGGTCACAAGGAGTCTGACACAAGTGAAACAACTAAGTTAGCATAGTCGGATAAAAGTAGAGTAGTCCATAGCAATGAAACCTTTCTCTAAAAGGTGTTTTAGCCCATTTCTCCTCCTTCCTGTCATCTTTCGTAAATCCCCACAATCCAGCAGAATAAAAGACAGGTGTGAATTGCTGGAACAAAGAGTTCCTGAATGGACCTTTAATGAAGGTTGGGAAGTGGTCCAGTCAAATGAAGCTAAAGGGCAAAGGTCTACAATAAGAGTTTACCTATTGTGTTTGCTTATTGTTTATTTATTGCACGTTTTTTGGAGGTGACTGAGGGGAAGCTGATGTAGTTTATATAGGGTAGTTAGAAACCTCTTGGCTACTTCGCTGATTAGATTCTATACTTACAATGTATTAAAATATTTTAACACAACTAAAAAGGAGGATTCACTCTTCCAGGCCCCTATGCATGCAGTGCTGAACTCAATTTCATACATAAATTAGGTTACCTGGGGTCCAAAATGGTTATCTCATTTCTAAATCTAAATAAATCAAAATGTTTTTCCAACTTTGGGGGTTTCAGAAAACCCACACACATTTTTGCACAGATTTTCCTTACAAACACTAGAATATTGCTAGGAAAATTCAATCCATATGTTTCAGATTTACTTAGAGTTGTATCAGAATCTTGTGTTGCAATTGACATTTGATGTTCATGAAGTTTTCTGAACGCTTTTTATTTTCCTTTAACTCAAGAACAGAAAGTTGATTTGTCAAGCTTATATGTACCAAACCCCCAGAATATTAAATTTGGGTTGAAAGCAACAAACTTAAAATTCTGCATCAGGCATAAAATTTAATAAAGCATTTGTCTTGCCATGTCTACAATGTTGTATACTTGAAGACACCCATATTCCTGGCAACATGGAATACATAGATATGGATTTTTTATATATATTTACATGATGAATAGAAAATGGGACAATGAAAAGAAACAATGTCAATTTTTTTTAAAATTCTGGGACTCCTTCCTGATTTAAATGTTAACAGTATATTGTTTATAATTCAATACAAAAGACATGTGCAGTGACAGCCTATATTTAATTTTTTTTCCATTCTTCAACAATCTCAGTTCAGTCTCTGATTGGCATTTGAGCTCTTCATCTCCTTCCAGTGTGCAGCAGATGATACATTTTTAGATCAGTGGTGTCCCTCCTCAACACAACCCAGACAGATAACACTAGGAAGGACAGCAGAAGTCAAATAATTTCAATTACAGCCTTAGTGTCTTTAGGGTGGAAGTATAAGATGATATTCATTTGTTTCTGTTAGTGCTATCTTAAGGGGCTATAAAATGACTATTTCCCTTTATTCGTGGCTAATAATGTGGTTCTGCCCCTTCTTAGAACATGACAATGGTGTTTTCCAACCAGAATCTGTTCAGAGACAGGCATTGCTTTTCCAAGGAACCAAGCACCTTGGGGGGGGCGGGGGGAAGTATTGTCTCAGCACAAAATAACTAACAATCTTCTAGCATTTGTTTGTGGCAATGTCTGCAGACAGTGTAGGAGTGGGTCATTTACTTTGTTATGTGATTTGCGTGTTGCAGCCTCTTGTGTAGTTTTCAGTATTTTTACTTTCAATGTCTCTTGTTTAGAACAAAAATGATATGTAAAAAATAATATTGCAGTGTAGAAAAATAAGAAAATGTATGTAACCAGGAGAAAATAAAAAATTCCTGAAACCTCCCTTTCTAAAGATAACTGTCATTTACATTTGTCATATATATGTATCTCCACTGTATTTTCTATTCATAAGCATGCATGTATTATATTTTTTACCAAAAAAGATGAGATCATACAGCACATACTACCTTATTCAGTGAAGAGCAACAGAAGATTATGCTGTATTTTAAATGGCTGTATGTCATTCCACTGTTGGAATGAAATATTTTCTCCTCTAAATACTAAAATATAACCTTTCAAAATTATAAATTCAGAATTTTAATTTTCAAGTTTTTCCAATATATTGACTACATAAACAATACTACAAATAACATATTTCTTTTAAACATTTTTCCATGTTAATAATTGCTTCCTTAGGATAAGTGTCTAGTCAAAATGTCTTTTCAGTCATATTATAAAAAAAGCATGCACATTACTTTTTCTTTCAAAATGACAATGGATGTATGGCTCTGTCTCCACGACTTTAAAGAATCCTTGTCAGGATCAATCACCCACCTTTGCAAAAAGCCTGGTAGGTTAGGAATATATAGGGTAGACCAAAAAGTTTGTTCAGGGTTTTTCATAAAATCAACAAAACCCAAACGAATTTTTTGGCCAGCCCAATACAATGTGGTGGTAACTATGAAAGAAAAGTAAGCTGAAGTGTCCAAAGGGGTTAAAATGCGTGTGTTATTCAAGGATTTCTTCTTGACATTTAGATTCCTATGTTTTCTTCCTGCATTGTTATTTTTTCTAGACCCTTATCACCCCTCTAGAGTTTCACCCCTCTAAAGACTTGAATTTTAAGGTCTATTTTAAGTCTACCCATGAGCCCCATGTGTTTTCCCTGTACATAGGCCATTTTTATAATAAACTCTAATTGTTTAATAAATTAATATTTAAAGTTAGAAATATTTAATGAATGAAAATTCTTATAAATTCAGTATTGACCAACTTCCATTTGGGGGCATAATCCTCTATTCTTGCTTGAGAGAAAAGACAAAACTGAGTGGAAATATACATGTATATATACCCTTCAGCAAAAGACCTAGTTCTATACCAAATCATTCACTTATTCACTGTGTGACTTTAAGCAAATGGCTCAAACTCTCTGGACTTCAATGTCCTCTGTCAGACACTGATATTCATCTTTGTGCCATCATATAGAAGACAGTGGTGCAGTGGATGCTTAATTAATAGTAAATTCTGTTGTCGTTCAGTTGCTCAGTCACGTCCAACTCTTTGTGACCCCATGGACTGCAGCACACCAGGCTTCCGTATCCTTCAATATCTCGGAGTTTGCTCAAACTCATTTCCATTGAGTCAATGTTGCCATCCAAACATCTCGTCCTCTGTCATCCCCTTTCCCTCTTCCCCACAATCTTTCCTAGCATAAGGGTCTTTTCCAGTGGGTCAACACTTTATATCAGGTGGCCAAAGTATTGAAGCTTCAGCTTCAGCCTCAGTCCTTCCAATGAATATTCAGGACTGATTTCCTTTAGGATGGACTAGTTGGATCTCCTTCCAGTTCAAGGGTCTCTCAAGAGTCTTCTCCAGCAACACAATTTGAAAGCATCAATTCTTAGGTACTTAGACTTCTTTATGTTCAGCTCTCATATCCATATATGACTACTGGAAAAAACATAGCTTTGACTACATGGACCTTTGCTGGTAAAGTGATGTCTCTGCTTTTTAATTTGCTGTCCAAGGTTGTCATAGCTTTTCTTCCAAGGAACAATCATCCTTTAATTTCATGGCTGCAATCATCATCTGCAGTGATTTCGGAGCCCAAGAAATTAAGGTCTGTCACTGTTTCCACTGTTTCCCCATCTATTTGTCATGAAGTGATGGGACCAGATGCCATGATCTTTGTTTTTTGAATGTTGAGTTTTAAGCCAGTTTTTTCCATCTCTTCTTTTACCTTCATTAAGAGGCTCTTTAGTTGCTCTTCATTTTCTGCCATTAGGGTGGTATAATCTGCATAGCTGAGGTTTTGATATTTCTCCCAGCAATATTGATTCCAGCTTGTGATTCTATTTTAGACATATGTAGACAAGGAAGGTGCAAGGTACTGATTGAAGGCCATTCTAAGTGCCTTTAGCCCATTTCAGCAAGATGTCATATCGATCAAGAATTGTGTTCTGCCACAAGTAACCAGAAAGAGTAATTTAATCAAATAAGGAAGCTTTTATAATTCCACACCCCAAGGTAGGCCTTGTTGGTGTTGATTAGTGGTTTAAGGGTGTTAGAACCATGCTCTTGTGATTAACCTAGCATTTTCCCTCCTCCATCAACATATGGCTGCTGTTGCTGCTTCAGCCACATGTCCTCATTTCAGAAAAAAACGGAGAAAGTGACAAGGAAGAGGTAAAGCACCCACATGAGAAATTCAGAATATACTGTGACCATCTAATTGGTCATTGCCACTCCTCACTGCAAATGAGGTTTGGAGAGCTGGCATTTGCTTTTGTAGGAACGCCAGAGTAATTGCCTGCCTCCCAAAGATGGCTTTCTCCTTTTCTTACTATACCTCTTTCTCTTATGTGCTTCTTGTCTGAGACATAGTCGACTCAGTTGATATGATTTGGATGGACAGTGCTGCAAAGGCCACCCCAAAA
Source organism: Oryx dammah (assembly GCF_014754425.2). Lineage (NCBI taxonomy): Eukaryota > Metazoa > Chordata > Mammalia > Artiodactyla > Bovidae > Oryx > Oryx dammah. The sequence goes on along the minus strand of NW_024070212.1, from coordinate 60,938,969 downwards.
TCTTCCTCAACACCAGTTTCTGTTAATGCCTAAAATTTGATGACCAGCAAGCTAAGTTATCACCCATTTGATATTAAAATGCATTTAGCTTTGGAAAGAAAGCTAGCATTTGCTTCATGTCTGTTATCAACCTTAGGTAATCAATAAGTTAGTTGATTAGATCCCTTTAAAGAGGAAGCTAATTGAAAGTAGGTTTTCAGCTAGGAAGGATGGAGAGCTGAATTCTGAGTAACAGACACTAGCCAAGCAGGCACAGAAATGGGCGAGAGGAAATGAAGAGCAGAGGGTGACATGAAGACACTGAGAGGGAGCAGTAGCTATTATGAAATAGTAGGTAAGCACATCAAAAGCAAATTCACCTTCTTCACAGTGTGTCCTAGGAATAGTTTGTTTGCTCTTTTCTCTTTAGAACTCAATACTAGTTAATATATCTGATCACACATAGAACTTTATATTGATACACATCTCAACACATGAAACCACAAAAAATAAAACTATCCCAACCTATGTCTGTTAGATCCTGCTTCAGTTTCCACATTAGGTGAAGCCAGATGTGGCTATACTGAGGACGTACCATCCAGAGGAATGAGGAGTGTTCACTGCACAGGTTGCCACTCAAGTGGAAGTCTTCTAGTTTACTGTTAAAATCTTGGGAAAGAAGCATTCGTCTGAACATTTTTTTAACACAACAGAAACCTTATTAAAAAAAGGATCAAACTTCCTGGCTTCAAGTATACAAAGACTATACCCATGCTAAGTCTCTGCAGTTGTGTCTGATTCTTTGTGACCCCATGGACTGTAGCCCACCAGGCCCCTCTGTCCATGGGATTCTCCAGGCAAAAATAGTGGTGTGGGTTGCCATCTCCTTCTCTAGGGGATCTTCCTGACACAGATATCGAACCCACATCTCTTGCAACATCTGCATTGGCAGGCGGGTTCTTTACCACTAGCTCCACCTGGGAAGCCCTACACTATGGAAAAGTATTTAACATCTCTGTGCCTCAGTTTATCCATCTGTAAAATGGTCATAATATTAATCTTTTCCGTTTACTAGGAAGATTAAATGAGATAATATAATTTAAGTACTAAGAACTATATCTAGGATACAGAAATATTTGTTATATTGAACTGAAAACATTCCCTATTTTATATCTCAGATGTTTCATTAAATATTAATAATGATCTATATGCCTATAGTCTTTTACGGTTTCTAAGGTGTAGCCTTGTCTGTTTACTTGTTTCAGGGAGGTAGACAATGTTTATAATCCCCATTTTGTAGATGAGTAAATGGAGTCAGAGAGCCATACCCAAGGTCACACAGATGGTGATAAAGCAGAAATTTCAACCCAGAAATTTGAAGACATGTTTAATGAACTTTCTATTAGGCCACTGATTTCTATTTAGAAGACAAAGATTGTAATCATGGCAAAATGAATATATCTCAGGACTGATTCTTTTTTCATTTATTCATGATCCCTTTACTTCCTGACTTCTATATAATTTTGTACTATCTCAGAACGGCCACAATCTGTTCCACTAATATTGAATAACCCAGTAATTATACTTCTAGTAATATACCTGAGAAAAGAATGCTAAGCAGAGAGAGAAAAAAAATGTATGGAGAAGGAGATTAACTTTAGAATTGTATACAATAGCCAAACAAGCAAAAAAAGGACCTAATATCTTTGGGATGGGATCAGTTACATAAACTAAGATTCATCAACTCAAAGAGATAATGATAGTCATAATAACTACCAGGTATTGCACATTCAGTACAAGCCCTGCATTTATTAGCTCCTTTCAAACAGCATTATTTTTTTAAATTTCCTGAGAGTTGGGCATCATTGTCACTCCATTACATAGGAATGACACAAAGCCAAGTAGTATGGTTGATATGGCCATATGATTCATCCGTTGGCCATTCTTGTTTCTTTATTGCTAATGGAACCCTGGTTTTGCTTGAGAAGAAAAGTAAACAGCCCCAAGAGATGAATTGAGAATACTCTAAAATCATTAAAGTAGTCCCAATCTCCTTTGTAAGTAGTTAAATTCAGGGACTGGGCAAGCAATATAATTCTGGTCAACAAGACTTAAGAATAAACTTGAGGGAGGAGTCTTCTTTAAATAGCTTCCTCCAACCTTTCCTTTTCTGCTCCCTTTCTTTGCCTTTGAACAATTTTATGTAAGTAGACAATGCTTGGAGCTGAAGCAGCCATTTGGGGATCACAAACGGATAAGACTAAAATTATGAGAATGATGAGGCAAACAAGAAAAATAATCTAGGTCCCTGACATTTTCAGCGAACTGCCAAGTCACCCGGGTATTGCCTGCATTTGAAGGCTTTTTTTTTTTTTTTTTCAGAAACAAAACACATCCTTTTGGTGTAAACTACTGTTCACCTATCTGTTTGGTACTGAAAGCAATTGTATTAGTTGTAATTAGATAAAGCTGTGAACGATTTAGAATTTCTCCAACCAAACTAAGACTTTAAAACATATAAAAGTCTCTCTCATTAAAGCCCATGATGTAGTCTGAGACAGATATGGCATTCCACAAAGTCCTCAGAGAGCAAAACTTTTTCAGGTTTCTATTGCTCCAAAAGTGTGTTCCTATTGCTGGAATCAAGATGGCTGCTTGAACTCCAGCCTTCATATATGCATTCCAGATAGCAGAAAGGAGAAAGGGGTGAAGAAAAGAATATTCCCCCACCTTTTAAGTTCAGGCTAGCAGGTTTACATACACCATTTCACTCACATCACATTGGATAGAACTGCTAGCTGCAAGAAGGCAAGGAAATGTCATTTTTATTCTCTGAGGTCATACGCTAAGCTGAAAATCAGCAATCCAATCAATTATGGAAAGTAAAGAACATAGAGGAAGACATAAAGTAGATGAACCCACATCTGTCTCACTCCAAAGCTCTGCACTTACTGCTGTATTCCACTGTCTCTGGTAGCTAATTAGACTATATGATGATGGGAGTAATCTTTTATACTATTTTCTGTACTTTATTTTTAAACGTTCACAATTTAAACATAAAAAGGAGTTTTTACTATGTCATGCAGGATAAAATTGTTTACAGATGAGTATGGGTAAAATTATGCTCTCAAAATATTTGAAGGACAGGATGCATCTGAATTTAGGAATGTAAATAAATCAGGGATTTGTTACTATGTTTCTCTATTTTTAAAGGCTTTTTTAATAAGCAAGTAATAATTTTATAATAAAATATCTTACATTTATATATAACCACAATTTCTGAACCACACAGAGAAGCTTTTTACGTATAGCCACTAGCAGAGTCTATAAGTAGTGGATTTTATGAAGAAGAAAAATGATAAATAGCATGTCATTTGATGCTTCATAATTTTTGGTTTGTAACTTTGTGGGTCACTGATTTCTCAAAGAGTTTTTATTCTTTCCGCACATTAGTTAGGTGATTGAGGAAGGTGTCAGGCTACTGAGACATGGGAAAAGATGATGTGGAGGAATTAAATTCTGCTTTTCTTTTGGCTGAGTATACAAAGCATGCAGCTTGATTTAGTAGTTCTTCCCCTGTGTGTTTGAAACTCTCTCTGCTGTGGGCAGTATTAAGAAGACATTATCCTCGGCATTCAAATGAGATTCATATTTTGTTTAAAATAAATTATGTACTGATTTTATAAAATCAATGCTAAGCATTAGTGGAATGGTAAGGACCAAGAAACTTGAGAAAAGAATTGCTGGTTCGTTGTGATTAAGTTGTATGATGAATAGGATTAGGAAGAAATGTTGTTGGAGGAACATTATGAATGCAAGATTGTCAGTTCAAGAGAGCTTCATCATTGTTTAGTGACAGCACTTGCAAATGTTGCTTTAGTGGTAGAAGGAGTGGTCAGTAGCATGTGCTGAGGAGAAATAGAATCCCAGGATGGTCCTGTGATATAGAGCTTCAAAAATTTTCAGTTCAGTTCAGTCGCTCAGTCGTGTCCAACTCTTTGTGACCCCATGAATCACAGCACACCAGGCCTCCCTGTCTATCACCATCTCCCGGAGTTCACTCAGACTCACGTCCATTGAGTCCGTGATGCCATCCAGCCATCTCATCCTGGGTCGTCCCCTTCTCCTCCTGCCGCTAATCTCTCCCAGCATCAGAGTCTTTTCCAATGAGTCAACTCTTTGCATGAGGTGGCCAAAGTACTGGAGCTTAAGCTTTAGCATCACTCCTTCCAAAGGAATCCCAGGGTTGATCTCCTTCAGAATGGACTGGTTGGATCTCCTTGCAGTCCAAGGAACTCTCAAGAGTCTTCTCCAACACCACAGTTCAAAAGCATCAATTCTTCAGCATTCAGTCTTCTTCACAGTCCAACTCTCACATCCATACATGACCACAGGAAAAACCATAGCCTTGACTAAACGGACCTTAGTCGCCAAAGTAATGTCTCTGCTTTTGAATATACTATCTAGGTTGGTCATAACTTCTCTTCTAAGGAGTAAGCGTCTTTTAATTTCATGGCTGCAGTCACCATCTGCAATGATTTTGGAGCCCCCCAAAATAAAGTCTGACACTATTTCCACTGTTTCCCCATCTATTTCCCATGAAATGATGGGATCAGAGGCCATGATCTTCGTTTTCTGAATGTTGAGCTTTAAGCCAACTTTTCCACTCTCCTCTTTCACTTTCATCGAGGCTTTTTAGTTCCTCTTCACTTTCTGCCATAAGGGTGGTATCATTTGCATATCTGAGGTGATTGATATTTCTCTCAGCAATCTGGATTCCATCTTGTGTTTCTTCCAGTCCAGCGTTTCTCATGATGTACTCTGCATAGAAGTTAAATAAGCAGGGTGACAATATACAGCCTTGATGTACTCCTTTTCCTATTTGGAACCAGTCTGTTGTTCCATGTCCAGTTCTAACTGTTGCTTCCTGACCTGCATATAGATTTTTCAAGAGGCAGGTCAGGTGGTCTGGTATTCCCATCTCTTTCAGAATTGTCCACAGTTTGTTGTGATCCACACAGTCAAAGGCTTTGGCATAGTCAATAAAAGCAGAAATAGATGTTTTTATGGAACTCTATTGCTTTCTCCATGATCCAGCGGATGTTGGCAATTTGATCTCTGGTTCCTCTGCCTTTTCTAAAACCAGCTTGAACATCAGGAAGTTCACGGTTCATGTATTGCTGAAGCCTGGCTTGGAGAATTTTGAGCATTATAATTTGTTGTTTTTGTTGTTCAGTTGCAAAGTCGTGCCCAACTCTTTACGACCCCTTGGACTGTCACCTGCCAGGCTCCTCTGTCTGTGGAATTCTGTACTTACTGCTGTCTTTCATGTATACTTGCTTGCTGACTTTTTAAGGGGAAAAGGAACAAAACCTTAGCATTTATACTGATTTAAACCAGTGAACTAATATGTAATTATAATAAAATTGATAAAATTTACATTTTATCTCTTAAAGGTAGAGAGCTATCTTTAGCATATAAAAGAGTGATAAAGCTAACTTTTGTTTAGTTTATATACATATTCTAGTCCAGTAAAGTGAATATAACAAAGGTTATTTTTATTCAACAAGAAGTCTATGGTTCATTTCTAGTAATTTATTTACATTCAAAGGTTCAGTAGAAATTTCATCTCTGAATATGTCCTCAAGAAGATGTCCTACCTTCTATTTCCTGACTACATCATTCACGTGCTGTAAATTGAGTACAATAAAAGTTTAACTTTTTAATAGCAACAGAAAAAATGTGGAAAAAAATTAACCAAAAGGTTAGCAAACACCATATGAAGAAACTTGAAAATCTACTGAAGAACAGAAATGACTAGATAAAGAGGCATACTATGTTCTTGAACAAGAAGACACACATCATAAAGTTGTCCATTATCCTAAGTTCATCTATAAAAATTATGTGATCCTATGTAAAATATCAATCCAAGTATATTTGGAAAGAGATAAGCTGATACCAATATTCATATGAGAAAACAATCAAGTAGAGCCATGGAAATCTTAAGAAGTGTTGAGATGGGACTTCTCTGCGGGCGTAGCGGATAATAATCTGCCTGCCAGTGCAGGGGACACAGGTTCGATTCAGGGTCTGTGAAGATTCCACATGCCATGGAGCAATTAAGGCCAGGAGCCACAACTACTGAGCCTGCACTCTAGAGCCCACAGGACACACCTGCCAAGCCCATGTTCTACATTTTCTGAAGCCCAAGTGCCTAGAGCCTGTGCTCTGCAACTAGAGAAGTCACCGCAATAAGAAACTCACACACTGCAGAGTAGCCTCTGCTTACCACAACTAAGGAAAACCCTCACAAAGCAATGAAGACCTAGCACAGCCAAAAGAATGAATTAATTAAATAATAAAAAAGAAGAAGATAATGCAAATATTAAAAAAAAATTCATGAGGAGAAACTACCTTTTTGTTATTAAAATGTCCTATAAATCAATAATTTAAAAAACCTTATAATATTGGCATGCATGCATATATATATATATACACACACAAACACGCAGAAACTGAATCATTTTAACAGTCCAGAAAGTACAAAAACATAGGCGAATTTAATATGTAAAGACAGCATATCAAATAAGTAAGAAGACATTAATTAGTTAATAAAGAATATTGAAAAATAGGATAGTTATGTGGGAAAAAATTGTTTGGATCCATAAAATATCCAAAGCATACATTAAGATAAAAAGTTACCCAATAAAACATGGGTAAAGGAAATGTACAAAAATTGCAAAGAAAAGCAAATACTTTTAAATAAATATCAAACTCACTCATAATTTGGGGAAATACAAATCAATATCACCTGGAGATTTGTGTTTTCATGTGTATGATTGGCAAAGACCCAAAATGTTCATAATACATTGTGTTGATGAAGGTGTGAAGAAACTGAATTTCTTCCACTTCAATGGAAGGCAATTTCGCAAAAGCTAAAGAACAGAAAAGGAAAGAATACAAACATAAAAACCTTTTGAAACTGAAATTGCACCTCTATACATATACATGTGCAAAACCACACCTACATGTAATGCCATACTAGGAGCTTTGTGTGTGTCTATGTGTGTAAAAGCAAAAGACAGAAAATAGCCTGAAAACATCTACATCAACAGAAAACAGTTAATAAGATATAACAGAACAACCATACAATATAATATTTATGTATGGGTAAAAAAGAATAAAGAAGCTCTTCATATAAAAACATAAAATATTTGTTATATATTATAATTCAAAAAACAGAATATAAAACAGTTTGTAAAGCATGCCACCATTTATGTTTTTAAAAGGAAGGGATAGGATACACACATTTGCGTAGAATATTTTTGTATTTATACACGAGAAATTGACAGTGTTGTCTATCTCCAGGAAGGAAAACTTGGTGGCTAGGATACGGGAGTGATAAAAACCTCTCACACACTTTTTTTATCTTTTAAATTATTTTTAATATTTTAAAATATTATCAGGATGCTTGGGGCTGAAGCACTGGGATGACCCAGAGGAATGGTACAGGGAGGGAGGTGGAAGGGAGGTTCAGGATGAGGAACATGTGTATACTCGTGGCAGATTCATGTTGATGTATGGCAAAACCAATACAATATTGTAAAGTAATTAACCTCCAATTAAAATAAATAATTTTTTAAATAAAGGTATTATAAAATATTGTTTAAAAATAAATAAATGAAAATAAAATATTATTATAAATATTGTTTACCTTTAAATATATACATATATTATATATAATATAAATATATTTATATATTTTAATATTTTAATAAAATAATACATAATATAATGATATATTTTATTAATATATATTTAGATAGAATATATTATATATAATAAAGGTATTATAAAATATTGTTTTAAATAAAGAAAAATAAAACATTATTATAAATATTTTTAAATCTTTAAATATATATTTACATAATATATGTTTATATAATATAAATATATTATATTAATATATAAAATATATAATATAGTATATAATACAATTTATTAATATATAAATATATATTTTATTTAATATATTTTAATATAAATATATTTATTTTTACATTATTAATTCAATATATTATATTACAATATATAATATTGTATAATAATATAACATTTTATATTGTTATATAAATATATTATATAATATATGTAATTAATTAAATATATTATTAAATAAACAATATGCTTATTTAAATATATTTATTTAAATTTATTTTATATTTAAATATATTTTAAAATAATACTTTTTTATCTTTTAAAATATTTTGAGTGTATTAATATTCAAAGAATACATTAAAATGCAGCAAACTTTAATCACCCCTGTTTGTAGCCGTTGTAACCTGTAAGCTTGACTGGTTTCAGACAGCTATTTTCTACTTAAAGGGAGAGTGTTGAAGCCAATTCCCTTTAAACAAGTAGGCTTGAAATCTAAGTACAAATCAGAGAGGCAGAGTGAATAAAAGCATCCAAATAAGAACATAACATTCTTTGAGTGTGAGTGAAAGTCACTCAGTTCTGTCCAAATCTTTGTGACCCCTTGGATTATAGCCTGCCAGGCTCCTCTGTCCATGGGATTTCCCAGGCAAGAACACTAGGGTGGGTTGTTATTCCCTTCTCCAGGAGATCTTCCCACCCCAGGGAATGAACCCAAGTCTTCTGCATTGCAGGCCAATTCTTTACCTTCTGAGCCACCAGGGAAGCCCATCAAAATGTCAAAATGAACATCCTGAATGTACTTTCTGACATAGTTTGTAAAATACCTTCCCACCTCTGCATTCAGTGACACTGCATTGGTAGCCTATAATCGACTCTGGTGGGAGTATCTACCCCAAGGATATTAGCCAACACTATGAATCAGGGTTTAATTAGAGTTGGGAAGAAGGAGACCCAGTGGTTAGAAATTGCCCAGCACAGCACTGTTTCAAATGTTCTCCTAAACCATGATTTTCTTTGAGACCCTCAAATTACTTGACATTTTTTTCCTAAAACATGGGTTGATATTAAATGTCAGTGAAGCTGATGAGAGATGCGCAGTAAAAGAGGATAAGCATAATGCAAGTGGAGTGCTAACAATTAAAAATATGTCTTCATCTTGATGCACAATCAGTGGCACCTAATAAGAGGAATGAGAGCAGGGACACACCACTCACTATATTTTCCAAGTTTAAATATACAGAGAATTTTCTGTCTCATTTTTAGACAATTATACAAATACTGCTGCTGCTGCTGCTGCTAAGTCTCTTCAGTCGTGTCCGACTCTGTGTGACCCCATAGACGGCAGCCCACCAGGCTCCCCTGTCCCTGGGATTCTCCAGGCAAGAACACTGGAGTGGGTTGCCATTTCCTTCTCCAGTGCATGAAGGTGAAAACTGAAAGTGAAGTCGCTCAGTCGTGTCCAACTCTCAGCCACCCCATGGACTGCAGCCCACCAGGCTCCTCCATCCATGAGATACAAATACTAGATGAATAGAATTAAGCAGTTTTGCAAGCTTATTTTCTTTGTATCGTACAGTGCATCTTATTTAATATTTGCTTGTTTTATTAATAATTGAAAGCCACTTTGCAACATATAAGAATGCTTTTGACCCTATGGGAATTAATATCTAGTGACAGTGATCCATAGATGATACAAATTGTGATAATAAAAATCCTAGTCAGCTATTTTGCACTTTATGTGCTGTAGATTGTTTCCTTACTAGTATACCCCTCTTCATATGGAATTTGCATGACAAATACATCTAGGTATTTTAGCTTGATGAGCAGCAAACTTCTTATAAATACATGTATGGCCTTAAAACAAATTTAACCTTATTTAATAAATATGATGAAACAAGAAAAAACAGAATGTTATATGCATCTTCAAAGGAAAATTACTTTGACTGTATTTAAAAAAAAGAACTGTAATTTTTGAAATCATTCTGTGTTAAACTTTTATAAGCCCAAATTAGGGCTCCCTTCTACAGAGTTTTTCCTCTAAAGTGAGTATATGTTCAAGAAGACCATTTTTCAGAAATGTTTGTACTTTTCCTGCTTCAGAAAACAGCTTCTGCTTATGTAAATACACTTTCCTTGTCATTACCTGTATCAGTATTTCCCGAAGGGAAGTGTATTTCAAATATACAAACTCTCCGTATTGGGAAATGGAAATTAAATCAGATATTTTTACTTATTTGTTATTAAAATTGTAGGTTAAGTTTGCCCAAGGAGAGAGTTAATATAGGCATACCTAACTGTACCCTTCTAATGCACATATTTACTTTATTTGAAAATGTTGTATTGACCATTTTGAGACACTTCTGGCTTCAACATTTCTCTGGCTATCAGGTTAATGGATACATTTTGATGGTATTAAAAATCAAAAGTCAATGACCTCTAAATCACCTCTAGCTATAAAATTACAAAAGCAAAAAATAAAATCAATATATGAAAATAACGTTTCATTCAATAAATCAAATTGAGCATTTAATTCAAACTGAGCATTTAATTGTGGGTGAGCATCAACACATACACAAAGCCAACTCAAACCTGTCTCCCTTTAGAAATTTCAGAACCAGTGCAGATTATTCATCAGTTGTATGAATTTGAGCAAGGCAAATTAGCTTCCCTAAATTGTAGTTTTCTCAACTCAAAGTGATGTTAGTTGCATAAAATAAGCAATATACATTGGGTGTCAAAATTAGTGATCCAATGAGTAGTATAGGAGTTAGAAAGGGGGAAAATTAAATGCTTTGGAATAGAAAGCAACACTTGTTCATATTGGTAATTTAAACACCTAGCTAGTATCAGTTCAGTTCAGTTTAGTTCCTCTTCACTTTCTGCCATAAGGGTGGTGTCATCTGCATATCTGAGGTGATTGATATTTCTCCCAGCAATCTTGATGCCAGCTTGTGCTTCTTCCAGCCCAGCGTTTCTCATGACGTACTCTGCATTGAAGTTCAATAAGCAGAGAGACAACATACAGCCTTTACAGTACTCCTTTTCCTTTTCAGAACCAGTCTGTTGTTCCATGTTCAGTTCTAACTGTTGCTTCCTGACCTGCATACAGGTTTCTCAAGAGGCAGGTCAGGTGGTCTGGTATTCCCATCTCTTGAATTGTCCACAGTTTATTGTGATCCACACAGTCAAAGGCTTTGGCATAGTCAATAAAGCAGAAATAGATGTTTTTCTGGAACTCTTTTGCTTTTTCGATGATCCAGCGGATGTTGGCAATTTGATCTCTGGTTCCTTTGCCTTTTCTAAAACACCTAGTATAGTGCCTGGTAAAAAGTGAACACTCAGTCAATGTCTGTTGCAGAATTAGAGTGATCAGTAGTTCTTTGTTAGCTGTTATAGAAGGAAAACATTATTGATAAAATAGAATTTTAACAACATCTTGAAGAATGGGCAGGATTTGTATTGATGAGGAGACTAGGAAAAGATATTATAAATGGGAAAAATAGCAGAAACCAAACTCTGGAGAGGAAATGGGAAGAGTGTTTTAAGAGGACAATGAATAAGATTTCCAGACCAGAAATAAGAGCACATAAAACCAAAAGTAAAATCTAAATGTTACCAAGAAAGGTGAAAAGAGATTTATGAGTGTGGACTTTATTAGGTAAGTAAATGAGCAGTGGAGGAAAGACATAATGAAAAATGCTGTTTAAGGGAGTTAACCTGGCAGGGAAGGGGGGATAGATTCCAAGGAAGGAAGTTTGAGCTGCAGCCCCACAAGGGGAGGTCGACATGCAGTAAAGCAGCTGGTGTAGAGGTAAAGGGCAGTGAAAACAACAAGGGAGGAACAGATTTGGGAGAGATGCTAAAGAATCCAGAGCATTTAGTGACTTTTAATATAAGCATGAAGATGAGGGGTCAGGAGAGTAAGATAAAGTTGGTGCTAATAGTGAATTTTCACAAGAATAAACCATGTATCAGATGGGCCTTGTGGCATTCTTCTGAGAATAACTACATTGTTTGTTACAATGAACTGTCCAATATATACTGGGAAAAATTAAGTATGGATGGAATCCTTACTCTTTATCCAGTCTGTGCTAGGTGCTCTAGGAAACAAGAGAGGAAATAAGTCAGTAACATAGATCCCTTCAAGATACTGATTAAGATGAATATTATGAATATTAAGAGCAGTGTGTATCAAGCACATAGAATGTCTCAGGCACATTAAACAGACTGTCTTATTTAATCCTCACAATAAATTTATGAGGCAAGTACTGCAATTTGTGTTCAATTTGCTTTCATAGAAAGTTGAGCACTATGGTGGTTAATTAACTGATCTCAGTATAACAAAGCCAGTGAATGGATTCAAGAATAAAGTCCCACCAGTCTGATCCCACAGCATACGGTGTCACCACCAGACTGTACATGACTAACATATGAAGTCATTAATGGACGACATAAGACTAAATGTTATCAAGGAACAACACCTGTGGTGTCATGAATTCTGTTTTAGAGCAGGAAGAAGAGAACTAGGGTCTACAAGAGAAGGTGTATAAGCAACTACACAGAAAGGGATGGCAGAAGGTGCCCAGCAACATCAGCAAGGTCAGCCTGAGGGCTGCATGAGAAGGAGCACTGAAGGGGAAAGCGGTGAAGGCGTGATCTGGGCCAGATGATGGCTACAGGGCTGAGTGCTTGGAACAGAGTTGAGACTCAATGCATACTGCAATCAATCCATTAATAAATATTTATTGATCAGCAATCATTTTTCAGTAGTGGCAAACCCTGGAGTTCAGGATAAATGAATTGTCCTCTCCCATTTACCAGGTGTCATCTTAGTTTTCATACCAGTACAGGCCTAGAATGCAATTCATCCAGGCAAACACCTCATTTTTTTAAAATAAAAATGTATTGCAGTATAGTCAATTTACTATGTTGCCTTAGTTTCATATACATCAAAATGAATCAGTTATACATAACATGTATCCACTCTTTTTTATATTCTTTTCCCATATAGGCCCCTGCAGAATATTGAGTAGAGTTCCTTGAAGCACCTTATTCCAGTTCAATTCAAGCTGATCTTTCCTCAGGAGGGCACAGACTCAAAAAATGTCTGTGATCTTCTTCATTACACTCAGTTTCACCATGTTCCATCTTGTTACGCTGGCACAAAACCCCTACAGGCTCTGTGTGACAGGGGGAGAGTAATATTTTAGTATACATAGTAGACTGGAAGGGAAAAGAGCAAAGTTTAGAAAGATAACTACCTAGCACTCTATGTGATACAAACCTCATATGCAATAAGTATTTGTTGAAAGAAGAAAGAAATTTTAAAGAAGGTATTCTAATATTTCAAGTTTGAGTCAAGAAGGACTTGTGTTAGTAGAAAAGGAGAATTACAAATGAATCAAAAGACATTTCACAGGAAAATTATCAACATAATAAACTGAGTATGTGGGAAAGGAGAGAAAAAAGTTATGGCCAATACCAAGTTTTTGAAGCTGTGCTTTTGACAGAGGTAATTCCAATTCTCTGTCAAATTCTGTGCATTTGACAGAGAAATTCCAGTAACTAGAAGTTTTGTTACCATAAGAATTATCTCTCTGGTTCTCTGTTGTAATCCAGAAATTCAGTTCAGTTCAGTTCAGTTGCTCAGTCATGTCCGACTCTTTGCGACCCCATGAATCGCAGCACGCCAGGCCTCCCTGTCCATCACCATCTCCCGGAGTTCACTCAGACTCACGTCCATCGAGTCCGTGATGCCATCCAGCCATCTCATCCTCTGTCGTCCCCTTCTCCTCCTGCCCCCAGTCTCTCCCCGCATCAGAGTCTTTTCCAGTGAGTCCAGAAATTAGCAGCATACTAAATAAATAGTAGGTATACAGTAAATAACTAGGGTATTGAGTAACATGTTCATTTTATTTTTATTTTTTTTAATAGTTATTTATTTTTATTTTACTTTACAATTCTGTATTGGTTTTGCCATACATTGACATGAATCCACCACGGGTGTACATGCGTTCCCATACATGAACCCCCCTCCCCACAACATCTCTCTGGGTCATCCCCGTGTACCAGCCCCAAGCATGCCGTATCCTGCATTGGACATAGACTGGCGATTCGATTCTTACATGATATTATACATGTAAGAAGAAAACCAAACTCTCATATCCTGAAGCAATGAGTCTCAATTCAGAGTGATGACATTTACCACTAAGGATCCATGGCTTAATGAACTATTCTGGAAGGGATTTTGTAATGCCTTTTAATAAGTTAGAGTGAGAAATACACACACACTAACACAAATGCCTAGCGATATTCTTGATTTAAGGTTAGGGCTAGGCTCATGTCTACCATACAGGATCTGGGTTTTATATTGGCTGGGTTCCTGAAATCACCTCCAAGACAGATTTATTTGCCAGGAAGGGAATGGACCTCTCACCTGCATAGGCCTCATTATCAATTTTTCTTTAATATCTTAAATTGTTATAAGTTTCAGGCCCCACAAAACCTGGACCCACCTCTGAACCACTAGCCATATATTAGGTCCAGCTGGAACAAAAAATAAAGAAATATTTGAATTTCTTGTTGTCCTTTCATCATGCCAGATAACTGAAGTTTGGATCCTAGACTTTGCGCTGAGTTAGAACTTAATTTCAATTATGCCATTTACAAGCTCCTTGGCTTTGGTCTGCTATTTTCAATTTCTTCATCTCAAAATGGAAATAATAATAACTATCCTTCAGAATTATTACACAGTTTAAATGTGCATGCATGAGTTCAACAAATTCGAGTTTCATTATTATCACTAATTAGTCCAGTGATTCTGGACTAATCATTCATTTTTCCCATTTTGTATTTAAAATATACATAATTGATATTTTGTTATAAATATTCAGAAACCTATTAAATAAGTTTGTCATAACTTTTCCTTTACTTTTCATATTATCATGCTAAGAGAATTCCTGGATATGCTGATTTACAAGAGTTACGTACCAAATTCAAAACATACATTTTCCTTTTAAAAATTTCTGCAATCTCAACATCCATTGAGTATAAGTCCAAAATTTTAGTGCTAAAATTTTATGAGTAATGCTTTTCCTGGCAGAGATTACCCTCTCACCAAATTATTCCAAGGAATTTTTTCAGGCTGAACAATAACAAAAGAAAAAACAAATTGAAAAAGTAACTTAGTGGGCAACCTTATTATTGGAAACCCCTAAAAATGCCACAGAAATCAATAAATAAAAGCATAATTTGTATTATAACAATCACCAAGTAGGGTGTAATTAGAATTTTTATTATTCTAATGATTATCTTTTAAAGAAAATTGAACTCTTACTTTTTTTTTTTGAGGGGAAAGGGTCTCTTACATACTTTTGCCCTTGAATCTGTTACCCTGAATTTGTTCCCCAACTTACCTACTCACTGTATCCCTCCAGAACTGGACTAAATGAATTAGGCCAAAATTTCTCAGATTTTTAAAGTCTGAGAAGTCCTTTTTCTAGTAGTCATGTGTATGCTTAAAAATTATAAAATACCAAAAGCAACTCTGAATTCCATAATGCTTTCAGATGAATTTTAGCTGAATAATCTCAATAACAGCTATATACAGTGTAAGCATAGCAATGCAAATGTGTATAAGCTATATAGAATATTTTAATACAGAGATTAGTGTACTTTCTTTTAGGAGTAACTCCTTATCTGCTCCCTTCTGCAGCCCTAATTTCATCCTAGAAGTCTAAGCAACACCAACTGAGAATTATTGTTTCAGGCATTTCAGAGTCAGTGGGTAGAATCTTGTTGCTCATTCTGAGTCTTAATTCCTTTCCAATATAAGAGAAAATCATCATGTGAATTAAGAAAAGAAGGGATATATATGAGGCCACTTTCAGATTATGGACTTTTCATGCAAAGCCTCACCATGAAAATCTGAAGAGAGTCTCCTTTTACAGACTATGGTAAACCTAAATTCTAATTCTGGTTCTGCCATCCATTAAAATTGGGTGTCACCTAACCATAATGGGCTTCATCTACCTTGTCTGCCCATTAGAACTATATTAGAAGATAATCCTTTTTTTATCTGAAGCATGCTCTACCAGCATCAAAGCACTTTCATATACACCTACACAACAACTTTTGAGCTAAGACAAATAATGTTACTCCTACTATTTCCATTTTTCAGACAATAGAATTGAGACATAGATTAAATACTTCATCAAGTTAGACTTAGTGTTTGAGGCATATGCCTAGGAAAGTCTTCTGATTCTTGAATTAGGTTTCTGATTATACCCCACTGACTTTCTGCAAATCTAAGATTCTAAGACATGTCCCATCTTAGAGACATTTTACATGGTTTATGCCTGAGATTCTTTGGTGTCTGGTAAGAGCAGAAAAATACCACTATTTTTTAAAGTTTTTTCAAATGTCACAGAATCAAATGCAAGCTATTTTTAAAGATTTTTTTTCTAATTCAGATACTGGCAGAAAATTGTGATTTTTAAAAATTTTGATGACAAAAGCATACATTTAAGAAGTTTTATATTTTCTCTCACCTTTCTTTCTTTAACATATTGATTATGGGCTTGCTGATTCTATGTTTTTTGGCATTTCTGAATGAATCTCTGTGATTTGAAATGGCTGCTACTGAGTTGTTGCTGAGTACTTTAATACAAGTCTACTCTTAAGTGTATACAATATAGAAAGGGTTCTTTTCTAAGGACTGAGACTCTAAGCTTCAAGGAAAGTTGAAGAGTTTTGTTTTCCAAGAGCTGTCAAGTTTCTTTGAAAGAACTGAAAAGAATCAATAAAGGAAGATGTGAGAGTGATTTTCAAATATTTTAAATATCTTCGGTTTGCCAGTCTTTTTCAAATTAAAGTTATCTTGTTAACCATTCCACAGTTGAATGCCTCTATCTTTAGAATTTTGCTCTGAAATTATATGACTCTTCTTTATGTGTGTGTGTTGAGTCTGTGTGTGAGTTCCTTTTTTTTTTCTTTTCTTTTCTTTTTCTTTCTTTCAGCTTTTTCTCTGAATGGCAAAGGTTTATCAGAGACTAAAAACTTCTTATATTTTCAAACAACTGAATTTGTAGTAAAAAAAATTGATGTATAAATAAAGATGAAGAGGACATGGAAATAAAGTAACATTGGAAGAATAATGGAAGAAGAAACAGACAGGAGACTAAATTGTACAGCAGACCACGTTTAAGCAATTTACTTGGGGTTATGTGTTTTTAAAAGCAACATATAAATGCATAGCAGAAATTTTGTAGAAGAAATTGTGTTGTGTTTACTTTAAGGCTCTCAATGATGATAAACAGTTATTTGGTACAGGTAGGATGCCCGATGATGCACAGAACGCTGAATTAGATATGGTTCCTACAAAGTAGGTTTGGAATCTAAATATAAATTAGAGAGTCAGAGAAGAAAACACCTAACATTCTACACATGTAAAAATTGTCATCATGGGCTTTCTAAGTGTACTTCCAGACATAATTTGCAAAATTTTTTAACTGCACATATAAGCATTATAAATAGAGTCACATTTACCCAGATTTGATATATATAACAGTTGTTAAAATGTGGACATCAGATGTGCAATTTAAGAGTGATATACTTAGCTGCTAAATACAGGCATCCACCTGAAAATTGCTATCTTTCTGCTCATCTCCCTTACATTTTAAGTTCTTTCTAATTCCTTTTGAAATTACAAGTTTGACTAAACATACAAACATTTGTTGTTTCTGACTAATGTGTGTCAAATATATATTTGAGTAAAATTCCCTCTAAATAATTTTTAAATTTTGTGTTTCATCTCTGTAGTTGCTGTTTTTTATCACTTTATGAAAACATATTATTTTTTTTAATTGGCAAAATGGAAAATTGAAGAGCCATGAAGAAAAGCAAACCACTCTTCATGTGAACAACTGTCTCACGTTGATGTCTCAAAACAAGAAAGATTTCTGCTATTTATTTACCAGAGATGAGTACACATAATTTCATTGTGCATTGATTTTCTCTAAGAAGGGAGGAAGTGTGGTCAGCTAAAACAAAGCATTGAAATGGGGAATCAGCAGCCTCAACTTCTATTCTCATCTCTATCTTCAGAATTTTCTTAGACTCTTAGAAACTCACTTGATTACTGTGACCCCAGGTTGTTGTTTTTTTTTCCTCATGGTTATTTTATTTTTATAATTGACACAATCAGACTTACAGATAAAAATTATTTGAGCTCTTTCATTAGGATATTTTAATTGTTCTGGTCTATAAAAACAATAAGGGGGCTTCCCAGGTGGCTCAGTGGTAGAGACTGCCTGCCAATCAATGCAGGAGCTGCCAGAGACACAGGTTGGATCCCTGGGTTGGGAAGATCTCCTGGAGAAGAAAATGACAGCCCACTCCAGTATTCTTGCCAGGATCATCCCATGGATAAAGAAGCCTAGTGGGCTACGTTCTATGGGATTGCAAATAGACACGACATAGCATGCATGCACACACATTAACACAATATATGGATAAAATAGAAGCCATTCAGGAATATAGTCATTCACCGTGCATGTAGCCATATGTTTAGTGGGAGCCTACTGTATGCCAGGCAATGAGCTAGGCACTGCAGAAATATATTTGGTCCTTAAATCAAAATACACTGATAAAACTGTTGTTCTCTGAAAACATAAACTTCCCAGCAGGCCAATACTGAATGAATTAAGGATAATAATTAAAAAAAAAAATTGCTGTGCATTCAAAATACAAAAAAATCCTTCGTTTTTGAAAAAATACTGTTAAACACAAAAATTTTTAATTCCTTTAACTCTTTTTATTGCTTTCAAATTACTGTTTTTAAGTTGGTGGAATATATCCATTCTATATATATATATATATATCTGTACCTTGAAAGTGAAAGTAAGTGAAGTTGCTCAGTCGTGTCTGATCCTTTGCAACCCTGTGGACTGTAGCCTACCAGGTTCCTCCATCATACTGGAGTGGGTTGCCATTTCCTTCTCCAGTGGATCTTCCCAACCCAGGGATTGAACCCAGGTCTCCAGAATTGCAGGCAGACGCTTTAACCTCTGAGCCACCAGGGATACTGTACCTTAACACATATATTAATTAGGTCTCACAGCAGCACTATTACTAATTAAAATTATTTTAGCCCTGTTAAGAATGAACCTGCTATTCATTCTGTCCTCAAGTTTTTTTATGCCAGTTCTGCCTTCTTGGTTACAGTGAAAGATTAAAAAACACATACACTGTCCTTTTCAAATTGTTGGTTTACGTTCTTGCTGTTTCTTTTTTTCATCTATAATCAAAAATGCTTTACAGGATTGAATATTTAACAAGAAATGTTGTGACTTGTGTTAGCTTTTATTTATATTTTTCTCTTCATATCTATATTAGATAGGAATCTAGTAAAGCTATTATATAAAAAAGAAATTCTGAAACACAGAGGCTCAAACAATATATAAGTTTATTCTTTCACATAACAGTTTAGATGGACAGAACCACTGGTATACAGCAGCTGCACAATATCAGGGATGCAGGTTCCCTCTGTTTAATTGCTCTGCCATCTGCAACTGTGGCTTCCATCTCCTGCTCCAATGTGGCTGCTCTAGCTCCTACCATCACCTTTACTTTCATGCATGCATACTCAGTCACTCAGTCATGTCCGACTCTGCAACCCCATGGACTGTAGTCTGCCAGGCTACTCTCTTTATGGGATTTTACCTTCAGTTAGCAGGAATAGAGAAAGCGGTAGAGGAACCCATCCTTCTTTCTTTTGAGGGCATAAGCTGAAATTTTTGCACATAATTTCTGAAATGATTCATAGCATAACAGAAGACATAATGAAGTACTGAGATGATTGCACTTATGCATAGAATCACTGTAAATATAATAGTCATAAATGTGGCTTCATACCAGGATCCTGGGTTATGTTGAGGTAGCATTATTTTAGGTGATTTTCTAAAATGGCATACATACAACTCTTAGTAAAGTTTGGGAAAGACAATATAAAAGCCTCCCTCAATTTACATAATTTTTGCATTTTTGAAAAAAAAGTTTGCTAAAACTGTATAAAATAAACATAAAAAACTTAGTGTTGGATGTGAAATCAAATTAGGTTCTAGGCTTGGATAATTATAAGCAGGTTCTTCACCTGCAGAAATGTCTAGCAGGATGTTGTGAGTCATGGGATATGGATCAATTAATATTGTATGGGACTTTCCCTTACTTTATGGGACACTTACCATCCCTGGCACCATGAAATTCCCCCCTTTACTTACTGTAACAAACAAAACAACTCCACAAATTTCCAAAATGTGCCCCCCACCCCAGGGACAATAAAGTTCATATAGAGCTACAAGGTATGTTGGCACCTACTCTAATTTCCAGTGTGTCACAGATAACAATTTAACCATATATTTTGCTATGGTGTAATGAAGGGTCGTAAGATTTCTAACCATTAGTGTATACATACATACATATATATACCATTGCCACCCATCACCCGGTGCTGCATGTCAAGGCTTCTTTTAGGAAAACACACCACTTACCAGCACCAAATTATGCAGTTGTGAGTTTAAACTGCTATATAAAGGAACCCTAAACTGGCCAGATGTTTACTTCCTTTTTATGTAAATGTTTTCCTAGGCACTCCAGGACTGATATACACAGACTTATAATTTGGGGACCTTCTGCACAGCTTTCATTTCGCTCTACCATTCTCCAATATGTTTTCATACCATGCATCTACTATGGCCGCTCTAGCCCTAACAACTGTATCTGTATTCCAACTCTGTAAAGATATTTTTTAAGCTATAATCTTTCCTTTTCAAGGAAAATCTCAAAAGCTACACAGACAACTTTTGCTTACATCTTTCTCCAGAACTTAGTATTTTTATTTTTGAGATTCTAAAGCTGGAGTTGGTAACTCCAAACATCTAGTAGACATTGTTCTACCAGACAAATGGCATAGTAAAACGAAGAACAAGCTAGAAATTCTAATTCTGACTATGCTGCTAACTAGCTGCTACATCCTAGGAAGATCATTTAACTTCTATGATTCTCTTTCTCCATCTGTAAGAAAAGGGATGTTTAATAGCTTATTTCAAATTTCCAAAATTCAGATTGTACTATAGTGCCAGATCTTATGACTAGACTCAATCTTAAACCCTTTTACATTTTCCTAAAAAATTATTTTTACCCAATCTCTTCAGTCTACTCATTGTAAGTGATTGATTGTTATTTCTAGAAGTCCGTCCAGTGTTACAAAGTACATTAAAAATGCAGAATTTAACAAAAAATTTTTACTTTATGTCTTTATAATAATTCTTTTAGACAAATATGTACTCAACACACATCACATGCGAGACACTGAAATCGACACAAGATATAATGGTGAACAAGATAGGCATGATTTCTTCCCTTGAACAGATACAGAGACAGAAAGTAATTGTAGATTACAGCAAGTGCTATGAACGAAATGTATAAATGTCTGGAAAAGGGACTAACAGAAGTGACCAACTTTAGATAGGGCTATCACAAAAGACCAAACTGACTTTTAAGACAGAGTTAACTGGCTATGCAATGGAGGTGGAGGGGAGGGTGAGTGTGGGTGGGGCAGTTTGGGGAATTTGAGTGGAAAGTGTACCAGGGTGGCTAGAGAATAGTGAGAGCTGAGAGATGAGGGAAAGGGAAAATGCCCCAAGAAGAGAGTGGAAAAATAAAAAAAAATAAATAAAAGGTGTGAAACCATACAGATATTGATAGGCCCTGAGAATGAATTTGAATGTGCACCAGCTTATTTTCTAGGAAGGGTTAAGACACTGAAGGAGTTCAAACAGGGGAACTGCATAAATCAATTTTCAGTTTAATGTCATTTCTGCTTTTGGTGAAAGGAAATAAAAGAGAAATATGAGAAGCCAGTAATCCAAGGAGAAATGATATCAAAGACAGAGGGGTGGCAATAGAGAGAGAAAAAAAATTCACAAAGTACAATTTAAGAGATTTCATTATACCTAATATCATAGAACCAAGAACCAGTCACATTTTGAGGTCTTACATTATGTCCTACCTGGAAGTATAAAAATACATGGTTGTCCCTACCCATTGAGAACTTATAATTTATTAAAGGAACAATTAATATATAAAAATATCAATAATCATATAGAACCTCCCCTGACACCTTATAAAAAGTCATTTTTTTCTCTTACAGGGAAAATATGTAGGAAACTGAAGATAATATTTTTGCCTTATAAATATAATTGTTATGCCTTGTTGTCTTTATAGCCTGATTTTCCTGTGCCAGTAACCAGAATGTGAGTAAAGTTCAAAGAGGTACTTCTTTCATTTCCACATATATATTTTTCTTTATTTAGGCCAGATCTTGGACATGGGGTAGATACCAAATTGAAGGAGGTGGTGAGAAGATTAAAAGAATACTCAAGTTAGATGTTACCAGCATACCAAGCTCTCACGCACATACCTGCCTACAGAGATCCTGAACTCTGGCCTCTCATGGAGCCACTCTTTTCTTAATTTAACTGTAGTTGATATACAATATTGTGTTAGTTTCAAATGTTCAGCTTCAAATTCTTTTCCATTATAAGTCCTTACAAAATATTGAATATAATTCCCTGTGCTTTATAGTAAATACTTGTTTTTTTATCTTATTTAAATTATATATATCTGCTAATATCATACTCCTAATTTATCCCTCACATTCCTCTTTCCCCTTTGGTAACTATAAGTTTGTTTTATATGTCTGTGAATCTGTTTCTGTAAAAAAGCTGATTTGCATTATTTGTTTAGACTTCACATAAAAGTGATATCATATTATATTTGCCTTTCTCTGGCTTACTTAGTGTGAGAATATCTAGATCAATCCATATTACTGTGATGACAAAATTAATTATATTCTATTTTATATATATATATATATATATATCAGTTCAGTTTAGTTCAGTCGCTCAGTCATGTCCGACTGTTTGCGACCCCATGAATTGCAGCACGCCAGGCCTCCCTGTCCATCACCATCTCCCGGAGTTCACTCAGACTCACGTCCATCGAGTCAGTGATGCCATCCAGCCATCTCATCCTGGGTCGTCCCCTTCTCCTCCTGCCCCCAATCTGTCCCAGCATCCAAGTCTTTTCCCATGAGTCAACTCTTCACATGAGGTGGCCAAAGTACTGGAGTTTCAGCTTTAGTATCATTCCTTCCAAAGAAATCCCAGGGCTGATCTCCTTCAGAATGGACTGGTTGGATCTCCTTGCAGTCCAAGGGACTCTCAAGAGTCTTCTCCAACACCACAGTTCAAAAGCATCAATTCTTCAGCGCTCAGCCTTCTTCACACTCCAAATCTCACATCCATACATGACCACAGGAAAAACCATAGCCTTGACTAGATGGACCGTAGTTGGCAAAATAATGTCTCTGCTTTTGAATATACTATCTAGGTTGGTCGTAACTTTTCTTCCAAGGAGTAAGCGTCTTTTAATTTCATGGCTGCAGTCACCATCTGCAGTGATTTTGGAGCCCAAAAAAATAAAGTCTGACACTGTTTCCACTGTTTCCCCATCTGTTTCCCATGAAGTGATGGGACCGGATGCCATGATCTTCATTTTCTGAATGTTGAGCTTATATCACATCTTCTTTATCCGTTCATCTGTCAATGGACACCTAGGTTGCTTCCAAGTCTTGGTTACTATAAATAGTGCTTCTATGAATAATGAAGTGCATGTATCTCTTCAAGTCTTTCCTGGATATATGTCCAGGAATGACATTGCTGGTTCATATGGTAACTCTATTATTAGTTTTTTAAGAAACCCCCATACTGTTTTCCGTAGTGTCTTCAACAATTTACATTCCCACCAACAGTGTAGAAGCATTCCCTTTTCTCCACACTCTCTTCAGTGTTTATTATTTGTAGACAGTTCTCTGATGGCCATTCTGACTAGCATGAGGTGATACTTCATTGTAGTTTTGATTTGCATTTCTCTAATAATTAGTGAAATTGAACAGCTTTCCATGTGCCTATTGGCCATCTATGTGTCTTCTTTGGAGAAATTTGTATTTAGGTTTTCTGCCTATTTTTTGATTAGGTTGGTTTTTTGATATTGAGTTGAATGAGCTAATCTGTATATTTTAGAAATAAAGCCCTTAATTAACCGAAGGGTATAAATTTATCTCTGAGCTTTCAATCCTGTTCCATTGATCCATATATCTGTTTTTGTGTCAATACCACACTGCTTTGATTACCGTAGCTTTGTAGTATTATCTAAAGTCTAAAAGATTATGCCTCCAGCTTTATTTTTCCCTTTTTATGGTTCCGTATAAATTTTAGGACTATTTATTCTAACTCTTCACAGGCTATTCTTGTAACTACTTTTGCCTAAACAAGAGAAAAACTCACAGATAACCAACATAGGGTATTTGTTTTCTAGAAATTATAAGAAACTGATTTAATTTCAAGTAAGAAAATAAGACCAATTGCAGCAAACAATCTCATTTAAAATGTACTATATTAGGAATATCTTCTCAAAGCAATATCTTGGAATAAACTGCCAGTAACTTTCCTCAGACTTAAAAGCCCTGGATAAAAAGCACAATACTTTTGGTGCTTAAATTACA
This sequence comes from Oryx dammah, assembly GCF_014754425.2. NCBI lineage: Eukaryota > Metazoa > Chordata > Mammalia > Artiodactyla > Bovidae > Oryx > Oryx dammah. The sequence continues at coordinate 60,914,428 of NW_024070212.1, read as the reverse complement.
CTTTGAGGCAAATTTTCAAAAAATATTGACATTGGAGAACTTCTGATAGCCTCATGGCATAGGGTTTGTACTCCCTACCACAAGTCAAAAACTACCACACTTTCACATTTATTATAATAACTTCAGTTTTTGTGGATGGTAATGTGAATGGCTCTCTGAGTTTGTCAAGAACAACAGGGATAAGGAAAATTAAAAGAAGCTGGAGGCCTAATACTTGTGGCCATTATCATTCCCATAATGCTTTTTTCAGGAGTAGGCAATGGTAATTCTGATATCCTGGACACAATTTAAACTGAGTAATAACACATGGCCTACTTAAATGCACCCTGTAGTTTCAATTAGCTGAGCATGCTTCTGCACATGATTTGGCTATTAGGCAAGGCATGTTACAGCCAGCATGCATTGTTTCAGTGGTGAATAAAAGGGTATTCTCATCTAGAACCAACTTTTCAGACCTGTGCAAGAGTAAGGATATAATTGAAACATTTATAATGTACAATATAGTGACAGTTATTAATACTGTATTTTGTAACTGAAAGTTTCTAGGAGAGTAAATCGGAAAAGTACCCCCCCAAAAAAATTTTGTAACTGGTTTGTGTGTGTGAGTGCATGCGTGCTGAGTTGCTTCAGACATGTCTGACTCTTTGTGACCCTGTGGATGGTAGTCCACCAAGCTCTTCTGTCCATGAGATTCTCCAAGCAAGAATATTGGAGTGGATTGCCAAGCCCTTCCCCAAAGGGATTTCCTGAACCAGGGATTGAACTCATGTCTCTTGGCTACCTCCTGCATCAGCAGGTGGGTTCTTTACAACTAACACTACCTGGGAAGCCCACTGTAACTGCATATGTTGACAAATGTTAACTAAACTTGTTGAGGTCATTTTGCAATTTACACAAATACCAAGTCATTATGTTATATGTCTGAAATCAAGATAATGTTGCTTGTCAATTATGCCTCAATAAAAAATAGATTATATGGGCCCTAACTTGCAAATGTTTTCTGAACACTAGGACCAATAACACTTCTATAACATTTCATGTGAAGTGAAGTGGCTCAGTCGTGTCCGACTCTTTGCGATACCATGGACTGTAGCCTACCAGGTTCCTCCGTCCATGGGATTTTCCAGGCAAGAGTACTGGAGTGGGTTGCCATTTCCTTCTCAAGGAGATCTTCCTGACTCAGGATTGAACCTGGGTCTCCCACATTGTAGGCAGACGCTTTACCGTCTGAGCCACCAGGGAAGATGGGCACAATAAAAGACAGAAACAACATGGACCTAACAGAAGCAGAAGATATTAAGAAGAGGTGGCAGGAATACATGAAGAATTATAAAAAAAGAAAATCTTCATGACCCAGATAACCATAATAGTGTGATCACTCTCCTAGAGCCAGACATCCTGAAATGCAAAGTCAAGTGGGTCTTAGGAAACATCACTAAGAACAAAGCTAGTGGAGGTTATTCCAATTGAGCTATTGCAAATTCTAAAAGATGATGCTGTGAAAGTGCTGCACTCAATATGCTAGCAAATTTGGAAAACTAACCAGTGGCCACAGGACTGGAAAAGGTCAGTTTTCATTCCAATCCCAAAGAAAGGCAATGCCAAAGAATATTCAAACTACTGCACAATTGCACTCATTTCATATGCTAGCAAAGTAATGCTCAAAATTCTCTAAGCCAGCCTTCAACAGTATGTGAACTGAGAACTTCCAGATGTTCAGTCTGGGCTTAGAAAGGCAGAAGAACCAGAGATCAAATTGTCAACATCCATTGAATCACAGAAAAAGCAAGAGATTTCCAGAAAAAAACATCTACTTCTGCTTTATTAACAATGCTCAAGCCTTTGTGTGGATCACAATAAACTGTGGAAAATTCTTCAAGAGATGGGAATGCCAGACTGTCTCACCTGCCTCCTGTGAAACCTGTATCTAGGTCAAGAAGCAACAGTTAGAACTGGACATGGAGCAACAGACTGGTTCTAAATTGGGAAAGGAGTATGTCAAGGCTGTATATTGTCACCCTGCTTATTTAACTTACATGCAGAATACATCAATTGAAATGCTAGGGTAGATGAAGCACAAGCTGGAATCAAGATTGCTGAGAGAAATACCGATAACCTCAGATATGCAGATGACACCACCCTTATGGGAGAAAGCAAAGAAGAACTAAAGAGCCTCTTGATGAAAGTGAAAAAGAATAGTGAAAAAGCTGGCTTAAAACTCAGCATTAAAAAAACTAAGATCATGGCATCCAGTCCCAACAGTTCATGGCTAATGGATGGGGAAACAATGACAGACTTTATTTTCTTTGGCTGCAAAATCAAAAGACTCTTGCTCCTAGGAAGAAGAGCAATAACAAACCTAGACAGCATATTAAAAAGCATAGACAATACTTTGCCAACAATGGTCTGTATATTCAGTGCTACGGTTTTCCAGTAGTCATGTATGGATGTGAGTGAAGTGAAGTGAAATTCACTCAGTCATGTTCGATTCTCTGCGACCCTATGGACTACACAGTCCATGGAATTCTCCAGGACAGAATACTGAAGTGGGTAGCCTTTGCTTCTCCAGGGAATCTTCCCAGCCCAGGAATCAAACCCAGGTCTCCCACATTTTAGGCAGAATCCTTACCACCTGAGGCACAATGGAAGCGAGTTGGGCCATAAAGAAGGCTGAGCACTGAAGAACTGATCTTTTTGAACTGTGGTGTTGGAGAAGATTCTTGAGAGTCCCTTCGACTTCAAGGATATCAAACCAGTCAATTCTAAAGGAAATCAATCTTGAATATTCACTGGAAGGACTGATGCTGAAGCTGAAGCTCCAATACTTTGGCTACCTGATGCAAAGAGCTGTCTCATTAGAAAAGACCTTGATGGTGGAAAAGATTGAAGGTGGGAGGAGAAGGGGATGACAGAGGACAAGATGGTTAGATGGCATCGCTGGCTCAATGGACATGAGTTTGAGTAAGCTCCTGGAGATAGTGAAGGACAGTGGACCCTGGCTTGCTGCCGTCCGTGGGGTTTCAAAGAGTCAAAAACTACTGAGTGACTGAACAACAACATTTTCACTCCTAGGAGAGGCATAGCATCTGAAAATATAGTGCTCTACTATTTTGATTATCAATTCAATAAATAGAAATTTGGTATTATTGCCTAGCATGAATTCCTAGTTAATACATAATAACTTTCCAAAGCTCAAAAAAATAAAGGATATTCATAACTCAGCAATGAATTAATCAGATTTTATAATAGATATGTCTCAGCAAATAATACTGGTTAAAGAAATCATATTCCTCTATTTCAACATTTCTTTCATTGTTCTACAAAAAACTGGTGTCCTTGGAGAGCTTAACAGAAGTCCGTCAATAACAGTTTCTGTTATCTAACAAGTTTGGAATATACTGAGTTGAATAAAGTTAAAAACATTTTATTTTTTCACAATGCCTTAATAATATGCTAATTCTTACTTTGAACTCCAACATATGTGGAACTATATTTTCCCAAGGCATGTGACTATAAGAACCCTGGAACATGTACTATTATATGGTATGTTTTTACACTGGTTATTCTCTCTACTGGCCTTAAGGGTCTTGCTTTTTCACTTCCTTCAAGTCATTTGCCCAAATGGCACCTTCTCAGTGGGACCTACTCTCACTAACCTGTTTAAAATGTCAGTCTCTACACTTATCCATTTGGCAATCCTGATTTACCTTATATGTTTTACCTGTTATCCACTGCATTTATCATCTACATCATTAAGTAACTTATTATGTTTATATTCTGATTTCTTCCATTAGAAAGCGAGCTTCAAGAAAGCAGGAATTTTTACTTTTCTTACTTTGCTGCATATGCAGTTGTTAGAACAAGGCTTAGCATATATTATGTTCTCAATAAATATTTGTTGAATGAAAAAGAAAAGGGAATGGTTTTCATACATTTTAAAAATCAAGATGTGGCATGTAAATAATGTTTCCTTTTCTCCTGTTGTGGAACTTATGATGTATATTACGATCAGTTATGCCTTAGAATTTAGCAAATATTATCAGAGAACACTTGTATTTTTTTGGAACTCATTGCTGCCAGAGTTAATTTAGCATGTGTTAGGAAAGAAAGAATTTAATGTCATTCATGACTTTTCTTTCTCTAATTTTCATCACTCCCCTTCTTCCACCTGAAATTAATTTTTTGCCAAGTTGCCAAGCCCTGCCAACTCCATTTCAATAATAACTTCCTCATTAATATCCTTGTCTCCTTTCCCACTAGGAAGAGCACATTTGGGGGGGATAGCTGGCAATAATCCTGGGGTGGAGGCCAGAACCTTATCAGAGGTGGCTTTCAATGCAATTAGACTTTCTGTGGGAAACAATAGTGAGCCATTGCATTGGTTTAAACAAGATTAGAATTTTTAGAAAGTAATCTCTGACAGTGATGTATCAAATGGCCAGGACATCAGCGTGATCCTCATTTTTAATTCTACACTAACTCTTGATTTCCCTTCTGGTGATGATCTTTCCATCAGTTTTTCATGTTCTCTCTTTGGGCAGTCACCTGCTCACATCTCAGAGCTGCTAATTTTCCAAGAGTCTAGATATGCAACGCAACAGAGGCTCAATGATATCTGTGTCCTGTCTCCTCTGAGATCTTGCAGCCTCCATGCACAAACTGACCAGAAGAAAAGGGTCAAAGGGAATGGGGAGTATGACATATATTTCCTATTATAATCTCCAAAAATTCTCTATAATATAAATTAATACTATCTTGCAAATGAAGGAACTTCAGTTCAAAAAAATTAAGGATTTGGGCATTCCCTGGCAGTCCAGTAGTTGGGAATCAGTGCTTTCACTGCCCAGCCCCAGGTCCAATACCTCTTTGGGGAACTAAAGTCCCACAAGTCTTGTGGCATAGCCAAAGAAAAAAATAAGTAATTTTACTGAATTTCACATAGGTGGTGAGGTTCAAGCCTAAAGCATCCCAAAAGAATAAATGTATAAAACTGACTGACTTTGAATGAACTCATCCTAAAGGGTACAATGTATACATTACATGAATTATTGCATTTAAATTCCAAAAGCCTTAAGAAAAGCGGTATTTCTTATCCCCATTTTACAGATCAGGAGACTAAAGTTAGATAAAGTAAATTGTCTAAATTTACACTGCTATGAAATGATGGTTCTAGGAGTAGAGCCCATTTTATCTAATTGAAGTAAGACACCCCAACCCCCATATCATCAACAAACTCCAGTGTTTTCCACCATGCCATCTTGCTTCCTATGGTGTGAACAAGAACACATATTGCCCCTGCCCTGACCATCACTGCATGCTGGTCTGTAAGCCTTGGTATCATTGAGCCGTCTGCTTCCCCTCTACGGTGAACATATCCTGCCAGTGTTTGTAGGGGGGAAGGGACCATCCTGGACAGATCAGTGCCCTGAAAACTGAAAATCCTTTTTACCATGTCTTTTCCCATTTCATTTTAATAATTTATATCCCCTCCACCAGTGCCTCTACAACCCTCTGCTACAATTGTTTGGGAAAGACAAAGCTTTAAAGGATAAAATACAAAATTACAGTTAAATTTCAACTGTCAAAGCAAAAAAGTCCTATATAAATTTTAAACATTTACCCTTATTTTTCTGCTCAGGACTGTGGGCTACATGGAGGCTCAGCAGCATTTCATTTGGAAACCCAGGGACTAGCTTCTCCTTTTTGCTTTCATACTTGTTTTTGGTTGGTTTTTGATAATTGAGGTTCAGGATATAGATATCTAAATTGTTAATAGTTGTACTTAGTCTCTTTGTATCAAAGGAGTTATTACTCAAAACAGTCTATATAAGACAAAGATTGGCATAAATAAAGACTTAGAAAATTTTAATTCCCATAGATGTGATGGTAAGACACAATAAAAAAGAAAAGCCAGAAGCATCACAAATGTATTTACACTATGCTCAGATGTGAAGGAATGGGGTTACTTTAAGATTCAGACTTTATTCACAATCCCACACCCACCAGGTAGTTTAGGAAAAAACATTCTAGTTAAATTCAAATTTTTGATTCAGTCTTATTCGGTAATTCTTTCCATCTCTTTATGTAACCTAGTTTCTGCCTAGATGAGTCAGGGAATGCTTATCAGAGTTCTGCCCTCTCCACCTGGATATACAAAGCATGGATGAGGTATCTGTAATCTTACAGGAGAATACTCTGAGTATATGAGGTGTCTTCTAAGCTTCTGGTTGGGCCTACGCCCAGAATTGGTAATATCCCAGAGTGACTTGTCCAAAGCCTGGGCAATCCAATGCCCCCATTACTAGAAATTGTCTTTAGTGATGATCACTCTTATTAACTAAATTCCGACAGTGCTTTGGGGCACTATTTATCATTGCTGATTGGAACCCTTCTCCACTTTTGATGATGAAATGTATTCCCTGCTATGTGACTGTGATCCCAATAGGACTTTAGTCTACATCGGATGACTTCATTCCCTTTAGGCAATCTCCTTCAGCAAAGTTGCTAGGCAGGTCCTTCAACTACTTTCAGTCAGCTCTTTCTGGTTCATTCCATAGGATGCTCAGAAACTTCTGGATAGCTACCATACCATACAGGAGCTGAGGGGGACTCTGAGGCGCTTAAATTCAGACCTTTGTGGGCAAAACCATATTAAGTCATTAAATTTAATTTGATGTTACAGGCCACCCTGCCCCCCACCCCCATTTAAGCAGAAGTTTGTGAGGTAATAGCTTCCAATATCCTTGTGGAGGGCAGAAATCACTCTTCAGTTATTCCCCCCAACCTCTCTATAAGATCTTTTCAGTCCTCCTCTCCCACTGAAAACCTTCGCACCCCTAGGGATTAGTGAAGAGAAGAAAAGCTGGAGTAGTGCTCACCTACCTTTCTATCTTTTTCTACCCAAGATCCAATAGGAACCGAGAAGCCAGGCATGTCCTGCCTTCTTCCTAACTAGTCCCATTCACCTCACATTTAAGACTCTCTAGTATATTCTGGCCAGCTTCTTGATTTGTTAAAGAAGAAATAAAGGAATTTAGAAAATCCTTTTCTTTCAAGCAACCAAAATTTCATGACTATTGTCTCAAAAGATTAAGCTTAGGAGATCCAAATCTGATCAATGGCTTCTTTGTTCTAACCCTGGGAATGCCCAGCACCTTCCCTGGGGCTATATGCTCAGGAAGTAAAAGGGGACTTGATTTGCAAGGAACTCAATTTAAGGGAGAATATAAGTACTTCGATTTGTTATTTCAAATGATTCAAATATGACTTCAAATATGATTTCAAATAATTCTCATTATAACTCCCACTAAAATAGCATTAAGTTCTGACTACATCAGATTCTATGCTCCAATATTATTTTATTTTTTTACTTAACTCTTAAACCTATTGTGAAAGACTTATTACATCTATTTTCAGAGAAGACCAAGGCTCAGAATGGTTCACACAATTGGTAAGGAGTTCTTGATCTTATCTTCTATAGTCTAGAATAGTGTTTCTCAGTATGACTACAAATCACAGTGAAAGTAAAAGAAAGAGTCGCTCATTCATGTCCGACTCTTTGCGATCCCAAGGACTGTAGCCTACCAGGTTCTTCCGTCCATGCAATTCTCCAGGCAAGAATATTGGAGTGGATTGCCATTCCCTTCTCCAGGGGATCTTCCTGACCCAGGGACCAAACCCAGGTCTCCTGAATTGCAGGCAGATTCTTTGCCATCTGAGCCACCAGGGAAGCCCACAACTCCCAGAAGAAATACAATTTATGTCACAATCCAAATATACAGATTAAAAAAACAAAAGTTTCATATAACAATTTTAATTTCTACTCATTTTCTTATATGTTATGCAATCTGTTCCTTTCTTTCTTTCTTTCTTTCTTTTTTTAATGCTGGCCACAACCAACTAAATAAACTTCACAACCTAGTAAAGGGTCATAATTGACAGTTGAAAAATGCTGCTTCAGCAGCTATGGTATCAGTACTACTGAATTCTAATAGAAATTGCTTCAAACTATTTAGCCTTTTGGGCTTTCCAGGTAGCTCAGTTGGTAAAGAATCTGCCTGTAATGCAGGAGACGCAGACTCAATCCTTGGTAGAGGAAGATCCCCTGGAGGATGGCATGGCAACCCACTCTAACATTCTTGCCTGGAGAATTCCATGGACAGGGGAGCCTGGTAGGGGGCTATAGTTCATGGGGTCACAAAGACTCAGACATAACTGAAGCGATTGAGCACACAATATAGCTATTTGGAAGTCAGACTAAGGTTATTTTTTGTGTACATGTTGTAACTGGGAGAGCTCAAGTATGAAAGACTTGAAGCAAGTAAAATAGCGAGTTAAAATGCCTATTTACTGTTGAGAATTAGCTGTAAAACTCCTTAGCAAGAGAAAATCCAGAAGCTGAATAAACAGAGTTTTGTGGTTTAAACACTTATCATTTCACAAAGTCATCTTTTTAAATTTGGCCTATCAGACTTATATCTAGATATTTTCACCCTCCATTTTGATCTGCAGACTTAATTATGTCTCAGGACTTTAATTTTTTCCCAAGGATTTAGATTAAAATGCAGCATTGATTCCTTCAAAATTGTATTCCAAATCTTTAGTTTCAAAAAAGAAAGGCTTTCCTGAGATTCAAACTCTTGGATGATAAAGGATTTGTCAGTGGACATTCTGCACTTAGAATATGCAAGATAAACCCAGGGTTGATAACACCAATTAATAATTTTGGAACCAATGAGTGACATATCAAGAAACAGAAAGTAAAGAAAATGTTCAAAGATTGCAAGGTCATAAAACCTAATAAAAGTCAACAAATTTCTGCTTTTTCAGCTTTGGAATCTTTACAAGATTGTATGCTGGAGTACCTTGCTTTAGGCAAATTTCAAGCAAATTAAGAAATGGGACTTCTCCTGTGTTTACTTTCTCAGTTCAGTTCAGTTCATTTCAGTCACTCAGTCGTGTCCGACTCTTTGCCACCCCATGAATCGCAGCACGCCAGGCCTCCCTGTCCATCACCAACTCCCGGAGTTCACTCAGATTCACATCCATAGAGTCCGTGATGCCATCCAGCCATCTCATCCTCGGTCGTCCCCTTCTCCTCCTGCCCCCAATCTCTCCCAGCATCAGAGTCTTTTCCCATGAGTCAACTCTTCACATGAGGTGGCCAAAGTACTGGAGTTTAAGCTTTAGCATCATTCCTTCCAAAGAAACCCCAGGGTTGATTTATACCTTTGACCTCTGAAGTATTTGCAATATACCAGGATGTGGTTATAAATCAGATTAGTATTACCAGGCAGATACTTTTGGTGTGCTGGAAGCACTAATCCATCAGGTACCTATTGAAGCCAAATAGATGACATTGGTATCTCTTAGTTGGGGTTAGGTTTTCAAGATGTACAACTGGAGGCCAAACCAGATGCTTTTGAAAACAAAGGAAAAAACTATTCAAAACATGGCCAAGAAAAGTGTACTTGAGTAAATGCTAGGAGACCTGAGTTCTAATGCCACAACCAACCACCACCATAAATTAGTTTTAGAAGCCTTGCAAAGTTATTTAGCCTAGTTAAACTCAGAGATCTTACCTATAAATACTTCCTGTAGATTCTATTCCCACTGAGAAAAAACTAGCACTTGGGTTTTCAGGATAGGGTTAAAAAAAAAAAAAATGTATAAACAAGATTGTGGGAGGAGAAACTCATACAACCTGCAGGGGGCACTAAGGTACTTTTAGAGAAAGAATCAGATGACTGTGCATGAAGGGTACCTGTTACCCCAAATGTAAGGAGGCAAATGTGAAGAAAGGACTAGATGTCTTCATTTATCATTCATCATATGGTTCTGCTACTTGCTGCTTTCTCTCTCAAGTAGATAGCCTAGACAGCAATCAGTGATTATAAAAGATAAACTAAGATAGGAGAGGGATAGGAGAGGGAAAAAAATTCCAAAAAAAGAAGCTTCTCTCTACAGATTTGATAAATGAACTTTTGCCACCTAATAACTCCAGGATTTACTGTTTAGTCAGGATTAGGAAATCCAAGGAGAAATGTTCAGAGTTCATGACATTGATTATTGGCAGAAATGTGGTAAATTGCTGAAAGGAAGCTTAGTTATTCCTTTATAGGGTAGAGTCAAAAGGAGATCACAGATGGAAGACTCAAGTCAATGCCTTGTTTTGCAGGAAGGAATGAATTGGATTAAGAATGATGTCCAGAATGCACTTACCTTTGTAGAAACTTAATAGTTTGTAAAGCCCTTTTGTATAGATATTATCTAATTTACTCCTCATGATGACCATTTTATATTTGAAGGTTTATTGAGGTTAAATGGTTTGCCTAAAGACACACAATAAATTTCAGAGAGGGATTTTTAATGAAAATATTCATTTCTAGCAATTTTTCATAGGTCATTATGCTGCTCTACCTACCAAGTATGTTTGGAGGGACTTATTCATGATGGGAAAATTCTGTTACCAGTCCAAGAGGGTCAGTTTATATTTTAAAGGGAAAATCAAATGGTAGATAGTCACAAAGCAAAATAAGGAAAATTTCTGATCACATGCTTTGTAGTTCCAAAAAGCTAACTGGAGTTTTCACAACATTGTTGAGCCAACACAAATGGCTAATCTTAACAGTATGCTAAATTGGCAGTCATGTCATCTGCCTGATCACCAATATGCATGCTGCTTAAAATTTATCTCCTGACAACTCCCCTTGGTGAAAGTATCATTTCTAAGAGGTCTCTGTCAGAAAGTAAATAGAATTCTAGGAATAGAAGTTAATAGAAGTAGAACCATGCTTGCCTTCCTTTCACCTGGCCCTCCCCACCCCTTAACAAAATTCATTTAGTTCAAATATTGATATTTCAAAGCCAAAGGAAATCTGGAGTCGCAACAGGAAGAACAGGTTTGGGTGTGAACTCCAGCCGGAGGCCTCAGGTCTCAAGGTGAGACACAGTGATGTTATGAGCTTGAGAAGGGTTTTGAATTCAGAAACAGGTGGAAACCTAGCCCTGCCCCTTAGAAGTTCTTAGACTTACTGAGTCCTTTTTCATATTTGTGAAATACTGATAAAATACTGATCCTGAAAATTGATGCAATGGTCAGAAATAATACATGCAAATGTATGACGCATAATATATCCTCAGTAAACGGGAACTGGAATTTGGGGTCTCTGATGGCTTGGTGGGGAAATGTAGCAGAGCAATGTTGAAAGCCCTGGAGAAAAGTCTGGCCTCTTTCCCAAGCCTGCCACAGCCAGCCAGCCCTGACCAGATCTGACTGTGGGTCTGCATATGCCAAGGCCAAGGGCTCTGTCAGAAGACATCTTTTGACTGTGTCACTTTAAGTTCCCAAGTGGAAGGATTTATTATACTTTGATTCAAACAAGTCCTCCAAGATCAAAGATGGATTCTGAATGTTAGTTGTCAAATGAACAAACGATTGTGGAAATATAAAAGCAAAGCAATTCATGTTGCCTTAGGAATAGCTCATTTGCAAAATCTAATATGCGATTACATTGACATATTTTCTCATTTCATCTATTAAATCCTCCCTGTTAGTAAAACTAATTTGTCACAATCAAATACTACAATTATGTATATTTATGTTCACATTCTATGTGTATAGGCTGCCTATAGTGTCTAACAAAACCTCAGTCTGATCTGAAAAAATCAGGAAATGAAGATCCAAATATGAATAACAGCCTCTGTATTTCAAATATCTTTGAGGGTGGCTCTATATTTTTTTAATCTTCTGAAATTCATACCTTTCTAAAACTTTAGTCCTTTTGACATGTCAGCAATTTAAAAATTGTTCTTAAGAAAAAAAAACCCTCAAATCAAAAAACCTCTGAATATAACACCATGAATTGAAACACACACAAGTGCACGATAGTGTGTAAATAGGACTACTCATGAGATACCGAACTGGCGGGGGATTCACTTTCCTGTTCCCTGATTTTTTGCTCTAATCTTCCATCCAGGACATGGCCTATTTTACTTGAATTTGCCTCCAGTTGGCCTGGGGAAAATGTTTATGTAAAGACAGACCTCTCTTTTTTGTGGTATAGATGAATGCACTGGTTTAAACTCCTCTTTGATTGTTGACTAAGATCTTGAAGAGTTCTTAAGGCTCTACCAGGTCCTAGAAGAGTCTATTGAGAGTCTCAATCTTTTTCTTCCTGCTAAGTTTTTTTTTTCTGTTAGGCTGATAAACTCCTAAATTATTCAAAAGCAGTTGTTTGAAAGGGATTTAACATATTATCTTGGGGTTTCTAGATGTAGGGGAAATGCATTTGGGCCTAGGATTAATCGGTCTCTAGCACAGTTAGACCTTGTTGACTTCTATTTCTAGTTCTAAAAATGTTGCTGGAATGTGACAGAAACACTGAACTACTTTTCAGAGAATCCTGTTGCCATTCAGTACCCTTTGCCCTCTAATTCCCCTCCCAATACGAATATCTGTCCGTAAATTTTAGTCTTTAAAACTAAGATTTCAGGTAATTTGATGTTCCTTGTGTTGTTGTTGTTGTTCAGTTGCTAAGTCATATCCAACTCTTTTGCAAACCCATGGACTGTAGCCCTCTAGGCTCCTCTGTCTATGGGATTTACCAGGGAAGAACACTGGAATAGGTTACCATTTCCTTCTCCAGGAGGTTTTCCCAATCCAAGAATTGAATTTGGATCTCCTGCATTGCAGGCAGATTCTTTACCACTGAGTCACTGGGGAAACCCTTGATGTTCACCAGGTAAATGTTAGCTAGATAAGGTAAAAATGAAGAAAAGAAAGAGAAGAGAAGGGAAAGGAAGGACAGGAAAGGGGAGGGGACGGGAGAGGAGGGAGGAAGAGGAAAAGAAGAAAGAAAAAAAAGCCAAGTCATGACTCCGTGCAGTCTGACTAAGGCGAAAGTCTGATCAGACGCCTGAAAGGGTTTAAACTGTTAATTTTCACATATTGCTCAAGTAAGCAAAACTAAAGGCATTTAATTTTTCTAATAATCTCAGACATGGTTTCCTTATAATGTACTACACAATCTGTATTGATCACTCTGTGGGGGAGATACGCATTTAATAAACATGTATTCCAAAGTGAAGTGTAAAATCAAAATTTAAATTACTATATTTGAAAGCCCAGTGTATCAAAACAAAATGTTGACTGGGGAGGAAAAGAAAAAACAACTTGCATTTCAATTGTTTCTTGAGAAGCTAATTCATAATAGGCATTAAGATGAACAGGGCAGAAACAGGCAGCAGAGGACCAGAGAAATAAATTCTATACTTTTTCAGACAAGATCAGGCATGTTCAGGGTGGTATGGCTGTAGGCTTTGTACTTTTTCAAAACAAATTAGATGTAAGGATGTCTTCCATAAGATCATTTAGGGACAGGAAAAAAAAAGCTTAGCTGTGAGTCATGAAAGAAGAAAAAATTTTTATGCTTCTTGACAACAAATTAAAATTTATAGTAGTACTTTAAAAGTGTTGAATTCATAAAAATATTTAAATATTAATTCACTAAATATGTCATTTATATGCATGTGATAAAGATTAGATTTTTAAGCTTTTAGCATTATTTACAAAGGGCATTATTTACACAGAAGAGCAAATTAATTTGCCAAATTTAAGAAACCAGTTTCTGAACTTTTAGTATCCCCTAAAGCGGTCTATGCAACTATGTAAAAATTTTACACATATTTAATGTTCTGCAGAAGAGGTCTGTAAGAAAGGAAATTATAAATGTGCAAAGTAGTAAATAGGAGGGGTGATTAAAAGGAAAAGCAAATTTATATTTGTAGTAGTAGAGGGGACTATTGTTTTTGATTTGTTATATGCTTTAATCTGGCATGCTATTTCACCCTTCATGACACACATCAATACCTTCTTTATGTCTGACTATTACCACTCATTTAAAAATCTATTTTACATGATTCTTTCAGCCAAAAATGGACCATAATGACACAGAATACAGCATGTGCTTCATAAATTCTGTAAGAATCAATACTTTGGCTGGAAATTTGTCAGTCTCTCAAAGTTATGCATCATTAAACTTTACTGTTATTACAGTGGACTCTTCTTCAAAGTTCAGTACCTAGCTCATATTGGAGAAACGCTTTTAGAGCCAGGAAAGGTTGAGAGAAGCAAAAGCTGCTTGCAGTGGGATATATACCTTCAGATGATGCTTAATTTGCAAAATGCAAATAGAACAAAAGCTATTTTGCTTAGGTATGGGTAGGAAGTTTATAAAAATCAGGTTACTTTTATCTAAAGGTCACATAGATGATACCCAAACAAGTTTGGAACATATGAAAAATTCCCACCTACTGATCAGATTCCACTGATCTAATACTGACAATTATATCAGGCAGATTCAGACACAGATGATTCCTGAATTCCTCACCCATTTTACACTGCTCCCTGGGTTAACTTGTAATGAGAACACCGTGATGCCTTTTGTTCTGCCCTCTGTGAGAGGCAGTTGGTGATTGCCATAATGACTAGTCTGTGTGGACACCTTTTCAGCCACACCTATAGGGATTCTAGCTGTAATCATGAACTTGCCAAGGGCCTCATCAGCATCAAAAACAAATGTTGACAGAGTTCCCTTTATGTACTGTCTCCTGCTTGTGTCTCTAGTCTCACCAGTCAAGACCACTATCCTTCTAAACATGAAAACTATTTAAAGTGGCCAGAACAGACTGAATTCTTGCTATTAGGTTCAAGACCTTGAATCTTGTCCAAGGTCCAGCCCTTTCTCATCTCAACTATTACTATCTTTATAACCTCAGAATATTTGTAATCTTCTCTGGGAAGTCCTCTCTGATCACCTTAGATTGAGTAGTACTTCTGTATTTATTGAACACCCTTATATTGCCCTTCATTGTCTTTTTACTTAATGAAATTGCCTATCTATTGTCCAGTTTCTTGATAACAATGACGGTTTCAGTAGGGACTGTGTGTTGTTTCCATCATACCTCCTTGCCTAACCCAATGCCTGGAACATAGCAGGTGCTCAAAAAGCCATTAATGGATAAATGAATGAAATTTTCTATGTGCAAAGTAGAATGGTAAATTCTAAAAATCTCCGTTATTAATCTTAGCTCTTGTTCTTGAGGGCTTACAATAAGGTAAGTAAAACAGTATAGACATGGGGTGTTTTGAGTTTTTCGAAGAAGGAACAGAACTTCAAAAAAGCACTCACTAAGAAAACAAAAAAATTATTTTCATTAGTTACAGGAAAGTCTTACTTTCTTTGTGGTAACACCTTCAATTGATTATTTCTCAAATTAGTCATTTATAGACTACATGAAAAAGTAAAAAAAAATGACCATTTGAATGAAGGAATTATTTGAAGTCCTATGTGTGAATGAAAGTTGCTCAGTCATGTCTGACTCTTTGTAACCTCATGGACTGTAGTCCATTATTCTCCTCTGTCCATGGAGTTGACCAGGAAAGAATACTGGAGTGGGTAGCCATTCCCTTCTCCAGGGGATCTTCCTGACCCAGGGATCGAACCCAGGTCTCCAGCATTGCAGGCAGATTCTTTATCATCTGAGCCACCAGGGAAGCCCCATATGAAGTCATAATACTTTTTAAACATAGTTTTACTTATTCCTATAACTGAAACGTCTCACCCACTGGTTTGTTGATAATGCCTTCAGGGTCACATTGCCACATTGAAGAGTTTGAAGTGCAAAGATTCCCTTGTAGTCATTCCTTTACCCAGCATTTCAGCTCCAGTATATTTCCAAGTTTGGCCTGGGCTCTTAAAATTTCTTCTTGGGCCTGGGCGGGGGAGGAGGGCAGCGGGCGGGGCGGGGCGGGGGGTGGCGGTAAAAGGCCTGATTCTCATTTCCTAAGAAAGTTAATACAATAAAGTACTTATAATAGTCCCTGGCACCCGGTAAACTACCGATTGTGTTTGTTATTCTTATCTCATACCCCGATATCTTCAAACTTCCCTTTCAAAAGCACTATATCTAAGCCTAAAAGCAAGTACAGATGGAGAAGAAAAGTGATATAATAAACGTTGCAGCAAATTCTGGAACTATTTCATGCATTTAAAATTATAGTTCAGAGTTCAGCCATTTGAGTTGGCTGCTAAACAATAGACATTGTGCCTGGTCTGGGTAGGCGTAAGCAAGCTGGAATCTGACACAGGTGGGATCTTCACTAGGCTGTCATTCTGGCCGTCTGTTCCCTCTTACTTCCATAATGTTTACCTTCAATTTTTCTATCAGCCCGCAGGGACGTTGGGGGTTACTCATCCTCCCACCACGCGCAGAGAGACAATGTAGCCTGATAGGCTTTGGAGTAAAAACTTCTCGCATTTGAAACCAGCCCTATCATTAGCAGCCCTGAACCTCTTTTTTTTTTTTATTTGTGAAGATGGAATTAATAATAACCAGTCATAGTTTAAAATCTATTGAGGATAAGTGCTAATTAATATAAAATTAATGGCATAGGTATGCTCTGATCTTCAGGAGAGAAACTCTTTTAAGTAGGTAACTGATTAATGTCAGTCATGAAGGATATAAATACTATGAAGAATTGGTATCATGTACAGTTCAATAGTGCTCTTGTGTGTCACAGTATGTGGCCTGTGCCCAACAGGCTATGGCCCATGTTTTTTTAAATGTGCCTACCTCACCATTTTGCATTTGTTTAGAATTCAACGTGTATTTTTTAAGTGAAAAGAACTGACAAGAATCAGTAATGACAATTAAATATCATGCTCTTAAAAGATCGGAACATTACGGTAGTTTTTAAACAGAAGAAATTTAAGTACCAAGAAGAGACACCTTTTTCTAATTTATACAAGGACACTTATGTGAGGCTTGCCACTCCCTGTCTCTACAATGCCTGTAACTAACCAGGCTGAGCAAACAGTAGAATGTTAATAAATACTTGGTGAATGACCAAGTGACACAACAAAATATTTCAAAGAGCATGGGTATTATGAAGGATTGTAACAACAGAAGGCAATATTGTGAATGGCCAAGAACACAGACTCTAAAGTCAAAATTACCTGGATCAAGTTTTAATTCTATTACTGTTGTGTATCTTGGGTGAGTTATTTAATCTTTCTGTGCTTCATTTTCCTCATTTATAAAATGGAAAAATATTAGCATCCATTTTACAGGGTTCCTAGAAGGATGAAGTGAGTTAGTACATATAGAACACTTAGTATTATGCCCTGTTCAACAGCAGTCTAGACAATCATATTCTATACTACGTGTCCAGTAGACTACTACAGCCTCTATTTTTTTTTAATATAAAACTGTGCCTAATACACGATTTGTATACATTAGAAATTCAAGACATATTTTTGGACTGAACATAATTGATGAGAGTAAGAAAATTTTGAAAATACACTCCCAAACATATAGATTCTTATTATTATTCGAATTAAGATGTGTTCAATAAATGTCTTGGAGATGAAGGTGATAATGGGGAAGAAGAAGGAGAAGGAAGAAGTCGGGGGAAAGGAAGAAGAGGAGGTGCTTACAAGGATGAAAGCTTGGTCAATCAGGAGTCAAAGTCTTAACAGTGGCTTCCAGGTCTCCAAATGATCTTCCCTACCACCCAGTCCCAGCCACATTCTTCTCCAGCCCACCTCCCTCACCCCTTTGCTGCCTCTGTTCCAGCCACATTTATCTTTGTGATGTTTTTGATTGTACTAGACACACTCCTATGTTACGGCTTTCATTGAATTTATTTTCTAAGCTTCAAATGCTTTACCTTCAGATATTTGCTGGGATATATTCCTTAGTTTAAGTGTTTGCTCAAATGTCACTTTCTCCACAAAACTTAGCCTGCCGTTGTCCCCTATATAATACCACTTACACCACATCTCCCCTCACCTGCCTCCATACACACTCTCAGTTTTTCTTACCCTGGCACATATAATCTTCTAACATACTGTACAGCTTATTTATTGTGTTTGTTATTTACTGTCTCTGTCCCTTTACCCAAGTGCCCTGCCCCCGACAAGAATGTAAGCCTCAAGAGAGTGGAGGTTTCTGTCCCTTTTTTTTTCATTAATATAGCCCAAGGACCTGAAATAGAACCTGAACCATAATAGGCACTAAATAAATATTAGTTGTAAGATTTTTCATTTTTTAATCCTTTCCTCTCTTGTCATTGTTTTTTTTCTTTCTGTTTAAATCCAACAAAAATATGTTCAATTTGCATTGATATTACTTTAGTTATAGTATTTCCATGAAACAATTAACATTCTCTATCTTGGCCTAGTTCTAATATGAGCAAAGACCATACTGAGCTTAGAAAAGCAAGATTTTGCTTAGTTTTGTTTTGTTATATTCAGCCAAAACATTGTGCCTTTCTGGGCAAATTACAAAATACAGAAATTTGCATTCCTTATATAAAAACACTCCTGATTCAGATCTTTCTTGAAGAGGTTAAAATATTTAAACATCATAATATTTTATGCTCTTATTTTATTTTGTATTGGAAAAGAAACAACACAATTTTATTATCTTAACCATCTTTTTAGGTTTACATTTCAAGAGCATTAAGCACATTCACATTGTTGTGTGATCAATTTTCAGAACTCTTTGCATTTTGAAAAACAAAAATTCTGTACCCATCAAACAACAAGCTTCCATGCCACCCCCACTCCACCCAGCTCCTGTAGCCCTTGGCAACCACTGTTCCACTTCTTTCTGTCCCTAAAAATATAATTTTTAAGGTACATAAACAAGTGCATATATGGTTTTCTAAGGAATGCAATCAACATTCACAATCATTAATATGTATTTTTAGTTGAAAGTATGATGCAATAAATAATAAATAGAAGGCAGAGGTAATACAAGTAGAAAGGGGAAACCAAATTGTGCAAAAAGAGGCCATTTAAGAAGAAAGTGCAAAGATAAAATATACAGTAGTTAAATTTTTTTTGAGACTCTTAGGTAAGAAACATAGTTTACTTATAAACAGTAGTAACTTTTTCTATATGCAAACTCTCAAGTATGTGTACGTATATCTACTCCATCCACATATATTTTCTTTCGAAGACTAGGAAATAGTTACATCCAGACTCTATATGTTTAATGTACTGACATGGTTAATGCACATATTTAATGTAACTAACAGATATCAAAAAATTAACCTTTTTTTAATGCCAACTTTTGTTTATATCTACATTAAAATTTTTATGTCCAATCAAAATTTTCTTATGGCCAATAAAATTTAAATAAATTTTATTTGTTTCCACTTAGCCCTAAATATTAAATTATGCATTGTCAGTTGTAAAATATATTTTATATAAAAATTTGTTTTATTTACTGCTGTTTCCTAGTAGATATTTCTATTATTTAGGATTTCAGTAAATTAATTTTAATATTTTTGTAAACTACATGAATTCTTTCAGTTTTTTCAAAAACATTTGACCATATTCTGTGAATATTATTAAATTTTAATATTTACTTTCTCTCTAGTAAAGTCTTTAGAGAATTGCTTTCCCTATTTTGGGTTGATTGTTGTTTAATTTCTAAATCCAAGGTGTTAATGTCCAGAAACTTAAATAGTATAAGAGAAATATTAATGTTTTCATTAATGATATTTATATAATATCATACAAATCTGTAATTCTGGAAAGCATTTTATTCCTTTATTCATTCACTCATTCACTCATTGCATGGATATTTTTGTTTCCTTCATAACAAAAGCAAAGCTTGACTTTTTGCCTTTGATTTGCAGAACTCATTGTTAGGTGGATGCCACATTGTGCTGGGTAAAGTGATACATGGTGTTTGGCTGTCAATATCTATAAACATTTCTCAATATGACCTGTGAATGTTAAGCTATGTACAGTGTTTCCTGTAATTATCTCTTCAGAAATGTGACAGAGGAAATGGGCTCATGTCACCCATAAGATCTGAGAAGCCTCTAATAAAAATCATTGTAACTTGGCTTCTATTTTAAGACATTACACACCAATTATTATCATGCACTTAGAGTATTTTTGTGTCTTGCAAAATATTTTAGAATGATTTTTATTGCTCTTCCCTGACAAACTCCTTGCATTCAGGTCACTATAATTTCCATTTTTAAAGGGAAGTTTTTGATTAGTTAGGGAATAGAATAAAATCACTTGGAGTTCATTACCTACCTCTTTCTTTCTTTTTTTTTAAACACTACCTAAAAAGAGGAAGAAAGAGGAGATAAAGAAAAGAGACACTGAAAGAATGACAATACACAATTGACTTGTTTTCTTTTGTCTTATTAGTGGAATACATGGCAATGATCATCCTTGTTTAGTCACTAAGTTATGTCCGACTCTGCGACCTCATGGACTGTATCCCACCACACTCCTCTGTCCATAGGATTTTCCAGGCAAGAATACTGGAGTGGGTTGCCATTTCCTTCTCCAGGGGATCTTCTGGACCCAGGGATCGAAGCAGGTCTCCTGCACTGGAGGCAGATTCTTAACCAACTGAGCTACCAGGGAAACCCATGGCACTGATGGCATCATATTATACATACTTGGGTCAGTTACAATGCATACAGACTATAACAGAACTTTACAGGTAACCCCCCTTTTTTTTCCGAGGAGAAATATACAACCTAAAGTGAAAATAAAATTCTAAATAAAATTTAGGGTCTCTTAACTCTAAAGCTACTATTCCCACTATTTCATCTTGTAAATGTCCATCCTGCCTATAAGAAGCTTAATCTCAAGAGAGAAACATCATATATAAGTACCAAATTTCCTCTTCCTGATGAAGTAGTTGCATATGCAAAAATATGGCAGTTATACCCAAATATACAGAGAAAGTAGAGTTTAAGGTATGAGAAATAATATAGTTTTTACTGCTACCTAACATGACCATGCCTTGTCAGTAAGCAATATAAAAATAAGGGAAGCAATCACCCACACACTGTGTGTTCCCTAAACTCCTCTTATTCCAAGGATTGGCTTATATCAGTTTATTGATATTCAGAAGATGTGATTAATTATTAACCCTTTCCATAGGAATAAGACTTTTAGGAATGCAAAACCGAAATATGCTGATATAGTTAATAGAATAAAATTCAAATTAAAGAATAATCATCATAGAAATGTTTACCACTTTCTGAGAGCTTCTATGCATGCTGCTCAATTGCTTCAGTCATGTCCAACTCTTTGCAACCCTATGGACTAGAGCCTTCCAGGTTCCTCTGTCCCTGGGATTCTCCAGGCAAGAATACTGGAGTGGATTGTCATGCCCTCCTCCAGGGGATCTTCCCAACCCAGGGATCGAAACTGCTTCTCCTGTAGCTCCTGCATTGCCGGCAAATTCTTTACCACTGAGCCACTGGGGAAACCCTCTGAGTGGCTACTAGAAGCTAAACATTTTTGTTTTATTTTTATGACCTCACTTTAAAGAAAAAAACCACCTATGAGGTAGGTCATGTAGATAGATCACTTCACAGATGAAGAAAAGGAGATTTAGAGATATTAAATAACTTCTCTGTTGTATAAGAGCCTGTAAATGGCAAATCCAGACACAACCCAGAAGTTTCTAACTCCAAAGCAATGAACTTATCCATTGTACAGATTTCATGTTACTGATGTTAAATCCTTTTCCAGGATTGGGCACTTTGTACATAAAGGGTAGGTAAATGGAATTCTACATCAATTATTATTTATGTAATTCAGTGTAACAAATTACTCCCCGAAACTCAACAGTTTAAGGCAACACAAATTTTGCCTTACAGTTTAAGTGGTTCAGGAATTTGGGCACAGCTTAACTGGGTCCTCTGGATCAGGTCCTCACAAGACAACAGTCAAGGTTGACCACCAGAGCCACAGTCACCTCAAGGTGAGACCAGAAGAAGACCCACTTCCAAGCTCACTCAGATGGTTGTTGACAAGATTCAGTTCCTCATAGGTTGTTGGACAAAAGGCCTCAGTTCCTCATCGGCTGTTGCCTGGAAACTCTCTGTTCCTGGCCCTGTGGGCCTCTCCACGAGGTAACCGAGACAATGGCAACTGGGCTTCTATCAAGATGTACAAGCAGGAAAGCAACAGAGAGAGTGGGCAGGGCAGAAGCCAGAGTCTTTTGGTAAGCTGACCTCAGAAGTGACACACTATCTCATTTGCCATACTTCATTAATAAGAAGCAAGTCACTAGGTTCATCCCAGACTCCAGGGGAGGGGATCCTGTGTGAATCCAGGAGGGAGGGAATCACCAAGAGTCATCTTAGAGGGACCCATCACAGTTAAGAAAGTATTCTCAGAGGATACTGAGAATTAAAAGCTCAGTTGACCTTAGCCTACCTCTGGTTCTAGCCAAACCCCTGAAATATATGTCCTTCAGTAGTCTCCATTCTAACTCAGGCAGAGTTTAACATTATGCAGAGTGAAGCATGCCTGCAGCATGACCTGAGAAACAGTATAATTCTGCCTGGGAGTCACCTAGACAAAAATCCATTGCTTTTCAGAATTACATTTTCATTTTCAAAATCAGAAAATAAAATGGTAGACCTAAGTAATCCTTTTTTGTGTAATGGAAAGAAGGCAGCTTCTGGAATGTTCTGACTGTGTTTAAAAGATGAATCTCAAAGATGCCAGCTGTTTGAACACAGACAACTTCCTTATTGATCAGAACCTCAGTTTCTTGACTGTGGTTCAAAGAGGCAGTAACTCTTACAGGGGAGCTATGGAGATTAAATAAGATGACCTATAGGAGAGTATTTTGTTAACTGCAAAATGCAACATACAAATATGAATTTTGTCAATATTCCCTTTAGCCACAGAACAGGATGGATTGTTAAGAACAGCTCCTTTCTTACTATTTAACTATCTTATTAGAGCAATAAATATCTTTGGATTATGAATAATAAGGAATGTGTTTTTATGGCATTCAGAGTACCATTAGTAGCCACATTTGCTGTTGATTTACAAAAGAGAAAGGAAAGAAAAAAATTATTTCCAGTTAGTTTTGTTTCAAAGAGGCACCTGTGATTTCAGAATTTGCTTGCTTCGTCTACAATGAAAGACTTAAGCTTTGGCAGTGTTGAAACCATCTGGTGATGTGAACTCCCTTCAGCCATTTTTCATTCCAGAGTCCTCAGTTGAAATGTTCTGTGGTGGGTGTATTTGACTTGAGAGAAAGCATTTTCCCATTTCATGTGAGAAGTACGCAGAGTTTAGGCCCCCGATGGACCAGAAGAAAACATTAGCCTTTCTTCTTTAGTGGCCCAGCTTGAAATCTCATCTAACATTTTCCCATTAGAAACGAGATGGTGAGATATTTTCTGGGAAGTTATTTAGGTGTACTAAAAATAATCTATAAGGATCTATTGATTAGAAGTAGATGACTCAACCTTGATTTGTGTGCAATGAAGTACCTTGGAAGGTAATGTGATTGACAAGCAGTGCAGAATAGATTTGGGGGTAGAATAGTTTGGATATTGCAGCTCTTTATAAATTACACCGAAGAGCTAATCTGTGGAAAACAAAATTTGAGAATGAAAAGTAAGGAATTTAGAGTACTGAAATACACATATTCCATGGTCATGGTAGCATATATAAGTTCAAGCAAAACAAGAATTTTACATACAGAGAATTATAGCAGAAAAGGAATTCCAGGGTGTTTCCATGAACTTTGAAACCATTCCTATCCTAACAAATATTGTTGGTTGTCATAAGATGATCCTCATTACTTTTATTCAATCACATAGTTTTAAAATAACTTACCAGCAGATAATAATGGTATTACCCATATAACTGGAGTCAACCAAACAAAAAGCCCAAATCTGAATGGCTTGCCCATAATCATGTAATAATCATGGAAGAGATTAGAAAAGGATGAAATGATGGCCTAAGAGTTTCACAACTGGAGTAACAAAGATACAATATACATTAACAAAATAATTGAAACCCCAGCCAGTTATGAAAATGTAAGAGTCTATTGAAAATTGTATAAATTTGTTATGTCCTTTCACTCCACAGGTTTATTAGAACTCAAGTCATCATTTAAGCAAATAATATGATATTCAGTTCAGTTCAGTCGCTCAGTCGTGTCCAACTCTTAGCGACCCTATGAATCGCAGCATGTCAGGCCTCCCTGTCCATCACCAACTCCCCGAGTTTACCCAAACTCATGTCCATTGAGTTGGTGATGCCATACAGCCATCTCATCCTCTGTCATCCCCTTTTCCTCCTGCCCTCAATCCTTCCCAGCATCAGAGTCTTTTCCAATGAGTCAGCTCTTTGCATCGGGTGGCCAAAGTATTGGAGTTTCAGCTTCAGCATCAGTCCTTCCAATGAACACCCAGGACTGATCTCCTTTAGGATGGACTGGTTGGATCTCCTTGCAGTCCAAAGGGACTCTCAAGAGTCTTCTCCAACACCACAGTTCAAAAGCATCAATTCTTCAGCACTCAGCTTTCTTCACAGTTCAACTCTAACACCCATACACGACCACTGGAAAAACCATAGCCTTGATTAGATGGACCTTTGTCAGAAAAGTAATGTCTCTGCTTTTTAATATGTTATCTAGGTTGGTCATAGCTTTCCTTCCAATGAGTAAGCGTCTTTTAATTTCATGGCTGCAGTCACCATCTGCAGTGATTTTGGAGCCCCCTAAAATAAAGTCTGACACTATTTCCACTGTTTCCACTGTTTCCCCATCTATCTGCCATGAAGTGATGGACCAGATGCCATGACCTTAGTTTTCTGAATGTTGAGCTTTAAGCCAACTTTTTCACTCTCTCCTTTCACTTTCATCAAGAGGCTTTTTAGTTCCTCTTCACTTTCTGCCATGAGGGTGGTGTCATCTGTATATCTGAGGTTATTGATATTTCTCCTGGCAATCTTGATTCCAGCTTGTGCTTCTTCCAGCCTAGGTATCTGAAAGTATATTTTGCCTGAGACAAATATTTTCTCATATGACTTTATCATATGACAGTATTTTATTTATTCTAAAAATAATTCTTCATACTTGTTTGAAGAAATTTCAAACTGTTCATGATTTTGAAGCAAAGAAGATATTCAGTTATACTAATAAATCATAAATTTAAAACAACTAAATTTAAATTAAATTTTTTCTGAGCTGCTCAACTTTATTCAAAAAATAGTTAAATAAACCTCGTTGTGTCTATATGCAAAATATTTCAAAGGGCATACATTCTCTAGCAAATTTAAATTTATAATATTTAAAAACAACCCAAAGATTGATCACTTTAAACATTATCAAGGTTGGAATAAGAGTGTCAGGAGCTAAATATAAAGGTAATCAGTTGTAGAATTAGCTGTTTTGTTTTTTTTTTTTTTTAATCTGGACGTAAATTGTCTAGTTCTGTACTGTTGCTATGTTAGCCACAAATTAAAATAAGTAAAATTAAAACTTCAGTACCTTAGTTGCACTAACTATATTTCAAGTGTTCCGCAGCCATATGTAGCCATACATAGCTGTGCTGTAGACAGCACACATATAATAGATTTCCCATCATCCTCCATGGCAGCCCACTCCAGTATGCTTGCCTGGAGAATTCCATGGACAGTGGAGCCTGGGAGGCTACAGCCTATGGAGTCACAAAGAGTCAGACACGACTGAGCAACTAAACACACACACACACACAAAGTTCTGCTGCACAGCACTGAACTTTATCTCCCATTTGCCATGGCCTTATGTATGGTCTTTGTCACCTGTATAATCAGAAAAATATGTAGAGCAATTGATACACTGTCAAAAATGCTGACAATTAGATAGCAATTCTCTTTTTCTCTAAAAGTTAATGAACACAAAATATTTCATGCCAAGGTGTTCCACTAAATTATGGAAGTTATAACAAAATGAAGGTTGAATATACTTAGGATTACATATCAGTTCCAATGAAGCACTAAAATATGCTTATCAAGTCTCCATTTGTCCTCTGTGTTTGGAAAGAAGTTAATGAAAAGAACGTAGTTGTTAAAATGCTCTTCACTAAGCAAAACAATATTATGAAAAGGAAGTTCTTAATGTGTGTAAAGATTAGAATGTCATTGAAACAAAATACTTAATAGAGTGGAATGGGCTTCACTCTGCTGGGAGAAAAAGATTTTTCTCTCCATATTCCAATTTGTTCTTGAGAGACTTAAACTGAATGTGTTTAAATGTGCAAAGCCATCAATAGTAAGATAAGTCATAGTATTTTCTTTATTTTTTTTAGTATCTGAGAATTTGGTATCTGAGGATCTCAAAGTAATATATTGCTTTGCTGTAAACCATTAAAAAAAAAAAGTCAGTCTGCTCAGTTTCTTCACTGGCTGTGGTGTTGATGAAATACAAAAACTTCACAAAGAAAATCAAGAATTCTGAAATCTTAAATTTAACCATTAAAATGATGACTTAAATAGAAGGTAGATTTTTCTCTAAGAAAAACAGAGTTGTGTTTCCCACTGTTAACAAAGAGAAGTTGAAGCAATGGCTTTTCTTCCATGTAACATATTTCTAGAAACAGGGATCATTGTCTCTGAACTTTCTTGACCTTATCCTGTTCTCTTTTGCTAAAGTCATTAAAATGATTAGAACCTCAAGCAGGGTTACAATGTTACGTTCTTTTTCTCTTTTTAACTTTCTCTGAACTGAATTAACCAGCTTTAAATCCTGCACACATCCTATTAATCCCACCTAGGTTTTCTGTCTGTCTAGATGAGTTTCTTCAAGAGATTCCCTGAATATGCGTTAAAAAACATAAATCACTGGATTAAACTTGTAGAGAATGATGAAAGCTAAATTCGTGTATATACATGTGGTGGGACAAATGGACCCTTTTATTATTTAACCTGAATGAAAGCAATAAATCTGAAACAGGTTTAACTGATGATATTGGTAATCCACAACAGATTTTGTAAGTGTTTTTGAATGAACACTGGTTTTGTTCAATAATCCCTTGGATTAAAGAAGGGTGAGATAACTCAAACAATCTGCAAAGAGTAGTATTATTTTGCTATTTATCTTTTACTTTTACCAAAAAATGATATTTATGGTTTAGGCTTCAGCAAATTAGACCAAAAATTGCATGTGTCATTTTGTTTTTTAAAATTTGTAGCTAGTGTTAGACTATATAGTTTTACTTATGTTTGGAGGTGGCAGCCTGTTCTTCATTCTCTACTGTTTGCATGTAATATTATGCAATAGTATATATGTATTTTGTTTTCAGGTATCTTAATAATAATAGGTGTCTTAATTGCTTTCTATATTGATCTACTACGTTTACTTTAGGTATTCTAAAATAAATAAACTCTAGGATGTGGGATAAAGCTTTTTGTATTTTTTTTCTTTTTTATTCTACTATGTATTCACTTAGTTGTGCTAAAAATGTGAACTCATTCGTAGGTGAGTTCTTGGAGTTAGTTCTCATAATAATTAAAAGCAAATAGTTGTTAACCTTTACTTAGCAATTACTACATGCCAGAAAGTCTTCATTCATTATCTCATTGAATTCCTCACAACAGTTCTATAAGATTGGAGCAATTATATCCCCATTTTTACAGATGAGAAAAGTAAATAACATAGTTAAGTAATCTCCCCAAGGTCACACATCTAGCAAGTGGTAGATGCAAGCTTAAATGCAAGCTATATGACATCAGATCCCACACTCTCAGACACAAGATTGATTATTTATTGTTGCATAATAAATAACCCTAAAATTAGTGACTTAAAACAGCATTATCTCGTAGGTTCTGAGGATCAGGAATTCAAAAGTGATTTATCCGGGTGATTCTGGATCCCTGACTCTTAGGAGGTTCTAGTCAGGATGTCAGCAAGAGCTGCAGTCATCTTAACTGGGGCTTGAGGGTCTGTTTCTAAGGTGGCTCACTCATATGTGTTGGTCAAATGCCTCAGGTCCTCTTCTGCTGTTGGCAAATGACTCAGTTCCTTGCCACTGGGACCTCTCTGAAGAGCTGCTTGAGTGTTTTCTTGATATAGTAGCTGGCTCTTCCAAAATTAAACTGAAATCACAATGTCTTTTGCAGCCTAGACTCAGAAGTCATACTCCATAATTTCTGCAATATCCTATTGATTACACAAATCAGCCCTATTCTACATAGGATGGAACTATACATATAAGTGGATATCAGGAAACAGACCATCTTGGAGTTCATCTATGGTATCTGTTAAAGCACACTACCTCCCAAGGCAAGCTCTATATTCCCAGCATAGAATGTATTACTACAAAACTTGGGCATTCTAGCATTTCATGATTATACTTACAGATACCTGTATTGAACAAAAGAACAGCACTGAAAGAGATATCTACTGCGGCTGATTTAGATCTTTAATGATGAGATTATTATTTTTATTGCTTAAGAATTTCCAGAATAATATTCACATCATATTCAAAGTTGGAACAACTTAATATCCTAAAGGAGATGCTGAACATTTTTTAGTAATCCATCATTTTTCTCTCACCCAAATTGCCATTATATTCTAATCTAAATTTCCAAAGGTTATGCATGCTACTTCTGTAAAGAGCCAAATAGTAAATACATTTTCAGCTTTACAGGTCATACAGTCCCCGTTGCAACTATTGAGCTTTGCTGTTGGAGCATGAAAGCAGTCATGGACCATATTTAAGTTATTAGGCATGTGTGTCTCACAATAAAACTTTATTTATAAAAACATATGGTAGATCAGATTTGGCCAATGGGGAATAGTTTGTCAATCCTTCGTAAAAATCATTCTTTATGTAGACTTTTGAACAGTTATTACTTTGATATAAGGTAACAAAAATTACTTTCAATTTTATGTGACAGAATCTTATTAAGTGGTTTTGTCCTGCCCATAAAATATTGTACAATTTTGGGAAAGTTGGCAGAACTGTCAAGATAGAAAAGATGAACCTCAGTAAAAACAGAACATAATAGATAAGACAAACAATTTACCCATCAAATCATTGTTCTAAAAATATCAAGTCATTCTAGAGTATAAACTGATTTAGTGGGGATGAAATTTAGATAATTCTTAATTCTGTTGATATCTATCTGATGAATATTTCATATTTTCAGCTGACCTTGAATTGTCTAGACTTTATGCACTGCGGCCAGCATAGAATAGGTACTCAATAAATATTTGTTGAATGAATTAAACATTTCACCTAGTCTGTATCACACTTTTCTCACTGTTAGGCCTTCACTGCCTTTTCTTGTCTCTTCAATAAGTTTGTCAGAAAATATTGTCATATATGAAGTGCACTGTTAGTTTTGCTTTTAAGAAGTCATTCTAGAAAAAGCAAAGGGCATGTAAGAAATAGCTATTGAAAGATAATTGAAGATATAAAGACTTAAAAACAAATTGGAAGATTATAGAACAGAATGAACATTGACTTCAAATAGAGCAGAAAAGAGGAGCAATGAAGCATCAGACAATGGAATAATTGGTGAGGAATTTATTGGCCTCTGACAAAGTTATTAAAGACCAGTTCAATTTAGTCTTTCTCACCTTCATTTCTATCATTTTTACTTTGAGGCCAGAAGTTATTTTTTTGAAACTTATAATGTGGTTATATCTGTATCTTAAAGATATCTACTAAAATGTTTGTTCATTCATTCAAATATTTATTGAATATTTACAATATGTCAAGCACTGTGCAAGTTTTTGTGTTTGAAAAACAAAACATGGACCTTGCCCTTAATCTACTTAGAGGCTGATATTTTTTAATTGCTAAGTCATGTCCGATTCTCTTGCAACCCCATGGACTGTAGCCTGCCAGGCTCTTCTGTCTAATGATTCCCTAGGCAAGAACAGGCAAGAATACTGGAGTGGGTTGCCATTTCCTTCTGCAGAGGATGTTTTGGACCCAGGGATCAAAACCGTGTCTCCTCCATCCCCTGCATTGGCAGGCGGATTCTTTCATACCAAGCCACCTGGGAAGCCCTTTTAGAGGCTGATGGGGGATACAAAAGAATAAAATAAAATAAACAGGCATGGTAAAAATGAACATGTCATAAGATATGTTTCATATCCAACTTAACAAATTAAACATTAATCAGATATAGCAAACTTTAATATTTAGTCCCAAAGATAAGACCTACTATGCATTTTCAGCTACTTCTACTTTTCAAAACAAAAGCAACAACAACAAAATCATAAACACTAATACTGCTTTATAACTGTGTTCCAGAGAATGCAAATTATTTAATGGTATTTTAAAGAGAAAAGTTTCAAAGCCAAATATTTTGTAAAATGCTGGGTTCAAAAATAAACAGCTTTTTTTTTTTCATTGTAGGACTTCTCAGTGCCTATAATATAGTAATAAACATTGCAACTCACCCAGAGAGCAAATATGGTTTAGTGTCTTGAAATGTATTTGATGAGGGTATGCTCTTTTTTAAGGAAACAGGATATAAATGTTTTTCAGAATATAGTTTGTGAAACACTACTGCATACAATTCTGTATGTTTTAGTCAAATCACATGAATTATATTCTAGGAGAGCTAGTTCTTTAAGTGAAATATTAAATAACTTTTATAAGCAACCATGTTTTTACAGAGCTCTCCAATTTTTCAAATCCAGAATTTGGTTGCATTGCTCTTTTTAAAATAAGCATTTGCCCATGGTCCCATTAAAGACTATCAGGTTTTACTAATCCTCAGATGATCATACAATAGTATTCCAGGGAGCCCAGCAAGGTAACAGAGGCATCTGTAGTCGCAGCTTGCAAAGCACAGCACAGCAAGAGGCTGACCGCAGTATGCCAATTGATGGTAACACTCAGTAGTGTCCTGAACTTAAGCACACTTTTTTCTTTCCACTCCTCCAATACCTTCCTCTATTTCTTCAAAACTCCTTTTTACCCTTTCCTACTCTGTTTACTTATTTATTTTTTGGCTTCCTCTCCCTTTTACCTACTTCCAATTCCAATGACTTAGGTCTATCTATGGTCAAAAATTTAACCCTACTGGTGACCATCATAGCAAGAATATTTCAACAGCGTTTTCTAATTCATGTCTGGTAATGGCAGAAGTGAAGTAGGCAGCTCATTCATCATGATAGAAGGACTAACAAAACCATCATGATCAGCACACTGACATTTCTTTTCCCAATCTCCTCTTGATTGACTCTACTGCTAATGGGTCAATCTTGCACAAAGTAGTTTTGGAAGGAACGACCACACCAGCTTAGTGCATGTGTATGGAAGGGTATCTTTTTAGGTAGAGTTCGATTTATATAGTGCACGCGTGCTCAGTTGTTCAGTCGTGTCTGACTCTTTGCAACCCCATGGACTGTAGCCCACAAGGTTCCTCTGTTTGTGGGATTTTTCCGGCAAGAATACTTGAATGGGGTTGCCATTTCCTCCTCCAGAGGATCTTCCAGATCTGTATATTGAACCTGCATCTCCTGCTGCTTCTGCATTAACAGGTGGATTCTTCACCACTGGGCCATCTGGAAAGCCCCTTGATTTGTATACTATTTGTCTCCAAATCAGGCACCATATTACTTGAGTATTTCAAATTGTAAGGTGCTCTCTCAAATACATATTTTAAACAACGAAGTAGGTTTGCAGCAGACATAGAGCCTTAAAGAAATTCAAACAATAGTTTTTTAAATTTATTTTTTAAATTTTATATTTTAATTTAATTTATTTTTATTTTTAATGGAATTATAATTGTTTTATAGTATTGGTGTGGTTTCTGCCAAACATCAATATGAATCAGCTATAGGTTAGTTTTTTAATTGTCAAGAAGTCTTTTATTGAATTGGTGAAAATAGAAGACAAAGTTAATGCAGACAATAATTATTTCTCGGGAGTCACACTTCATAATTGCAAGTGTTAGGTAATGTTGTAAACAAGTTTTTATTCAGATTGCTTTCAAAAGCAATGTAGTAAGTTATTACAAAGTGGAGATCAAACAGATATCTACAGAATGGTTTTATTTTAAGTTATAAGCACTTTTAAGAGAAGTCTATGGGAAGCCCTACAGGCTTAAATAGGAAAATCATCTAACATGCAGTGAATACTTACAGAAGTGGGGTAAGGAGGTATGAAAATGAAAATGGTTTAAGGAAAAGAAGGAAGGAAAATCAGAGACTGGTGACTTACCAAAGGAAGCACCTGCTTTTCCGGAAATTAAAATCATGTATTAGGTGGCTCTGATTTAATTGCCAAATGGTGTGAAGCCCAGTCTCTAATGTAAAAGGGTCCCAAATTATAATTGGGCATCATGGATTAAAATTCAATACCTGAAAATTTCCTTAGAAATGAATAGGCAACAAGGACAGACTGCAGAGCCCAGTACAATATGCTTCCCACAGCTGACACTGGCAGGTCACTTCATTTGGCACCAAATAAAGTTCCCAAGTGGTCTTTAAGGGCATTCAGCTGCTGAGTGCTTATTTCATTCATCCCTTATTGTGCTGCCAATAGCAGATCCAAAGAAGTAGCATGAATCAGCTCTGTGGATGGAATTTTCTCAGGCCGAGTGATGGAGATGCAACCGAACTTACCACTTTAGTGGGACCTGCTAGCAACAATACCCTGAATGGTAATGACTCTCATACAGTGTCATTCAACAGGAAATCTGGGGATAAGTCGGATAAAAAATGAACACTAGGATACTTCCAAAACAGCATTTTATGAGAAAAAAATATTTTAAATGAAAAATATTACATATTTTTTTCATTACCATATAACTCAGAAAATTGTGAAACAAGATGTAGTCCCTCTTTGTGTGTACATCCAGGCAAAAAGTAGAGGCTGACCCTTACGTTCCCTACATTAAGGATAAAGCCACTGTGTTATATTTAGTTCTCTTTAGTTACTTCTTTCTAAGGTCCCTAGAGGAATAAAGGTCAATTCATTCAATATCTTTAGTTTTGTATGTGCTAATTTCAGAGCATGTACTCAATATTGGAATGTGTTTCTTTGTTTTTGTCAATTTTAGTAAAATTTTCTAATCATAAAATAATATTTTGTGTCATTCCCCATGCCGGCTTAAGAACTGCAGGAGCTAGAGCAATTCTACTGAGGTCATGAACCTGTCTGATGAACTACAGATGAATGTAAAATATTCTTCCAAGCTTAACAGGCTTTATTAATGTGCAGTTCCAGTACACATTTTTTATTTAAATTCAAAGAAAGGTTAAAAGGCAGTAGTTTTTATTATTGTTTCGCCTTTGGTTTAGGACAAATTCTGCATGTATCTACAACAGAAACAGTCTGCTAATTATTTCATATAAATCACTGTTAGCAGCAGTATTTAATAGTGCTACTATCTCTGAATAGTGAAGAGTCTTACATTTCCATTAGAATTAGAATGGAGGGCTAATTATTTTAGTTAAATCTAAATTTGATCTAAACGGGAAGCATATTTGGCACTCAGTATAGAAACCCATGGCTGTTATAAAAAGACTGCCTGTGAATGCAGAAGCTAGAAAAATATATACAGATTTTTTTGTTTTCCAATTTTAGGAGAACTTGGTATAGTTACAGTGGGATCATTAACATAAGTATAGTAATATAATATAATTAATGTAAGCTTTCCATTTTTCCAGCCAAATTTTGCAGTATAAAATGAGCTAACTTGCCCCAATAAATTTGGACAAGTATCCAAATGCTTCTCTAAATTGAATTTCTTTTAACTTCTTATTACAGAAAATTCTGAATTTACACTAAAATAAACAATAGTGTAACAAAACCTAATGTACCTGCTATCCAAATTCAATGATCATTGACCCATTATCTTATCTAGTTTCATCTATACCTGAACACCTTCCCTCATTACACTTTTTCTCTTGAGCAGACTAAATGTAGAAGAAAATAGTATGAAATTTTTTAATTGAAAAGAATTTATTTTTAAAACTGATGCCTTCTCAAGGTCAAACATTTTACTTCAGAGGTATTTTTTTCCCACTTTACTCAGGAAAAGAGTGGTATAGTATACCCACAACATGAAATGATGGATGAGGTGGATATTTAGTAAAACCATAGCTAACACTTCAGTGAGCTGGGTTTTCTTCTAGGGAAGCAATATAGTGCTCTGGTTTGCCAGTGTAATCTCTTCATGCATATGTGCCCAGTCATTCAGTCGTGTGTGACTCTTTGTGACCCCAAGGACTGTAGCCCGCCAGGCTCCTCTGTCCATGGAATTTTCTAAGCAAGAATACTGGATTGGGTTGCCATTTCCTACTCTAGGGGATCTTCCCAACCCAGGGATCAAACCCAAATCTCCTGTATCCCCTGCATCGGCAGGTGAGTTCTTTGCCACTGAGCCACCTGGTAAGCCTGGAGTAATCTCTAGTCTTACAAATCTATCATTTCTCTAAAACTCTCCGCCTTTCTTCCTCTCTCTCTTATTTTTGCCTGTCTATAAATAATAGGTAATAATAGTTTCCACATCATAGCTTGTAACATTTAATGACAGCCTCCAAGGACAAGTGTCAGTTAAATGAAACATATAATTAAAATTTGTGCTATTCTAAAATTGGGTTACTTGGCAATATGCCAATCAGAGAGTAACCCCATTCAGTTGACAGGCATGTAGTGATCATCTGAGTTACAGAGTGTACAGCAGATTCAGTTGAGCCAATCTTTGCTGGGTGCCAAAAATATGATGAAATGCTTAGTTTGGCATACCCACTAAGTGTGCATTTTTACGTGATGGCTGAATTGGTGTTCTACACCTTGGGACTGTGGCAACTAGACTTCTTGTTCTTGATTAATTCAGCAATTTGGTTAATGCTGTATACCTTTACCAAATAATTAATTTAAGCATATATAAATATACAAATATAGGGCTTCTTTGGTGGCTAAGATGGTCAAGAATCCGCCTGAAATGCAGAAGATGTGGGTTCAGTCCCTAGGTCAGGAAGATCCCCTGGAGAAGGGAATGGCTACCCACTCCAAACATCCTTTCCTGGAGAATTCCATCGACAGAGGAGCCTGGTGGGCTACAGTCCATGGGGTCACAAAGACTCGGACATGACTGATCAACTAAACTTGGACTTTTCGTGTATATATATATATACATGCAATTGTCATTATTTTGTAATATGTGTGATATTATAAAATTATTTCATCATCAGTACTTTCTCACTAAGAAATAGGAAGGCATGATCTCAGTCTCAGTCCCAGTCTTCTATATACACATCAGCTTTTCAGATCCCATGCTTTTCCTTTCAGACATGGTTATCATTTCCCTACAAGGAGTGTCTCTTGAAGTATCCTAGCGTGCAAAAGCTCTTGAGAGTCATTTGGCATTTACTCAAGAGCAAGATCTCTGTCTTTTGCATTGTGCCTGTTAATTCTACTCTTTTAAGTCCAACCTTCTACTGATTTCTTTAACTTTGGATCTGCCATTTCTGTCCTGCACTACTGCCAAAAGAAGATATAATCTTTGTTGAGTTGGAAAAATCATATTTTCATCTGTAGTCCTCAGCTATTAACACTCCGCATGAATCTGTGCCAGGCTCTAAGTTCTCTTGGCCCCACTAACCATTGAAATTCAGTCCCTTCTACTCTTGAACTCTCTGGTCTTCAATCTGGATGTTCCACGTGGTCCTCCAACAAGGGTCTCCTCAGCCCATACAGGTTTCTCGAACAATATGATTTTTTTTAGCAGATCTTCTTTGTTCTCGCCAGGTTCCTTGAAGATATCCTGGCCGGCAGACACATCAGCCAGACTTAGCTCTGCTTTGTAGCGGGGTCTTGCTCCTCAGTGATGTCTCTCACCTGTGCTAATTCTAAAACCCATGCCTCTGCAAATTAATGGTCAGACTAAGACAACTTCACTTCCCAAACCAGGTGTCATTTGCAAGATTATCCTGTTAGGAAATTAGCCTGTTCTCTATGCTCATTTACCCAGTTTCCTGTCTCAAATCTTTCCCTTCAAGAATAGCCTCAAGGCACAGGGGGAAAAAATCAAGTTGCTACTATTCAACCAGAAACACCTTCATTTTTAAATTGTTTCAAAACTATTTAGATATTCGGAGTTTTCTGCCTCACCGTGTGTGAGTTTCACTCTAGCAAAGGCACTATAGAAAGATTTGGATATATGTTTTCTTTGATTTTTCTTTTGAATAAATCCATATTACAAAAATCAGTAAGAAAAGGCGCAAGCCATTAGGAAAGCATTTAGAGTAGATTAATTGCTTATCATTTTCATTCTCTCTTCAAAACATATTGAACCACTTGTTTTACAGGAATTCCAAATGTTGGCACTAGCTTTCACTTCAGGAAATAAATGACATAGGGTATTATATTTTAAGGACCATTAAAACCTTGAAATTGCACAGTGACTTAAAAAACAACAAGTTATTTAGCCTGGATAGCTTTGTAATGGTTATACAATGGGGAAATTCATTGTTAAATGACCCTCCCATTCTTCACATATAATGCTTGGCAGGAAGAGGAAGGAGAAATGAGACCAGCATCCGGGCACTCAGGATATAATGTAAATGGCGTAGGAATATTAGGGGTCTGTGTGCCAAGTGGACTGCAGAGAATGCACCAGATCTTCCCTGAAATCTTATGCTAGCTGACTCACAGCTGGTGATTAGAAAGTATTTTGCCCATACTAACGAGGTTAGTTCATTGCTGCTGTCATAATTCCAAACTTCTATATTCTATAACAAAGTTGCACTTATCTGTATGTTAATATGTTTGCCATTAAACAACAGAAGGTAGCTGTAATATTTTAATGAAACTATTCTAATATGAATGATTTGAGGATTATGTTAAGTGGCACTTGAATCTGATGCTTCTGTTGTCTAATTTATGATCTTTCTAACCTTTCCTTTTACACCTTCATTAGAACATCTAGGAAAGTAATGAAACCTAACTATCAGACCAGAGGCAGGACATAACAAATTTAAAATAACGAGAACAATAACATGAAGAATTATTCTAAGCAAAATTACAAACCAGCAACAACAATAAACAAAAAAACAAGCCCCACCTGTTTTTATGATGAAAAAACCAAACAGCATTTGAGTCTACAAAGAAGCAATAATTGCTTAACTAACCAAAGTGACACAGTTCATTATTTTTCTATTGCACATTTATGTAGTTTTCCCCTCTGAAGCACACACATAATTTGGGTTTTTTAAAATATGATTTACATCTGGCACTTGAGGAGAGATGTTTTAGGAAACCATAAATTGTTATTCCTTGTAAAAGCGATGTCCTTTTTTGTTATTGCCAAGACTGCTTTTCCCTAAGCACTCATTCCCTGCTCAAGACAGTGTAGCTACTAATGAGCAAAACACGGCAAGTACCTCAGTCAAATGTTTTCCTTTGTTTATATTCATGGAGTTCATCCTGCAATGGGAAAAATCCCTTAGTATCAAATAGTCTAAATGCTCAAATTCTGCCAAGAGGAAAGTTATAAAACTTTGTGTACCCATGGTTTAAATTAACCTAAAGCAATGCAAAAGTAACTCATCTCTAAGAACATCAACCACACTGTTTCTATTGTCTTCATTTATAAAATGCATTCCATTTGCATAAGTCTCATTTCCAGATATAAATGTCACTGATTGGCGATACTAGACGATGAGCATTTAAATGACAAACTCTGATAGAGGCACTTGCCACTTATTAAATGTATATGATATTTTCAGCCCACTTGAGATTTTCACAGTAGTTCCAGTTACTAGCAATCAGTTTTCAAAAACACTCTATGCCCAATAATAATGAGCACCTTCAGATGAATTTTTTTAAAGACAGCATTAATTCAGGACATAGATTAAAAAAATAAGTTTGATGGTAAAAGAGTACAAACCTACCCACACATTTTGGTTTCATGTAATATAAACAGTGTATGAACTCTCCCTGCTGTTTTATATTTTTCCTTCTGAAGGATGTTCAAAATAAGCTATTTTAAATATAATAATCCATAAATAAAATACAGTGCTTGCCAAAATTATTTTTTTCACATATATTTATGGCCTTTAGATGCTGTTCTGGATGCTGATTTTCTCCTGAGATACAATTTAAAAGTTTTCAAAAACGTATTTTTAAAAATTTCTATGAAATACGTAGAGTTTCTTTGTGTGTGT
Source organism: Oryx dammah (assembly GCF_014754425.2). NCBI lineage: Eukaryota > Metazoa > Chordata > Mammalia > Artiodactyla > Bovidae > Oryx > Oryx dammah. The sequence continues at coordinate 60,876,442 of NW_024070212.1, read as the reverse complement.
GATTTGTGTTTCTATATGGCCAAATTGCTCTGTTGTTATAAATACTATATGTAAAATTACTAAATTGCCTGGCATTCCACTTTTATAGGGGATACTGCATCATTAAACACTGAAAGAATATAATATAACTGTTCAAACTGCTTAAAATATTTTGTAACCATAAATTATTATCCAAAAATATTTTTCAAGTAGATAAAAAGAGTTGTCAATTCTGCACAGTGAATGCCTCATAAGGGGCTCGTTTGTGGTTGAAAACTGAATAAAAGCAGTAAATTAAGACCAGACTTAACCATAGAGAAGCTGTAATCCACTGCAGATTTCCTTGGTGAATGAAGTATTGTTATGTGGATTTATCCTCCTTGCTTGTACAGTTAACCAGTCACATCTGTGGCCAAAGTGTTGTCTGTGCTCAAAGACAACGTGGGTTCACTAACCCCAAGGAGGTCAGCCCATGCTGGTTTACATTTTATTGATAAGTGCAAAGCAAACTTCACAACTCTTTCACGGGGGCTGCCTGTGAAAGGGCAGGAAGGATGTTGAAGCTGAACTATTTTTTTTAGGACGGAAATGAGTATCACAAGATGAGGGGGCACGTGAGAATCTGCCAGTGACACTGAGTGTTCACTTCTCTAGTACACGTGATGTTAGCAGAGAAGGCTGTGACGAAGCCAAGAGAAAAGTGGGTGCGAAAAAAGGATAGGAGCATCTAGGGTTTCTGAATGCAGGCAGAGCTGAGAACGGGCAAGAATATGGTATAAATGAGAGGAGCATCACTCATCATAAATATTCAATTTCAAGAATTTAAATAGTTTCCAGACATAGAAACCCTTGATGGTTATTTTATCCAGCATTGTTGGTTTTCTTCTGTTGTTTGTCAGCAGCTATCATAATTAATGAATAAGACCCTGTAAGTCTTGACAATGAGTCAGTTTAATCATAAGTCTGTGTATTTTTCTTTGTGATTACATGGCAATAAAATAACTCATTTGCCTTTTTGTAAATTAAAGGAAGCCAAATCAGTCATATCTCTGCTATTCTTTTCTTTTAGAGCCCAATGATTCCAAAGGACATTAAGTTTGATTACTCAGATGAAGCTTTGAGGCTGCCCCTCATGCTTTGCAAAACATTACCAAGTCAGAGCCGAAAAGAAAACTGTAAGTGAACATTATTTCAAAACAGTTATTTTTCATTGTTTGGGAAAGTTTTCTCAGATTTCTCTGTAATTCATTCTAATTTGTTCACTTTGTAAGAGATGTGGGAAAAGAAGAAAGAGAGAACACACAAGTGAAAAATACCCTTTTACTAGGTGGAGAGTTGCTATTTTAAAATTTTAAGAGTCCAACACTTTTCTAAAACAGTATTTTATAAATAAGGTCAAATTTGCAAGAAATAAGTTCATTATTGAACATAAGCAGGCACCTGTGTCTTACTGTTACAGTAAAATGTGTGTAAAATATGACCTTACTACCCTGATCCAGGGCTTGAATCTTTCAGATTAGGAAATTTTTCAAAATTGGAATATTGTTCCTCTGTGAAAGGGAAAATATTTAGGCTAATGAGACCTTCAACAGATTCAGCAGCTCTATTAAGGAGTAAATAGGTTATCTGCTCAACAAAAGCTCATCTGGGACTTGAAGTAACATGGATCTCCTAACACTCATAGAGAGCTCCCAGAAAACATGAGCTCTTGAAAATTTGTGGAGATTTTATTTGATTCCTGAAGAATAAATTTGTAATTACCATCTTCACTTAATTAAGGAAAACCATGACTCGATTATACCTATTATATCTTTACAAAGGTGTCTATTTCTGAGGAAAGCATAATCTTAAAATCTTTAACATTACAGAGTATTTGTATATATTCCATCAATACTTTTGGCATTTCAAAAGCTTTCCTTCTACTTAGTAAAAAGTGGTAGTGTGCTAGTTATCTGTAGGTTTAGTTTAAATTGACTACAAATATTGTACAAGTTCCTGAACCTAAAGACAAAATTTTTTTCTATCAAATAGAAGTATTTAACTCATACTCCCAACCCTCTACATACATGTATATCCCTTGGAAGTTGAGGGGAGAAAACTTCAGGAGAAACTCCTTAGCAATAACTTAACTCTCTGGTGCTTTGGAGTTATAAGTATTTTCTAAAATGGTTGCTGATTGATCAAAACAATGATTTATTGTTATACTTCTCCATGGCTCCTGTGTGCTGCAACAATTTAATAAAGAAATAGGACTTCCCCTTAAAAGAAAGTGTTCATTAGCGTTTATAATTCCGTGTTGTGTGGCATGTTAAGTGTTGTGAAAAGGTTACGAATCTTCTATTCACTGTAGCATCAAAAGTATAAAGGTGATAGGTGAGAGTCTTTGTTGCAAGTTCTGAGAAATAATCATTTAAAGGTCAGTTGCACTCAAAAAAGAACACTTGTTTAATAAGTAACTCATTTTGGGATATGCTGCACTTTTAAAGGTTACAGTGTAGACCAATTTGCCAGTGATGTCAGCAAGAAGTACTATTAAAGTCATTGGTCCTAGTAAAACTATCCTTCTTAAAATTCAGATTGCTTGCCTTCTCACATAGCACAGCACACATCAAAACATGCCCAGATCATTTATAGCATGGTTAAGTACTCAGCTTCTCCTAAAAGCAACAGTGGAGCTTTAGGGAGGAAAACAGTACACACATGCGTGCCATCCCACATCTGATTCATTCTCTAAGTGTTATTAATTTCTGAGAACATGTCCATATGTCATGGGTTACAAGATTTCTCACTGGATCATATACCAAAAGTGTGTTTCTAGAAACTCTTACAGGAATGAAATACCTATTGATTCAGCTATATAAATGAAACATTATTTATTTCTATCCTTTTCTATTCCAAGAGCAATTTCCCTCCATGGCTTTCCCCTCCAAAAGCCAAAAAAAAAAAAAAAAAAAAAAAACACCTCGGTTTAACAATAAAATAGAATATTAACCTGATATATGAAAAAAAGAGAAATAACAACAACAATAATATGGGCAAAATTTTTTTTAATACAGAAGGGTGTTTTTTTAAGACCTGAATAAAGGTAGTGGTTTATTACTATGAAAAATGTTGCCCATAGGGAACTGATACACAGCAAATAGAAGCTATTTTGTTGTTTAGCATTTCTGAAGCAGTGTTTTAAGCTAGCAGTAATTTTCTCTAGAAGATAAGATTTCGACCTGAGATGCATATATGAAAAAAAAATTTTGAGGAAAATCTCTGCAGAAAGTAATCTCTCTGAACACTTGATTGCTTAAGATTTGCGTTTACTTCCTTTTTCTTTACATAGGTCGCAAAGCTTCCCAGCTGTGGCATTTAGTTTGTGGTAAATAGTGACTTCTTCGATTTTTATAAGGAGCTGATTTTTAACATAACCTGGATAAGAAATGTAATTATAGTTTAAAACAATACATTTTATTGCAAACTTCTTAGATTTGTTATTTAGATTAAAGGAGTAAAGAACCGTGTAACTCTTATTCTATTGTAAAGTAAGAATTGTCCTTATGTACATAAGACATTTGCAATTAGAAGAAAATACAACACTCTTTATTTCAAGCAACTAAGCTAAGAATCAAGTTATTCTGTTAATTTGCCTTGCTTTTCATTTGAAAAGGGACAAAATCTATTTCCTGGGCAATTTTGCAGAGCAAAGATATTAATACTTTGGGGTTTAATTGTATCCTGTGTTTAAATACACTGTGGGTGAAACCCCAGACCTCTGCTTAATTGCTGTGAGAAAATAGCCTGATTTCTCTGAGATTAGGCACACGCTTATGTATACTTTGACCCAAGAGTGCCTCCTTCAGAATTAATCTTCTAAGGTAGAGGGGTTTGCTTTTATACGTGCTGCAGGGCCATTCGTGACAAACAGGGCCTAATAAACTAACTTCACCCTTCAGACCTCGCTTTTGCTGTCAACATTTTTCTTCATCTATTCATTTCACACATCTCTTGTGCAGTGGCTTATTAGCAGACCCTAAACTGGGCAGGAGGAATAATTTTGACGGTGTTTTTTAATTAGAGGACTTTAAATTTTAAATACTTCTTGAAAAAAAAAAAGAAATGAAACAGAAAAAACTTTGTTTTTCTAATGAAGCATAAAGTGTTCTAAAATAACTCCATTTAAGTAAATACTGTAGCCCTGTGAAAAGACAAACAATTCATATTTACTTAAAATTTTGTTCTGCAGCTGCATTTTGTTGAATTTGTCTAATGTATGAAAGCACTTTTTCTTTCCCATCAGCTACATCAGAATTGTTTTTGTAAGATGTAACAGAATGTTCTGGTTTTTAAATATTTATATTAATCAAAGTTAGAGCTGTTTATATTTTTTGGCAATAGGGCTTTTCTTTAAAAGTGATGCACTTCCATCTAACTAAACAAAAGTGTTGAAATGGCCTGTCATGTAAACTTCAACATAGTACAGTTGGTAATAGAAATTTTGAAGACAGGAAGAGAGGGGAGCTAGTCTCTAGGTTTCAGGTTAAACATAGATTAATAAAATGTGCCACATTGGTCATTTCCAAGATTTTCCTGAGGAAATGTCATTCATTGCCACTTATAAACTATGGAGTTACCTGGTTGAAAGGTTTGTGTTCAAGTTTCTTTTGTGGTTTCTTGGGACATTGGTAAGTCAAGCCTGAAAGCTGGGTGAAAAATGACAAATCACTGTAGCTGGGAGCTTACTACATCAATCAATTCATAAAAAACTCCTTTGCATTTGATATATTTCTAAACTATTTTTAGTAATGACAACACTACCTTCATATTATAGATCTATAGTCTTCTATATTTATGAACAAAAACAGCTCAAACTAAAGCATTTTGAAGTCAAACCTCCAGCTATTACTATTGTCATCAGCTTTGATTGACTAATACAGACTCTCATAAAGGAAGTGGAGTCTCTATAGCAACCTAGGGAATTCCCAGGCAGTCCAGTGGTTAGGACTCAGCATTTTCACTGCCATGGGTCCTGGGTTCAATCTCTGGTCAGGGAACTAAGATCCCACAGACACATGGTGTGGCCAAAGTAAAGAAAGAGAAAGCCAATACTTGATACAATTCATCAATAGTTAACATACTTCTTTTGTAGTTTAGATAATCCCCAATACTCTGGAAGCTTCGTAAAATACAACTTTAAGTAGATTGGTCCACTGGGGATTGTTTTGTTATTGTTGCTGTTGTTGTTTTCATTTGGTAGTTCAAATTACACTGATTAACCTCTATAGAAAATAGTTCTAAGCAGGATGAGTGAGAGCTAAGCTTTTAGTCCCTAACATGTAAGTTATACATGCTTATGCTTTCAGGTAATGGTAAGCACCTGCCATCCAAACAGGAAGTATTATTATGCATTTCAGGCAGAAGGGCTAACAATCCTGTTCAAACTTTTGGCCCTTCCAGATTCTGTGATCCTGTATTATTTTGTTTAACTTGATATAAGTCTTGCCCAGTAGCTGACTCTGAGAAAACATTTCCTGACATAATTTTCAGATGTGAGATTATTATGCTTGCCTTTTCATTTCAGGTTGAGAATGAAAACTCTAATGGTGGTTCCTGGCTAATACTTCATGCATGGTCTTTTAATTACCAAGTCAGACTAATTCATTCCTTTGACCTTTAGCATTTCAAATTCATTTTCAAACATTGGTTAAAATAATCAATGCACACACACATACACATTCACAAGCACACAAACACATTTAGAGGGGCAAATATGTGCTATAGTAGAACAGGAAAGAAGTAGACTCTTTTTAATCACCTCATTCATAATATAAAGTGGTGAGGGAAGAGCAAGAAAGGTCAGGGTATAATAAATATAAAATTTAAATCTCTAAACTAATTTACTTTTTTTGTTGTACTAGCTAAAGCCAATGAAAATAAACGTGTATTATATTATGTCACCCTATTATGGATTATTATTAATATCTTGTTTCCAGTTTTATGCAATTTTGGTATAATCCAAATCTATGCCTTAGCCTGGGCAGGGGTTTTGCTTGAGGTAATTGGTGTTCTGTAGTCCAAAGCACAGAAAGAAGAAGACATATCTATAATCTTTATTCATTTCCAAACAGGAAGATAATCGGATCAATTCTTCTATTGTGTACCCTCCCTCTTCATGCAGAGTTTCCTTTGAAGTCAGAGGGAGCTAGAGGAGCTGAAGCTGAGAAAGTAGCTGGAGGAAAAGAGTGAAATTATCAGGTCAGATTCTCATAACCAGGCTTTATGCCACATTAACCATTGAGTTTCCTATAATGAAGTATCTTTTATTATCGTTTTTACCTTCAGAATTATTCTAAGATCTAATACAATTTCTAATAATATGCTGGGGATTTTTTTCAAGCATATTTATTTGAAATTCTTAAGGCTACATCTACATCCTAACCTCCCCAAAATATAGAGAAATAATATTTTTAGAAAAGCTGAAAACTTAGCATTACTTCTGCTTACTTGAATGTCTAGGTGAATCGGAAATACCGCCAATTAAACTGACCTCCAGAGTGACTACAATGCAGACAAGTTAAAAAGGAGGTGGGAGCTGGCTACTTGTGAAGCAGTTTTCTTTTGTTCTCCCTGTCATTCACTTTCAAGGAGAGACAAAATGTAGGCTTGCATTTAGGTTTCCTAGCTAAATTTCAGGCTTGCTATTGCCACTTCGCCATTTATTTCTTTGCCCCATTTGTTACAAATCACTGGTGTAAGGCATGGAAAGTAAAGTTATATAGATTCATGCAATGATGGACTGAAGGTGTGTGGACAGCCATTTGATTTAGGTGAACAAACAGTTGTCCAAAGACTTCCTTTGGTTTCCAAATCTCCAACAAGAGCAAAGAGTTAAAGGCAGGAACTAGAACAGGTTAACTTGTCAGGCTGAGAGCCTATCTAAAAGCAAGCCAATCTCTTCATTTAGTTATACATATACACATGTGATAATAATTATCACATGGCCTAGCATAGCATTCTCTTTACAAATGTGTACATATTTTTTATTTTTATAAAAAAAATATATAAATATCTTAAGAATACAATGCTAAGCCATGTGATAACTATTACAGATACAAAAACAAATCACATGACCCTTGAAAAATCCAAATTTGTGTGAGGGAGATAGACATGTTAATAAACAATCACAAAACAAAAATATGACAAGCATCATAAGACAGACAGAGCAGAGTAAAAAGAAGGAAGTTATTAATTCTTCCTGAAATTTGGAAAGAAGTGCTGGGTTGGTCAATAACAGTTTCACAGAGAAGTTGATAAATAAGCTGTAAAGTGTAAGTATAAGCAGATACATTCCAGCAGAAGAGGAAAAGAGGCAATCCAAAGCAGAAGAAATAGCATGGAGTCAAACCAGAGCAAGTCTTATTCATGGAATAAGTAGTTGAGTCTGACTATAGCACATGGTGCGCAGGCTGTATATAAGGGAAAGAGTCTATTAGAATTCATTTCCAAACCGCTGGCCAACAAACAAAGCCTTGTATGTTATGCTAGATAGTTAAGACTTTATCCAGGCAAGGGTGGAAAGTCACCAACATGTTTAAGCAAGGTAGTAACATGATCATAATGTTTTAAAAAGTAGTTGAAGGACTTCCCTGCTGGCTTCGTGTTAAAAGAATCTGCCTGCCAATGCAGTAGACACGGATTTGATCCCTGATCCGGGGAGATCTCATGTGCTGCTGAGCAACTAAGCCCACGTGCCACAACTATTGAGCCTATGCTCCAGAGCCTGAGAGCCGCAACTACTGAATCCACCTGCAGCAACTACCGAAGCCCACATGCCCTAGAGCCTGTGCACTGCCACTAGAGAACAGCCCCTGCTTGCTGCAACTAGAGAAAAGCCCACTCAGCAATGAAGACCTAGCTCAGCCAAAAGTCAATCAATAAAATTATTTTTTTTTTAATAGTTGACATCAGTAGAGAGGAAGGTTTGGAGAGTAACAAGAATAGGATAATGGTCATCAGTTATAGTGAAGTTGAGAATTGAAAATGCATAAAAGCCTTTGCCATAGTAATAAATTGAGGAGAGATTTTAGGATTTTTTTTAAATTGCAAACCTTAGTCTATTCAACTTTTCATGTGCATACTATTACATCTGGGTCAGAGTGATACAGATGGATAAAAGATTTCTCCAGTATAGTTAACAGTAGAAGATGGCATCTTAAGTTAGAATTCCTAGAAGTAGAGCCCAGGATTGAAATTCTTCTGAAAATGATTTATTAAGGGAATGCTCTTAGGAAAAAGAGGGCAAAAAAAACAAAATAGGCAGAAGAAGATAGCCAAGAAGGACATAGCCTTGGATGGAAACTAGCTTTAGTTTAGTCTGGTGCCTTGAAGAACTATTGAACAGAAATTGTACCATAGGATTAACACCTCTTATTCCCAGGGAGAGTAATTTTCAGCTGAGTTGGCACTCTTCAATGGAGGGCAAATCTTTGGGAAGGGTGCAGCCATGAGCTCTGACCAGCCAAAGACTCACAGCAGCCGGTGGGTAGGAGAAATGCCAGCAGCACAGCAGTCCACCCCCTGCGCTGCTCAGACCCACTTGCTTCTTTCTTAGGTTCTCTCTTCCCAGGCGCAGCTGCTTCAGCATTCCGGATGGCATAGGACTTAGTACAGTACAGTGTTTTCCAGACTAATGTGTAAGAGAATGGATAGCAGAACAAGCTACAGCTTCTCCTGCTGCAGTTTGTTCCAAGGCCATAACATAGTCACCATCTCCCTCCTTCATCACCCTTCTAGATGCTCCTCCTTATGGCCTAATACTTCCGCAGGTCTAAGTAGATTGCTGGGGGGAAAATGAGGGGGTAAATCAAATTAGCTTCTCTAAGGTGTCAAATACCTGGTTACCTGCCCTAATCAGGGTATGGTTGCTGTACTTGCCCATTACAGATAAACAAGGCATGATAATTCCAAAATATACCCCAAAGATCATCTGAATGGCAAACATATTGCTCCCTGTCTCTGACATGTGGCATTATTGCTCCCCCTTCGTTGATAATAACATCAGTTTTCCTACCAACATAGTAACATTTTTGTGCCAACTAGTCTACTATTGGGCTTCCTGAGTGGCTCAGTGGTAAAGAATTCACCTGCCAATGCAGGAGACACAGGTTCAGTCCCTGGGCTGGGAAGATCCCCATGTCCCTGGAGAAGGAAATGGCAACCCACTCCAGTGTTCTCGTCTGGGAAATCCCATGGACAGAGGAGCCTGCAAAGCTACAGTCCATGCGGTCACAAGAGTTAGACATGACTTAGTAACTAAACAACAGCAAGTCTACTGATACAAGGAGTCTCAAGGTAATGTGACAATAGCTTTAAGTTTACTGAGACTCTTGAAGTTTCCCCTGGTGGAAGTTTCCCTTCATTGGACCCAGGATCTCTAAACTCACAAAACCTAAAGTTACAAGGATGGATCACTCAAAGTGACAGTAAAAAGTGTCTGTCTTATGTTCACCAATTGATGCCTACACTCATGTATTCTACCTAATCAGGACAGAGCACGATATATCCACGGTTACAATGAATACAATTCCCTGAACAAATGGTACCCATCCTCACAGATCATCATCTCTAAGCTGGTACCTTAGTTGTGTCAGAGTGTAGTAGAGCCAGTGAAAGCTATGGTAATGTGCCCACTGACATATTTTCTTTGCCGTAAAGTGAGTGCCTTGGTCCAGTTAACATGATGTAATCCATAGACTGCACAAGTACAATACTCTACAGAATATCCAGATAGACTCTGTCCCTTCAGACTATATTTTGCCTGAGGTGGAGAATTAACATAACACTAAGTAAAGAATATTGCTGCTGTCGTTCAACCATATGAATGTAAATTGCTTTCAATCCTCCTTGTCAGTGGGTATTGAAAATAATATATTTGCCAGAATAATAACCAAAATTTTGTATCCAGGTAATTTGCCCTGGTGTGTCTATTACACACAGCATAGCCACAGCTATTGAAAGTACACCTTGGTTAAACTAAGAGTAGTCCATTGTCATCTGTCCTAACCATCTATTAGTTTATGTATCATCTGGACTGGTGAATTACATGAGAATATGATGGAGATCAGGCTTCCCTGATGGCTCAGCAGGTAAAGAATCCACCTACAATGCAGGAGACACAGGAGATGCAGGTTCAATCTCTGGGGCAGGAAGATCCCTGGAAAAGGAAATGGCAACCTATTCCAGTATTCTTGCCTGAAAAATCCCATGAACAGAGGAGCCTGACGGGCTACAGTCCGTGGGATTGCAAAGAGTTGGACATGACTGAGCACTCACACGCGCATGATGGCGATCATAATCCCTGTATCTTTTAAATCTCTGAGAATGGTACTACTCTGTACAACTTTCCTCAGGATATGATCATTGATTTTGATGTATTAACTTGGCAGAGGAGATAATTTCAAGGAGGTCTACTTGACTTTTGCTCATATTTTATGATAGCCAATCAATGATAGAATTCTACCAACTTATAATATATCCAATTATACATTCAAGAACTAAGTATATAAATGACAACTGGGTAAGTATGTGGACCCACCATGAAATAAACCAGGGTCAGGATGCCTTCATTTACTTCCCGAAAAGTATAAATAGCCACTCTAGTAGAAAGCTCATGATGGTGCTATCAGCACCAAATCATACTTTGCATCTCAAAGTCCCAGAATGACCTCAGTATTCCCTTTTCCCTAGTGTACAGTTTTCTGAGTAAATAGCTCTCGTCCTTTTGGGGAAGGCCTAAAGAATCACAATTGCTTTAATGTTGCCTTTCCTTTCTCTTGGGGCCACAGCATCTCCTTCAGTCAATGAGTTCTGGCTCAGAACTGGCTCAGATCTGAAAAGAGAGCAGGAGATTTAAGATTTTCCAGTCAGTTATCCAACCTCAATGTTTGCTTATATTTTGATTATGTATTAAGCAATACATTTGTTGGCTGCCCATCTGTCTTGCCCTTACACAAGGAAGACATTGCCATAGATACTTAAGAATAGCCTCCATCCCACCTGCAAGAGAGCCATTCCAACCTGACTTCCCTTTATGATGATTGCACCCACTTTGCTTCTGACAATTAAATGCTGCCCTGTAGCCTCTGCTAATCTGGAATTCAACCATCTCCATTGTTAGAGTGGACCACAGTCCTAACAGGGTCTCCTACTATCCCTGGCCTAAGAAGAGCTCTGCTTCTTCACTGTTGGAATCCTCCCTAACAACACATTCTTCATTCTGTTAATAAACAGAACGTTCTTCCAACCCCGCTGAGGCACATAGACAAGAACAGGTCCTTCAGTGTTACTTAATCAACCCATTTTTGTGTTCCCATTTTCTATCTGTTCTTTCCTTCCTCCACAGTCTATTGCTAGAGTGTTGGAATTGCTACTTAATTTCATGTGGTCCATCACTTTTTCTGAGCAATCAGATCTATCCCAGCCTCATATTAGACCGTTTACCCAGGGCCTTGCTCGCGTGTTAAATTCTGTCACAACAGAGCAATCTCATGTTGGCAAGCAGTCCATATAGCTTAATATTCTGCCACCTTGATGCAGGAAACTCTAGGTTCACTCTCAGGTATACTCTTTGGTGTGCATATCAGCCAACACCTGGCACTCAGTATATAAACTCATCTCCTCTCTGGAAAGGCCATCACTTTCCTAGTTAGGATATGCCAAATGCAGCCCGAATTATCAGTCTGATGTCCATAACGGAAAGTACAGACCCGAGAACTGTCTTGAAATGAAGCTGCCTCATTTGAGGCTTCTTTATAGTTTTCAAGAATGAGGTTTTCTTCTTCATTAAGATAGATGGGGCTTACTAGCCACTGCTGCAAGCCAAAAGTATTTGAGAGAATGTGCAAGGAGATCCAACCAGTCCATTCTGAAGGAGATCAGCCCTGGGATTTCTTTGGAAGGAATAATGCTAAAGCTGAAACTCCAGTACTTTTGCCACCTCATGCGAAGAGTTGGTTCATTGGAAAAGACTCTGATGCTGGGAGGGATTGGGGGCAGGAGGAGAAGGGGACGACAGAGGATGAGATGGCTGGATGACATTACTGACTCGATGGACGTGAGTCTGAGTGAACTCCGGGAGTTGGTGATGGACAGGGAGGCCTGGGATGCTGCAATTCATGGGGTCGCAAAGAATCGGACACGACTGAGCGACTGAACTGAACTGAACTGAACAGATTTAAGGCTCTCAACTACACAGATATGCCTAATCTCAGACCTCAGGATCTTACTCCTTTTCTTTCAGGGCCTTGACTTTGGCCTAAGAGACTTGCCTATGCTGAGAATTTAGCTTTCTTTAATGTTCTGCCACTTTTACAATTATGATGTGAGAGTGATCTTCAAATCTGTTTGCCCTCTAGCTACGAGATATGAGTGTCTCTTTAAATGCTGCTAATTTTCTGACTCCCACAGTTTTCTTTAAATTCTGAATAATAGATCTGAGCCTGTGTGGCAGATAGGCTCTTAGAAGGCTCCCAGTGAGCCATGCCTCCTAGCATTTACACCATGGTATCATCCACTTCCTTGAGTATGAGCCTGCCTTTGGACTTGCTTTTAACCAGCAGAATATAGCAAAAGTGATGAGATGTCATTCTGTGATTAGACTACATAAGGTTTTTACTTCATTCTTGATAGCAGAATCTCTCTCTTTCTGGCTTTGATTAATTAATCTGCCATTTTGGAGAGGCCTGTGTGGCAAGGAATTGAGGACGGCCTGAAGCAAGTCAGTCACAAGGAACTGAAGCCCATCAAAAATCACATGAGCTTGAAAGTGATTACTTTCCCAGTCAAACCTTCACCTGAGACCCCAGCCCTGGATGACACCTTGATTACAGTATTTTATTGATCCCACAGCAGAGGACCCAGTAGGGCATCCCTGAACTTCTAACTTATAGCAAAATGGAGATAATAAATATGTGTTGTTTGGACTGCTAAATTTGTGATCATTTGTTACACAGCAGTAGTAATTGATAGAGCATTCTTTTTCTCCCTTCAATGATCAGTGATACTTAACAACAGTCACCCAAATCCATAGTTCTTATAGTTCCAATTTACCCATATCTCCCAAAGCTAGAGATATTGCACTACTTATGGCATTGCATTCTACCAGTATGTCAACCCATTTTACCACCGTGGATGAAATTTTTAGCCTAGAGTTGGCAAACATTTTCTGGAGTGGACCTAAGAGAAAGTAGACAAGGCTTTTCAGGTCAAGTAGTATCTGTCTCAAATGCTCAGTTCTGTCTCACAATGCATAAATAAATGTGCTCCAGTAAAAATTTATTTACAAAAAGCAAATAACTGATTTGGGCCCACAGGTCATAGTTTGCTAACAATCACACTGCTACAGAATGCCAGGTCTGGCAACATGCCAATAGTCTACCTACCACCAGTGACACAAGGGCCACATTGCTATCTATTTCTAACATCTCATCTTAGACTCTGCTCCCTCGGACCACTTCCAGAATCATCCATCTTGGTCTGAGTTTCCTAAAAACAGAAGCTAAGAAAAAGATTCTTATAGACTTGATTTATTGAGGGAGTTCTCTTAGGAGAATTGGAAGGGAGGAGTCTGAAGAGGGCAAGGGAAGAAGTTAAGCAAAGCTGTGTGTTCAGCTGAAAACTATGAGAGCCTCGTCCCAAGGGAAGCTCTGGAGCACCAGAGTTCAATACATTCTCGGAACAAGGGGCCTGGAAGCCCGACCTTTTATTCTGCTTTTGTATCTGTTAACCACTGGCTGCTGACTGCCCCAGTGGGAATATTCCAAGGAAAGCAACTTCTCTTCTCAGAAGACAGGTCAGCTGTGAGCTGTGAGTGACCATCCCTCACAGAAACTGGGGAAGGGGTACTTATCTACTCCATCCTTAGGGCAGCCCTTTCACCCGGATTAAATTTTATCAGTAGCCTGGAAGCATTTTCATTAATTTCTAAGAAGTAGAAATGGGGCGATTAAAATACAAGGAATGTTAATGATGTCTGTGTCTTTGTTGTTGTTTAGTCAGTAAGTCAGTGTCTGACTCTTTTGTGACCCCCCTGGACTGTAGTGTGCCAGGCTCCTCCATCCATAGAATTCTCCAGGCAAGAATACCAGAGTAGATTAGCATTTTCTTCTCCAGGGGATCTTCCCAACCCAGGGTTTGAATCCACATCTCCTGTGGATTCTTTACCACTAAGCCACCTGGGAAGTCCATTAATGATGTCTAAAGGATGCAAAATAATTTCTGTTAATTTTTGTTGTATACTTTATAGGTATTGTTATCACTTTTTTTTAGCCCCTTTGTCATATCTAGAACCAACAGAGTCAAAGTGGGTGAAATTGAAGTACAGTTTGGGGAGCATCAAGGGAAACATTGGCAGTACCAAGATGCAAAACAAGTAGGTTGGTGGCTCAGACAGTTAAGAATCTGCCTGCAATGCAGGAGACCTGGGTTAGATCCCTGGGTCAGGAAGTCCCCCAGTGAAGGGAAAGGCAATTCACTCCAGTATTACTGCCTAGAGAATTCCATGAACAGAGGAGTTTGGTGGGCTATAGTCCATGGAGTTGCAAAGAGTCAGATATGACTGAGCAACTAAGTTCTCATATCATCTGGTGTTTACTATTTCATAGTATAATAGCAGTCACCACAGAGCCCAACTGCTTCAGTCTCTCCCGATCTATCTCATATTAACTGTGTAAACTTGAGCAGGTCACCTAAAATTTTGTGGTTTATTTTCCTATCTGTGAAGTGGAACTAATACTACCATCTAGCTCATAAAGTCATCATGGGGGGAAAAAGTGAGTTAATAAAGTGAAGTACTTACTATAGTACTTGGTACATAAAATATACTTTTAATAAATGGCATCTTTATTAATATTACTGTTGCTGTTACATTTATCCACTGTTACATTTAAATGTGTACTTTTTAATATGCACCTAATTGCATTGTGTTATGAATTCTATTTCCTCTTAATCCTGTACGTTAGAATGCTAGAATATAGAATTAGGTTAGTCTGCTCTCAAACAAAAATCCAGGTCTCCTTCCTTGACCTCATAGGAAATTTTGCAAAGAGCCATATTCTTGAGCTTCTTCTGTAGGGAATGAACTGGAATGTATCTATAACTATAGAAGCAAAACCATGAATTTTTTTTTCTTTGTCCACACCTGAGATAATTATCTTTCAGTAACAAAATTTCAAGAATCTTCAATCTCTGGTAAGGTAAAATTATGCCTTAATTTTGTGAATGTTCTTGGCTTGGCCAACTATAAACAAGAACTTTTAGAGAGTTTGAAAGTATTTCCATACATAGGTTTGCAACTATGTATGCAGAAACATATAAAGAATATTGTTTATTGTATGCTGCTGCTGCTGCTAAGTCGCTTCAGTCGTGTCCAACTCTGTGCGACCCCATAGATGGCAGCCCACCAGGCTCCTCCGTCCCTGGGATTCTCCAGGCAAGAATACTGGAGTGGGTTGCCATTTCCTTCTCTTGTTTATTGTACATTTATGCATAATTCTTCAGGACATTACAAGTTTCCAAATTTTAGACATATAAAAACACCTTTGAATTCATAATAATGCTCATAGAGTAAGAATTTGTACCCTGGACCCACATGAAATATATCTGATCCCCATAGTCTGCTTCTTCTCTTCATCTTTATGACTCACTGCTCAATAAACAAAGAAATAGGAACCAAGCAACTAGGGAGATTTGGAAGAAAGAGCACAATTATTTGACAAGTGAAACATCTGGAAAGGGATCATGGCCTCATTATCTTTCAAAAATAGTTAATGAAACTCTTCTTTAGTTCACAGAAGAATTGTAAGTGGAAGTGCTTCATCAAAATTTAACTAAGAAAATGTATGTCACTGCTTTGGATAAGTCAAGTTGTCATTCTGCTCCATAAATATTTATCCTGCAGATGGTTTTTAAACCTACTAATTTCCATTTTATAAGAAAAAGTTAAGTTGGTATATTTATTTTAGATTATATTACAGAGCTTTTCAACAGTTGGGATTTTTTAAAAACATGTATTCAATTCCTTTTCCTATTTAAAATCAGTGGCTTGAATTGAACAAATCACAAAGTAGTAGAAATCTTCACAGTTACCAGGCAAAAGATTGGTCTTACCTATTATGTCCTTTCCTAAGCAATGTAAAAATCTGTTTTAAAAAATTGGAAATCTTTTGAAATCCTGCTCTTCAGAAAGAAAATGTTTAAAATCAATAAATCATTGAACAACAAACAACTTTTGGAAGATAAATTGGAGAACTAAATTATTTTTAACCCAAATGTGATTATGCATTTCTGGTTTAAAAACGCACTGTAAAAAAAGAACAAAACAAAACAAAAAAATCAACTTATTCTTTCAACAGGACTTAAGTAGAATATAGTAAGGAATGACTGGTGTCATGTGAACCAGCAAACACATTAAATTTATACACACTGCACTGTGTCTATTTGATTCAATCACCAAACACTTTTTGAACACTAACTAAATGCCAAAGACAGTGACAGGTGCTAAGAATGCAAAAATGAAATGGTGGTTACTGCCTTCAGGGAACTCATAGTCTAATGCAAGGGACGGCCACTTCAACAGTTATCTATAATCCAGGATGACAAGTACTGTGCTTGCAGCAACAGCTACATATTTTGGGGGCAGGGGGGAAAAAAAAGTGACTGCCCAAATGTGGTTTAAAAATGAGAAATACCATAAGAGCCTTTTAAGAACTAAGGATCACAAAGAGTTAGTCAGTTTATGAAAGAAGATTAGCAACAGCTTCTGTGGGAGCAAATATAGAGGAAAATTCTTAACTATAACCTCCCAGGAAAATTGGGAGTAAAGCATTTAGACAGCCACACAATTTCAAGCAATATGCCTTTTTTAACATCTCAAGGATGTTTTGACACGGCCTAAGTTGTGTTTCTAATGACAGACCTCAGTCTGTGCAGTGGTACCCCTGTAACTGCTATGACTGTGGTAAATTTCACAAAAGTTGTTAACAATTACAAAAGATCATCATTTCAACATGGCAGTCAACCACACACTAAAACTAAATTTGCATTGTGGTATATTCAGTTCAGGGGCAAATGTGGTCACAATCAATTAATATCTAAGAAAATTATGGTGTGACAAAAATATGAAGTGAAGTGCTCAGCTCTTCATTCAGTTAATAAAACTCGTTGAGTCGGCAAAATATAATTACATGAACCTGAGATATGAATATATTGCTTTGGCATTTGCTTTCATATCTCTTTAGGCCATTAAATATATTGCCAACCACAGTTCTTTATCTGAGTTTTCATCTTCTCCCCCGTTTTGCTTCCAGAATACATAGTTTTATTTCTCTTTCTGGACAGTTTTCTGAGTAAGGTGGTAAAAATGTATCAAGCAACAAAACCTTCTGACTTGACGATTTTTTCTCTGAAAAATTTCACATACATTTGCTTTTATTTGCGGGGTAAGAGGCAGAGTTAATTCTCTGCCTCAGTTTGTAATTTGCCTTTTAGATGGTGAGCAGATACTACTATGCAAAACTGCTGTTATTTAAATTCTTCCTTCTGTCTGTCCCCAACTTGTCTGGTTTTGGTCAGTAAGATAGTTTTGTCATCCTTCTGAATATTTGAGTAACATGATTAATGTTTTAAAGCACTCTAAGAAATGAAGATTTAAATTCAGTCCCTGCCCTATGAATTTAATATAATGAAAAGGCACCTTCCAAACAAAGAAAAGATGGAAAGGTATTTTTTCCTAGAAATGTAAATGACAATAGTGAAAACCAGTTGTCTCTTTTCTGATCCTTTGTCTTTGACTTCTGTCATTTTGGGGAGAGGGTTATGTGGGTGTCAGGTGGTATTAAAGTAGTAGTTGAAAAGTCCTCTTCTTCCTGTGGTACTAATGCTCTATCCTTGTTAGTAACTTCCTATCTTATATTCTAAATTACAGATATTTTTCTCCTTAGCTCACAGGTAAGAATTATATTTGCAGGCATTTTGTACATTTAAAGTTTGAGAAACAATAGCAATAACAATAACTAAAAGCTGTGAATTTATTTAGTGTTTCAACGTTTTCAAAGCATTTGTACAAATATTATCTCATTTGATCCTTACAAAAACCATGTAGATATGTAGGCAGGCATTATTGTTTTCCTTTTACATGTGAGAAACTTATCTTCTTTGATTGGGCTCCCCCAGAAGCTCACTCTAAGACAAGGATTCAAGTGCAACTAATTTATTTGGGAGTTGATCCCAGGAAACACTGTTGGAGAGTAAAGAATGAGATAGCAAATGGAAGAAAGCCAATAAAAAGTGCATTTTCAAAACAGGTTCCAATTTGGCAAGAGGATCTCAGTCCTGTTGAGGAACTCTGAAAGATGATGTAGAATACAACTAAGTATTAGCCCAAAGTGAAAGTGAAAGTGAAGTCGCTCAGTCGTGTCTGACTCTTTGCAACCCCATGGACTGTAGCCTACCAGGCTTCTCCATTCAGGCAAGAGTACTCGAGTGGGTTGCCATTTCCTTCTCCAGGGGATCTTCCCAACCCAGGGATTGAACCCTGGTCTCCTGCATTGCAAGCAGACGCTTTACCGTCTGAGCCACCAGGGAAGTCCAACTAAGGGGCAAAACTGGAATGTTTATCTGCCAACTCCCCATCCATCTTTGGTTAAATTTGGCCTCTAGAGATAACAACTCTAGGGTATTTCCACCTTACTTTATCTGTAAATTGAACATATTATCAGAGCCAGAACAAAAGTTCTCAACCCCAGTGTCACATGTATTCACTGTCAGCAGTGTTCAGGGTGCAGAGGTGAAAACTGAGGGAACGTGGGCGGGTCAGGACAGCTCAGCAAAGTTAGAAATTTATTAATCCAATGCATTTTAGTCCAGGAAGAAAACTGGGCCCTTTGATTGTTCTATAGATTTGCCTGATACAGTAAAATTGATGGCATTACTTCTGCTCAAAGTTTAGGTTAGGAAGGAGAGAAGAGGGAAGAAAAGGTTCTCAACAGCAGCTGAAAAGATTTATTCACCATATATATATATATAATAAATTATGCAAATCCTGAAGCTTTTATAGAATGTAAAGAGATATCAACAAATGATCCTTTACTTAGCAAACACACTAATACCCTGCCAAAATACATTGCCAAGGTTTTCAGTCCAATTGTGACCATTTTGCCAAGGACACTGGAACAAATTTTAGCATTTACAAGTGCCATAATACATTTAGAGGACATGTATATTGCAGAAAATTATGACACACAAGTGGTTAAGCAAACATTATGTAGAAAAGTCACAGCCAATGTGTATGCATCACCACTTGACAGCCTCTTCACATCAGTGTCACTCACTTATCAGTTCAGTTCAGTTCAGTTGCTCAGTCATGTCCGACTCCTTGCGACCCCATCAATCGCAGCACGCCAGGCCTCCCTGTCTATCACCAACTCCCGGAGTTCACTCAGACTCATGTCCATTGAGTCCGTGATGCCATCCAGCCATCTCATCCTCGGTCGTCCCTTTCTCCTCCTGCCCCCAATCTCTCCTAGCATCAGAGTCTTTTCCAATGAGTCAACTTTTCACATGAGGTGGCCAAAGTACTGGAGTTTCAGCTTCAGCATCATTCCTTCCAAAGAAATCCCAGGGTTGATCTCCTTCAGAATGGACTGGTTGGATCTCCTTGCAGTCCAAGGGACTCTCAAGAGTCTTCTCCAACACCACAGTTCAAAAGCATCAATTCTTCGGGGCTCAGCCTTCTTCACAGTCCAACTCTCACATCCATACACGACCGCAAGAAAAACCATAGCCTTGACTAGGTGGACCTTAGTCGGCAAAGTAATGTCTCTGCTTTTGAATATGCTATCTAGGTTGGTCATAACTTTTCTTCCAAGGAGTAAGCGTCTTTTAATTTCTTGGCTGCAGTCACCATCTGCAGTGATTTTGGAGCCCCCCAAAATAAAGTCTGACACTGTTATCAGTAGTAGTAGGTTTTCACAATTGTGAAATATTTGCATACAGATGTGAAGGTATTCTTTTGGCTTACTCAATAAATGAGAATGGGGCTTTATGCACCCCTGAGTTTTCAATTAATGTTGTTGACAGAATGAATGGCTATTTATGCCAACCAGCCTTTCATGTTCATTCATGGTACACAATACCTAAATCTTAAAGATCTCATCTAAATGGCTCCCCTCTTAGGAGGTTGCTTATGGATTCCATTGTATATATTGAGTAAGCATAAAGTTCAATGATTCTATCTAATCAGCAGAGAGGACCTTACATTTTAGCAAAGCCTGCTGAAATCTTTGTTCTGCAATGGGGTATTATCTTAGAATTTCTGCAATAAGTCAAATGTCTGATTGTACAAAAGTCTCAGGCACAAATGCTTGAAATTAACTTTCCCAAGTATACCCCATCCTTACCACACCCCAACACTCAAACACTTGGGGGAAAAGATACCTATACAGGAAAATGATTTCCTATGTGTAGTAAATCCTTAGTACACTTATCCATCTGACTGTGTGAACAGGGGCCTAGCACATAGTTGGAGCCCAATAAATGACTTTAATCAGAAAGCAAGTTGCAAAATTATCAGCCTTGACCATTCTGTGTTGTAATATTTCTGTAGCATGGTATAGTTTCTGAAAAGTAAAAGTATACTCACCATCCCCAACCCTCCCCCATAATCTCTTCAAATATGGAGATGAATGTATAAATATTATCTCAGAAAGATGTTCATACTAGGTACGTGAAACTCCATATTTATACTTAGATTAGAAATGGACAATTTCACCAAGTTTAGTCATTATTCATATTGGTTAAAATCAAAACAGTAATTCTTTTTTCTATCAAGATTGTTTAAAAAAAAACTTTCACAAATACATTAACTCTTTTTAGTCTCCAGTTAGCCCTATGAAATGACTAAGGATTACTGTCTCCATTTTACAGATGTGAAAACTGAATGATAAAGCTTAGGTAACTGGAAAAGACTCTGATGCTGGGAGGGATTGGGGGCAGGAGGAGAAGGGGATAACAAAGGATGAGATGGCTGGATGGCATCACGGACTCGACGGACATGAGTCTGAGTGAACTCCGGGAGCTGGTGATGGACAGGGAGGCCTGGCGTGCTGCGATTCATGGGGTCGCAAAGAGTCGGACACGCCTGAGCGACTGAACTGAACTGAACTGAATGTCCTTAAAGTTGTATATCAGTGAAAGAAAAAACTGCATTCCATTCAGGCGACATCAGAGGCTAAGATACTAGTGCAAATTTATGAAATGTGCTCTAAAATAATACATTTTAAAAGTTCAGACTACATTTCCCAAGTTTTGTGACTCCATACAAAACATACAAGCATGTCTGTTTACTTCTGCAAAGCAAATTAAATGTGTAGTCCACGCATTATTAATGTCTATCATTTTAATTCCTAAGAAATATGTGTATCAAATTGCCTTCACAAGAGAAATATTAAAACAACTTGTATTTACATACCATTTTAGCTTACATATCAGTGTTTATTTTACCACTAACTTTAGGACAGTGATATAACGTGACACTATTTTCAAACTCTGACATGCTGATGACTGTTCCGGAGCATAGATCAGTGCTTATACACCAGGGATTTCCAGTCTGGGATGAGAATGTACCAAGACTAGAGGCTTCTCATTAAAGTTCATGGGTAAACAAGCAAAGTCAGAGCAAATGGTCACCAAAGACCTGAGTTTTAAACTAACCCCAGAGGATATTTTTAGAATTTTTACAACATTTACCCACCATTTCTAAAAGACTCTCAGTGGTTCTAACCCATCTCTAACTTACTATTCTTTTCAAGAGTAGCTCAATTCCTCTTGAAATCTTTCTCGTTCTCTGTGGCCAGCACCAGTGGAAAGGGGCAGACATGCCTAGCATAGACCCCAGGCTTCTTAGAGCTGATTTAGGGCAAAGGCAGAGCGATGCCCTAGGCAAATATTTACAGGGCTCTCAGGAACTCCACCAGTGGTGGAAATCACTGCCTGATTTGCAGTTATATGCTATGACTTCCAGAATTTTGAATCTGAAAGATAATTTAAAGATTATTTAATACAATATAGTCATTGAATAGATTAGGAAACAGTCTCTTAGAATCTGAATGATTTGCCTGAGTCAATTGCAAAGCTAGAGATAAAACCACTCAGAGTAGAATAAAATATATCTCTTTGTTTAAAAACATGAAATATAATCAAGATAGACTAGTGGTGAGCCTGGCGAACCAACTTTACACACAAGATCTCCAAGTAAATCTTGATTTTCTTAGAAGCCTTGAGACAGAAAACAAGTCAGGTTGGCCTCCCTGCTTAAATAATGAGGTTAATATTTATTTCTAAAAAGGCTTCGATCTGTCATCTAAAGCCTTAAATCATATCCATCCAATGCCGTGCTTAAGCATTACAGTAATGAAAAGGAACAGCCAGCCTGAAATGCAGGAGCTGCTGATATATGCTAAAATAATGAGTGTGCTTCCACCTTGTGCATAGGTGATCATTGGTGAGAGAAGGGCATGACTAGCAACTGCTTTTTCCTTGGTGTGGTGTAGAGTTGAGCGGGATGATTTATAAACCTCAGCACATTGAAGACCAAAAAAATAAATCATTAAGTAGCATGGCTCATGATTCAACCTGCTTTTTTTTCTTCCCTCCTAACATGGGTAATAAATTGTGTGGGCTTTAATAATTTATAGGAGATGTGGTTATAATATGAGAATATTAACTTTAGTGAGTCTTTTAATTTGCTTGTGATGTCAATAGTGTGCTGAAGGGTTCCTTCTACAGGACAGCAATACCGCTGGAGCACAATTGTATTTTGACACTTCACTCAGAGGCTCCTGGGGACTAGATGAGACAGTTCACTTTAGCACTGAGCTTATCAATTTGGTGCATGTCCCTCAGGAGTTACACGCCACAGAGAGAATTAAACAGAACAGTTGGAAAGCACTTAGAAGCATATTAACACATTCACATACAACCCCTTTTCCCCATGTCCTTGTGGGAAGCATAACCTGACAAAGTCCATTTTAATTCTGTCCAGGACAACTTCTCAGGGTTTTCTAGTGGGGGGGAAAATAGATGAAAGAGAAAATTTTAAAGTTAACAGAATATGACACCAGGAAAGCTACCTAAATATTCCTGATTCATCTGGGAAAGTGGCCAATCTCTTCCCAGTTAATAACATCCTTCACAGATTCCCTCAGATGTTTCCCCATCATTCCACAAATGTGTGAGACAATAGTGACCCTCTCATATTTTAGAAATTGTTTCTCATTGTCCTGCCTATGTTTCCACTCTAGAAGGAAAAAGCCATATAACACTTAGTGAGCATCAGAGCCATTTATAATTATATGGAGGTAAAATAAGAAGAAGGAGAGAAAAGGGAAGAGGAACAGCTGAAGAGATGATGCTATGAGAAAAGATAGTGCCAGGGTTACAGGGCTGCAGAGAATGAGAGCATCAGCAAGACATCTTTCCTAAATTTTAACTTTAATCTAGAATCCACATGTATATATAAGACCTGCCTTTTTCATGTATTTCAAACCAATATCTCTCAATATACAGTTTTTTAATTCTTAAATTTAAAAAGCAGTAAATTTGAAAGATTAAAAATGAAATGACCAGCACAGACAGAAACCAGCAGAATGAGACAGTGCAGGAGTCAACAGTGGTAAAATGAAGAAGGCTGATATTACTAGATTAGGACATGATTGAAGGAGGTTAATAGAAAAATAAACAGATTTAAAGACTTAACCCTCGGTCTGCCTTGCTCTTTTATCTTTCAAATGGCTATTCTTACTTTGAATTTTCATTAAAATAATTTTCCTATGACCTGTAATATCAATATCTCTCTCCAAACTTCACCTGAAATTAGGGTTCTCATAACCCAAACACACAGGATACCATATATGGCTGACATACTAAGAAAAACTTTGAAATTGCAAGCCTTTTAAATTGTTTTCTTGTATTTCACAATCCCACCCACTAATCAACCTCCAGCATTCTGAGTAATGCTCACATGTGGACTATTACATGATAATTTGTGCTATCAGAGAATGGGAAAGATGCTCAGGAAGAAAGGACAATTGGGAAAAATTTTTGTTTTTATCAACATTTGACTACTAGTCAGTAGTCCACTGCTACTAACATTACTTTTTTTTAATCTCCAACAAAAGAAAAGAAAAAGGCAATAGCTATTAAAGGGTATTTCTATTCCTCCCCTTTTCTTAAATGCAGTCTGACTTATTTATTTAAGCCTAAATAAAGTTAGTTACTTGGTAGATTCATGGCTCATCTTTTTAGTGGTCAATCTTACATAGAACCCAATGTCTGAAACAGAATGTGGAGGAACTTTGGCTGAAATGGTGAGAGGAGAGCTGGAACACCCTGTGCTCAACTTCCCATGCAGGACTTCCTGTGAACTATGGGAGTTCAGTGACATACAGCTTAAAAACTCTTGGGTGAGAGCATAGCATAAAGGGAAGCACAAGTTGCATTCTAACAGAATTAAATAAAGAGTTACAGTTAGAGCAGATTGTCAGAACAACAGGTGACAGTGCCAACTACAAGCAACCCTCTCATATTGTTGATTTTTCCTGAGTGAGTATGAAGAACTGAAAAGCAATCAATCCCAGGATGAAGGAGTTTGGGGATGAGACTTTTTCATTAAAACTTTGGGACAGTCCTGGACAAATCAGGATAGTCGGTCAAGCTATTGATGTGACAAGTCAAATTACATCTTTCAGTGCTGAGAGAGTGATGATGGCAACATCTTTAGGTAGAGAAAATTGCTTATTAGGAGTCAGCTGGGCTGTGTGTGGTTGGCATTGGAGAGCTCTAGATTCTTTGATAGAGGAAAGTTGGATAAACAATGAAAAAGTACCCCTTTTATAAACCACAACACAGAGGGCAGGTGTACAAATGCACACCACCTACTTTGAAAAGGACAGTGTGTTAATTTATCACCAATTGGTTCTTCCTTAGAGAGGATAACAAAGCACTTGCATGTAATATCATTTCAGCCTCCAAGACAGGACATTTTACAGATGAAACTGAGGTTCAGGTTTTTTCAGTCCAAATTCAGTCCCCAGTGTCCTACTGACCGTGTATCCCTTGTGAACATCACTTCCCAGGTGGCACTAGTGGTAAAGAATCCACCTGCCAATGCAGGAGACACAAGAGATGCAGCTTCGATCCCTGGGTTGGGAAGAGTCCATGGAGAATGAAATGGCAACCCACTCTGGCATTCTTGCCTGGAAAATTCCATGGACAGAGGAGCCTGGCAGGCTACAGTCCATGGGACTGCAAAGAGTTGACACATCTGAGTGAACATACAACATACATGACTTAGAGTCATAGAGGTGGGGAGGATAGGGGTAGCAGTTCCCTCAGATGCTGCCATGCCTACCAGCCAAGGTCAACACAAAGAGCCCTTCCCCCAGGCTGCAAATCCTCGTATATCAACCCTGCTGGTGGAGATCGGGATCTGCTTAATTACAAGGCTGAATTCTAAATGTGCTTGGTGTTTGTCAAGTCAGGAAGAGAGAAAACTATCCTGTCTGTGATTTATGTGTGCCCAATGACAAATTATATTATTCAAGTGAGAAGAGCAGATGGCCCCTAAACAAGACAGTTATGGCCCACAATTATAATAATTATGGTACCCAGTGGATCTCCAAGATATCAAGAGAGCAAGGAATCTAACAGTCACCCAGCAGACACTGAAAGGAAAAGGAGTTTAAACTAAGCCCCAAGTAATAAAACAAGTTGAGACTCTTCCTCATCAAGATGAAAAGGTTGATTTGCTCACTGTGAAAAGACAGCACCAAAGGAATCGTGTGTGGTATATAGACCATGGCCCCATGGCCCCAGGCATGACTTGGAGTTTCTCTAGCTGCTTCTGTGAACATCAACATTGTGAACAAGGACACTGCATTAATTTGGGTTATCTTGGGAGAAACCTAACTTCTCAAGGGCTGATTTACATCAGTCATTTTTTGTCCCTTATTTCCATTGCCGATAGCCTGGTTCTATTGTCTGTGACGATTAGATTTTGCAGTCTTGAAAACAGCCATGCAAATTACCAAAATGCTTTCCATTTGAGACCTTATACATATTTGACTAACATCACCTCTAGGCTGTTAAATGGAATTAAATGAAACAGGCTAAATCCGATGACTGAAATTTTTAAATTTCTGCAAGAGGCTCCCCTCCTCCCAGCTCCTTTATTAATGGCCGATTGTAAATGACTTTCGCAAATGGAAACACTATTTGTCACCTTTTTTTAACAAGTGCTGTACTGTACTGTCTCAACGCCCCCCACTCAATTTAAGCTTCAAGATTTATAGCTTGTCATGAGCGCCTCTATCTTTCTGTTCCTCCTTTGTACCTCTCCTCATGCTCAAGCAGCTTTTTTTAGAATAAAGTGAAGATAGTTTGTACTGAACTCAAACTGAGCATTCTGAGACTTGACTTCAAACAGTTGCATTGTCCCCTATCCCCTTAATTCTCTTCTCTCCCACATATAGTATTACTCCTCTCCTGTTCCAGCATCATCCATATTCTGTATGAGCCTACTCCTTCTTTCAGAATTCTTACTCTATGCATCCTTAGTTTTGTTTTTAATTTTTTGTTATTTTAAAATCTTTCTGTATAATCTTGATTGGCCAGTATAAATTTATTTGTCACATAGGAACCAATTACGCTCAAAATTCTAAATGATTCCATTTTATTTGGTCTTTCTGTAAGGCGTGACCAAATTTTGTTCATCAGAAAATTGCTGTGGCATTATTTTATTTGTACAGAGATTATAGACACCTGATATGACTTTCATAAAAGTCAATGAATACAGTAGACTACAAAGAAATGACTCCTGCATTAGCATACACAAGCACACACACATGTGCACACACACATGTGCACACACATGCACAGGCTTCAGTTTGGCTTATATCAATTCAAGATCTGTCTTGTTTTGCTAGTTTATTTATACCAGGAACACAAGAATTTGGCTATAAACTCAATTTTTTTTCTCTCACCCTATGTCTTTATTTTCCTTCCTGCTTTTGTTTTCCTTTCTTTTTTCCTTCCTTCTTCCCTCTCTCCTTCCCTCGATCTCTTCCTTCCTTCCCATTTTCTTTTCTTTCTTCCTGTCTTCTCACATGCATATATCTCAACACAGCCATGCAAACACACATGCAAATGAATGTCTGAAGAAAAACAATTTGGCGTGGATGCAGGGCGGAGAGGGCATTGTTCAGTTTTGTGTGTATAATCTGTCTTTCATATATTTGCTTATTCCTCCATGGCTTTCGTGTAAGTACTTGACCTCTACAATCATGTAAGTAGAAAATCTCAAAGCAAACTCTTGTCCATTTTGATGAATCAGACTTTTTAAACAATGACATGCCTCTCAATTATCTAACTTTGACTTAATACCCAAAAGCAATCCTTTCATAAACACAAAATTACTTCAGAAACTTCATCTTTTAAGTCTTTAAGCTGAGCTTTTCTTTGAATTCTGTTTGAATTACCCTGGGGCCAATCCCAGGAATATATTGATACCTTTCTCTGAGTGACTATGCTTGTTAGTATATAGACATGAACAAGGAATTCATATTTACATTGATGTTCAATTCAGTTCAGTAGGTCAGCTGTGTCTGACTTTTTGTGACCCCATGAATTGCAGCACGCCAGGCCTCCCTGTCTATCACCATCTCCTGGAGTTCACTCAGACTCATGTCCATGGAGTCCGTGATGCCATCCAGCCATCTCATCCTCTGTCATCCCCTTCTCCTCCTGTCCCCAATCCCTCCCAGCATCAGAGTCTTTTCCAGTGAACCAACTTTTCACATGAGTTGGCCAAAGTACTGGAGCTTCAGCTTTAGCATCATTCCTTCCAAAGAAATCCCAGGGTTGATCTCCTTCAGAATGGACTGGTTGGATCTCCTTGCAGTCCAAGGGACTCTCAAGAGTCTTCTCCAACACCACAGTTCAAAAGCATCAATTCTTTGGCACTCAACCTTCTTCACAGTCCAACTCTCACATCCATACACGACCACAGGAAAAACCATAGCCTTGACTAGATGGACCTTAGTCAGCAAAGTAATGTCTCTGCTTTTGAATATGCTGTCTAGATTGGTCATAACTTTTCTTCCAAGGAGTAAGCGTCTTTTAATTTTATGGCTGCAATCACCATCTGCAGTGATTTTGGAGCCCAAAAAAATAAAGTCTGACACTGTTTCCACTGTTTCCCCATCTATTTCCCATGAAGCGATGGGACCAGATGCCATGATCTTTGTTTTCTGAATGTTGAGCTTTAAGCCAACTTTTTCAGTCTTCTCTTTCACTTTCATCAAGAGGCTTTTTAGTTCCTCTTCACTTTCTGCCATAAGGGTGGTGTCATCTGCATATCTGAGGTTATTGATATTTCTCCTGGCAATCTTGATTCCAGCTTGTGCTTCTTCCAATCCAGCGTTTCTCATGATGTGCTCTGCATATAAGTTAAATAAGCAGGGTGACAATATACAGCCTTGACATACTCTTTTTCCTATTTGGAACCAGTCTGTTGTTCCATGTCCAGTTCTGTTGCTTCCTGACCTGCATACAGATTTCTCACCCCCAAAACAGCTTTGGATATCAAAATGTAGGTTATAATCTAGTTAAGCGTTAGCAACCCAGTCGTGTCCAACTCTTTATGACCCAATGGACAGTAGCCCACCAAGCTCCTCTGTCCATAAGTCTCCAGGCAAGAATACTGAGAATGGGTTGCCATGCCCTCCTCCAGGGAATCTTTCCCACCCAGGGATTGAACCTGGATCTCCTGCATTCCAGGCAGATTCATTACTGTCTGAGCCACCAGGGAAGTCCATATTCTAGTTAAACTAAATGTATTTTAACTGGAGAATTCCCCTGAGGTCCTGTGGTTAGGACTCTGCACTTTCACTGCCAAGAGCCTGGGTTCAATCCCTGGTTGGGAAACTGATCCTCAAATTGCATTGTGACATATATAATATATATATATATACACACACACGTACATATTAGGCATGTATTTCCTTCCAGACAATTCCTTAAACTCTCAAGACTAACCAGTGAATGAGATGTGATACCTGTGATCCCT